>NW_012115644.1:219292-259235 GCF_000951035.1 Colobus angolensis palliatus | reverse complement strand
GAGGGATTGCATTGGGAGTTATACCTGATATAAATGATGAGTTGATGGGTGCTGACGAGTTGATGGGTGCAGCACACCAACATGGCACAAGTATACTTATGTAACAAACCTGCACGTTATGCACATGTACTCTAGAACTTAAAGTATAATAATAAAAAAAAAGAAAGAAAGAAAGAGAAGAGGAAGAGAAGAGAAAAAGAAAAGAAAAGAAAAAGAAAAAAAAAAAGTAGCATCCAAAGTTTACACACATGAAGCTAACACTTGTCTATACTGCTCCTGGGAAATGTACCAGGATCCTCCAGGAAAACAACTTGGCCATAGGTAGCAAGAGTCTTCCAAGTTGATTTCCTGGATATAGGTCTCACACATACATTGTTAAATTGACCAATGGGAATGTCATAATTTTGATGCTACTGTGTTACTTTTACTCAATTTCTGATTATTCATTTCTAGGAAAAAAGTACAATTGATTTTTGCATATTGATCCCGTATCTTGAAATCTTGCTAAATTCACACATTGTTTAGTCACTTTTTTGAAGAATAGGATTTTCTTCATATTCATCATCTTCAAATAAAGACAGTTTGACTTCTTCCTTTCCAATAAAAAAAAAATAAGAAAAATGACCTATCATTTTTCACATTTCTGTGTATCCACCAGACAGTTCTCTGGTGTCACACAGTGACAGCTTGGGTGCTGGAAGGTGCTGACTGAAATAGCCTCACTTGCCAGGCTGGCTTGGGATGCAGCCACTGGTTGGGAGCTCAGCTGAGGCTATTGGCTGGGGCCCTTGGTTCCCTTGCGGGCCTCTTCATGTGGCTGCTTTGCCTCCTCAGAATGGAGACTGGCTTCCAAAAATGAGTGTCCAACATGGCCAAGACCTCCTAACAACCATCTGGAGGATGGCAGAACAGAGACCTGGAAGGATGCAGCCTCCCAACACAGGACAGCCTACCTCTTAACTTCTCATACATGCAACAGAAATAACCTGCTGTATTGTTGAAGCCACTCCTTTTTCTTGTCAACTGAAAAATGATTAGGTTACAAATTTGGAAAGGATAGCTTTATTTCTCATAAAGCATTGTAGCCTGCAGGCAGCCATTCTGATAAGCTGGCAAATGTTTAACTTCCAGTCGGAAGCCAGAAATAGGCACTTTGAGAGTGGGAAGAATAAGACAGAGATATATGCTGATCAGGGTAGCCAAATATATATATTTGACAATTATAGGAGGAGCTATGAATATTCACAAAGGGGAGGCATGGGCATGTGTAGAGGACTAACGTGAATACAACATGTGTCCCATGTTCACTTTGGAGACCTAACATTTAAATGTATTACAATTAGGCCTTATACATCCAAGGGTGAAACAGAGCACACAAAGGCCCTCTGCACAGCATCCATAGATGGCCAGAACCACTTTGTGGTTGGCGGTCTCTTATCAGGAAAGAATGCTGATCATTTGTTGTCTCAAAACCGCGAAAGGGAGGTTGGTTGAATTTAGCAGTGGAACAAGTCTTTCCAAAGGGCTGGCTTTTGTTTAACGCTCAGAAAAGAAAGCCTAATAGTGGTTAGTGAGGGAGGGGGTATAACAAGGCATGTCCAATCTTCTGTACCATCATGGCCAGTTTTTAATATTTTTCTGGGGTCCCCTTGGCCAAGTGGGGAAGGATGCATTCAGTTGGTGTGGCATTTAGGATTTTATTTTTATTTATCAATCTCATTTTGTTTTTCCATTAAATGTAGCCAAACCTAATTTGAATTAACATACTTAATAAAAAAGAAGAGAGCAGAACTCAGGGTTTTACTAGAGCCAAGAAAAACAATGTGGCTCAGTCAATACTTCTTCTTTCCACCAAACAAGGGTTCATTTTTATTATGAACATTTTGTAACACCTATTTTACTCTCCTTAAATGAAAATCACAGATGATATTGCCTACCGGTATAAATAATTGTAAATAATTGAACACACACAAACACATTGCCTTAATGATAGGAAAGAGGATAAATAAAAGGAAGGTCAGCATAAAATGACATATAAGTTAGCATGTAAATACTGGAGCATGAGCATCCCAGGAGATTTGAAGAAGTTGTCAGGCGCTAGCACTTTCCTATAATGAATAGATTTGTGTTTGAGACAAGAAAGTACATATAAGAATGTCAGGTAGGACATTCACAAAGAATGTGGGGTGGGAAACTGGACTGTCTCACACATTACAGGGCATATGGCATTTCTGTCCATTAAGCACCAGCAGAACCTCCCAATCATTGTTACAACAAAAATTGCCCCACAAATTTCCAGACTGAAGCTAGTAGCCAGTCCTATCTGAAGCCTCTGGTCTAAGTGGGCTAGAAACATCTGGGCTCTCTCCTTGGAACAGAGCCTTCAGGGTTGGCCCCTTCCTTCCTGAGGCCGAGGCTCAGCCCGCCTGTCTTAACAGCTCTCAGTTTTCTGTCTTTCTGTTCTAATCTCCACTTAGGAATGCCAGATTTAGCAACAAAATTCGAGGATTCCTGGTTAAATCTGAATTTCAGATAAACTATGAATAATTGTTTTAGTTTAAGTATGTCCCAAATCTTGCATGTGACCTATACTTAAAAAAAAAAGGGGGGGTTTAACTGAAATTTGAATTTAGCTGGAGCACCCTATATTTTACTTGACAACCTTACTCCCAGTACACATTGTTCCCCTCAGGACTTCAAACAAACCTATCTTAAGGGGCCTCAATTCAGCCGGGAGACTTTAAGACCTATGGGCATAATGCAGTGCTTCCAAAAATAAGTTCCATGGAGGACTTCCATGAAGTGCTCAGTAGGAAAAAAGAGGCTGCCTACCTTAACTCCTGTTAGAGATTCAAAATACTATACATATCTCCCAGTAAAGCTTAAGCAGGTCCTACCTTCACATTTAATACTTAACCCGGTATTTCCCAAACTCATTTCATCTAGCACCTGCTAACTGCCCAAAACACTGGTGGTCCAGGGAACATACTGTAGGAGTCAGGTTTGAGGAAACTATTTCTGGAGCCTGAAATGAATCCCACGTGGCCATACCCCTGCTGTGGTTACTGTGACTTTTTGGGCCTCAGTTTCTCACCGGCAGAAGGATGGAGTCGAATGCAGTTAGCTTGAAGGTCCCTGGAGTTTATGGAATCTGGAGATTCCACTTTCATACACTGCCTCTCCTTAGAGCTTTGCTCTGTCGCATTATTGCCAAGAGCCAACTCAAGCCACACTCAAAAGTTGGAGCAAACCAAAGATTCAAAGCTCACACAGTGCATGAACTGTCTCCAGGAGTCTGAATTCTCAATCCTATTTTTAGCTCTGATCCACCTCAGGCTCATCAGATGCCATAGTGCTGATCACTGTAATTTCATGGGAAAGATACAGGAAACCCAATAATAACAGCAATAATTCAGCAGCCTAGCAGATGCCAGATCTCATTTGTGTTTCTCCCATAGCATGACTGATGATACACACTATCAGGGCAAAAGAATGTTCATCTGTGGCAAAAGACCTTTGGCACATTTCCTGTAACCTCCAATTTGCAGCAAGTTGTATTCCAGTTGGTAAGTTAGCTTGTGTCTTCTCATAACACATTTCCTGCAGAAATGTTCGACATAGTCTAGACTTCCTGGAAGGCCCCTTCCTCAAGGCCCGTTTAATCCATGATGAAACTATAGTTCAAGGACTACTCCTCAAAGGCTCAACGTGGGAAGGCATCCATTTTGTCCTCTTCTCTCCCATTTTTTCTCCATTGCTTTACAGCCCCTTTTATCTTATCCTCCAGGCCTCCTACCCATCAGTTGCTTTACCAGTCCACCAAATATAATAATTTCTGCAGTAAGAGGGAAGAGGGAGAAGACTACACAAATGATCATTCTTCAGCATTTAAGGGACCCCCCACCTCTACACCCAGAATGGTGTTGGTCAGTAATTCATACATAAGGAACATGTAAGTGTGAAGTTCCGGAGTCAAAACCTACATTGCCTGAATGCAAGCAAGCAAACCTCTGCTTTAAATGCATAACATGGGAGGGTCAATGTGTTTTCATCTATGACGGCAACGGAGGCACCAGCTTGAACATAAATGGGGCCCTCTGCGAAGATGCACGTGTCTAGGTGTGTCTCTGTTGAGGGGCAGGACCTCTAAGACAACTGGTGGATCAGAGGCCCTGGGGCAGCATAGTTATTGTCCAGAACAGTGGTTCTCAAAATGTGGTCCCTAGAGCAGTAGTACCAGAATCATCTGGGAATTATTTTGAAATGTAAAATCTTAAACCCCACTCCAGAGTTACTAAATCAAAAAGCCTGGATAACACCCAGAAATCAGTGTTTTAATGAAACTTTCAGGTGACTCTAATGCATGCTGAAGTTTGAGAACCACTGGTGTAGAATGTGGATCCTCCTACCTGAATCTTTTTATCTGCATTGCATAGAAAGAAGGAGCTACAGGCAGAAGGTGGAGGATATGTTCTCACAGGGTTTTGCATGACCTGGCAGCATGATCATGGCTCCCCAGGAGGCAAAGGTGACGGAGTGGGGAGACAGTGTTGCTTCAGCCTGGTGAGAACTCCAGGAAGTACAGCCGTTCCTTGGTACCCTGCAGGTTGCTGATGTGGCCACTAGAAGAAGGTGATCCCTCCATTCCTTGGCATGAACATTTAGACTCTCAGGAATACCACTGAAGCCATGCAGAGGTAAGGTGAGGCACAACCACCCTCAGATGGCATCTTGATCCCCAGCTATGAAACCCTGAACAGGAGAGCATAAAAGAACTGTTCCTGAGGGCACGTGAGATCCCACTAGTGAGTATACAACACTGGGTGAGACTTTGATGGAGCTGGAGCCTCTGGGCCATGCATTGGTGGTAAGGGGTGGGGGCTGTGATATTTTGGCTATTCCCATTAATATAATCCTGTTAGATTGGGGAAGCTTGAGTTACAGGTGAAATAGAAATTCATCCTTAGTGTAGGGTTTAGCACAACGAAAACTTCACCTCTCTCTGCTGACTCTGGTTTATACACCAAGCAGATAAAAATTGGATTTAAAAGCAAAGAGAGATAGCCCATTTTCCTCCTCAGTTCACTTGCTCTCTCTCTCTCTCTCTCTCTCTCTCTCTCTGTCGCACACACACACACACACACACACACACACCATGTATGCACACTCACACGCACGGGTCTGCATGGCACATTGCAGTAAGTACTTCCCAAGTGCTTCCTGGCTGACAATGAAAGCCTGCTTGCCCAAACAGCAATCAGATCCACAGCCTACCCTGATAATTACTCCATCAACTTTAGCCCCAGTAAAATAAATGAGCCATTCAAAGATTTCTGGAAACTTCAGTCCCAGCAAGCCCTCTTCAGATACAGTGGTTTGGCAGTTTGGGGTCTCCTTGTGCTCTCACAGAAAGGATATCAAATTTCTGACCACTTTCCCTGTGGTTGAACTGTTTCTCCTCCTTTGAAGATCATAATTTCTGAAACATTGGCATCTCCCATTTCTTTCCTACTTGTTTATCCTCTGTAACTTGAAGGCTCTGAAAGCCAAGTCACAGAAATTGTTAATTGCACTCTTGGATTTTGTTAAACAAAAGAACTGGTGATGGCTCTTGCTGGGGCTGCCAGAAAATACAGCTTATTTGGCTGGGCATGGCTGGAGCCCACACTAAATGTCAGCTCCTCTATGGAGCTATCTCCTTCTCACTATGTCAGCTTAGACCTCATTACTTTTTAAGCTACTGAGTATCTGGACATTTCATTCTTCTGAAAGTTTTTCTAGAAAATTAACTTTTGTGGCAGAAATCATGTGCTATATTAATTCACCCCAGACACTAACAGTTTCAAAGTGAAATCTCCAGGCATTAGTCAATACTGGCTCTTTGTAAGTGTTTCACGTCTCCCAGGGCATCAAGAGATCAGACTCAGAGAGACAAGGTTGTAAAATTCTTGTCAGTGTTTCAGTGCCCACTGTTTCTTGTCTCCTGTGGCTTTGTGCCACTGGATCCTATAATACATCCTTGTCTTGCCTGCTATCTTTCTTCACTGAATTTCCCATACCAGGTATCAGGTAAGTCAAAGAACACAAATATTTTCTAATGCCAGCAGCTGCTTAGAGCCCTGTTCACAAGGCCTATCAGAGAACCCAAAGCAAAAAAAATCTTCCCATCATCTGCCTTTCAGTCATTTGGTGAGGAGTCCTTAATGCTGGAAAAGTAACTCAATGAAATGGAGCCAGAGGGAGAGAGCAAGTGAGCCATGTTCACTATAGAGTTCACAAACTTCAGGCGTGAACCTTAAGAACCCAGAGTTGTAGTAAGCAGCAAAGACCCCCTGAAGATGCAACCTACAATCTCTCAACCATGGGACTGGTAGGACATGTGTGCATTCCAGGTCCATTTACGTCAGGTCAGACTGCTCTAGTCCTGCCATAGAAATAAAGCCCTAAACTAGGATCAGGTGTATCCTGTCAAGACCAAAATACAAACTTAGTAACAATGGCTCCTTTGGTGTTCTGGAAAGGAAAGGCTGTTGGCACAGCTCACACATCTCCTTTTGTGAGGGAAATTGCTCCATCTTCCCTGTTTCCCCTTCTTTCCTCCCCTTGTACTGCATGATAAACAAACCAGGTGATATCTTCCATTTCACCTTGAATGAGCTCTCTTATCCCCACGTATTGATATCACTGACATTTGATTCTGTAATAGGTGATAAACAGCTATACCTTTTATAGAGGATCTAAAAAGAAAGGACAGTAAGAATAAGTAGACTCATTGTTGACAAGGTCTGCAGGCACCTTCCGGCAAGGTGGCCTGTTCACCAGGATACTTTGCTTCCCTTACAAATGGCTTTGCCAATCTGGCATGGCACAGTGACAGAGGTGGGGGAGGAGGGGTTTTGATGTTTGAGAGACTGTAATTTAAAATTGGCTAACGTGGTATTCCTCAATTGAAAGTTTTCTGGCCTGGTATCAATAGCAGTAAAGTTAAGTAATGAACTGTGTTCTTTTTTTATGTTTCTCTTTATAATCAATATTAATTATATTTTGTTTATTCATGATCTCGTGTAACCAGATGGTAAGATATACAACATCCTTTGCTTTCAGCCCAGTAATGGAAATAGTTCTCAAATAATGAATATTTACAACTATGACTTTCCTGGCCCCATTTTGTAAAAACTACTCTAGATCATTTCCTGTGGCAGAAAGCTTAACCTCGTAAGTAAAGAAGTGAGCCCTGAGCCCCAAATATGCCATGATTTCTACCCTTAAACTGTTTGGCTGGAAGGCCTTGTAGAGTCATAGGAAGGACCCGGAATTCAGAATTAGACAGATCTGCTGGATTTGAATCCCAGCTCTACAACTCACTGACTTTGTGAGTTTGGGTGTGTTGTTTGACCTCTTTAAAAGTCAGTTTCCCCATCCATAAAATGGGGGAAATAATACCCATCTTGTGGGAATTTAATTATCTAGTTTATGTTAAATTCCAGACATTCTCTCATCAACTATTGCACTTTTTGTACCTCAATTCTATTCTTTTCTCTGTTCTATATTTTAATTTGTTTTGTCAATAAACATTGAACAGGTAGGATGCCATATGGTTAGAAACATTTTCCATATAACCCCTTAGGTTAAAAGAGAAGAGGTTTGAAGATACCCAAGCCTTTCTAAATTTAATAGGTTCCTAAACATAATAATTCTGTTCCCTTCCATTTGCTGTCAGCTGACTCTTGAATATATATGCCCAAACCAGACCTCTCCTCTACATGCCAGACTCAGCATATCCAATGATCTCCTTAACATCTCAATTGGATGTATAATTGGCACCTCACACTTAAATATTCAAAAAGAAATTTCTGCTCTTCCTTTTTAGACCTGTTCCTCTCACAGTCTTCCCCATCTCAACTAATAGCAACTTCACCCCTCCACTGCTCAGGCCTAAAACATTAGATTTCTTCTGAATGCCTCTCTTTCTCTCATACCCCACATGTATTCTACCAACAAGTCCTGTTGGCTCAACTTCAGCAGAATCTAAAGCCATCTCACACTTTCACTGCCATCCTAATTTAAGCCACCATTATTCTGTCACTGAATTATTCTGTCCTAACAGATTTTGCTGCTTCCATACACTGTTCCCAATCTCTTCCTAACACCACAGTCAAAGAAATCCTTTTAAAGCCTAAATCATATCATGGCTTTCCAAATGGCTTTCCATCTCACTCAAGTGAAAGCCAAAGTCATTACATATAGCTCTCAATGTCCTATTTGATATGCACCTCCTAACATGCCCCCAGTGTGGCTCATTCTGCTCTAGCTGATGCTGCATTTCTAGCCAGTTTCTCCAAACTCACCAGAAACATTCCCACCTCAGGGTTCTTGTACATACTGTTCCATTGACCTGAAACATCTTCATCAGATACGTGCATGCCTCACTTTCTCACTTCATTTCAGATCTTTACCAAAATACTCTATTTCCAATTAGACCTTCCCTGCCTACTCTATTTAAAATTATAACCTGTTCACCATCCCTGGAGTCCATTTCATATCCCTTCCTTGCTTTATTTTTTCCCATGGCCCTCATCACTATATGAAGATAATGTGTTCAACTTGTTTGTTTTATTATTAGTCTCCTCTCATTAGAATGTTAGCTCCATGAGGACAAGGGCATTTTTTCCCTATGTACCCATCACATATTGAGTGTTCAGAAAACATTTTTAACAAATTGAACTGGTGAATGAAATCCTCAGGGTTTCTTCCTGGTTCACTCCATACAATTTTGCTTGATCCTTTATACTTCCTCCCAGACTTTTGCTTCTGGCCAAATTAGAATAACAGAGGACTAATTTATCCTTATATCTTATAATCATGGTCAGCAAAGGTATCAAGTTATAATCCCTGAACTTGTAAATGAGAATTTATTTGGGCAAGGGATGTTTGTAGATGTAATTAAATTGAGGATTTTGAGATGAAGAGATTACCCTGGATTATCTGGGTGGACCCTTAATGGCATTATAAGTGTCCTTCCAGAATAGAGGCAAAGGGAGATAACACAAACACTCAGAGGAAAAGATGATGTGAAAACAGAGGCAGAGAGTGAAGTGCTGCGGCCTCAAGTCCAAGAGTGCCCAAAAAACGACCAGAAGCTGGAAGAAGGAAGTACTGGATTATCTGCCACTTCCTTTGGAGGAAATGTGGCTCTGCTAACATCTTGATATTAGATTTTTGGCCTCAATGACTGTGAAAAAAACATAGTTCTGTTGTTTTAAGCCATTCAGTTTGTGGTAATCTGTTATAACAGCACTAGAAAACTTAGACTCTTTTTTTTTTTTTAAAGGATACAGAGTCTTACTCTGTCACCCAGGCTGGAGTGCAGTGGTGTGATCTCGACTCACTGCAAGCTCTGCCTCCTAGGTTCATGCTATTCTCCTGCCTCAGCCTCCTGAGTAGCTGGGGCTACAGGCACCTGCCACCACACCCAGCTAATTTTTGTATTTTTAGTACAGACAGGGTTTCACCATGTTAGCCAGGATGGTCTTGATCTCCTGACCTCATGATCCACCTGCCTCGGCCTCCCAAAGTGCTGGGATTACAGGCGTGAGCCACCGCACCTGGCAGACTTAGACTCTTTTTAAGTAACTTAACAAGGCCCTAGAACAAAGTTCAAAAACCTATAAGGAAACATGAAATATCCAGAACTCATAAAAAGGTAAAATCCACACTGTTTGACATCCAGTCAAAAATTACAAGTCATGCAAAAAATCAGAATTAAGACGCATAATGAGGAGAAAAATCAGTGACTTGAAACTGGCCCAGAAATTATATAGATGATAGAATTAGCACATGAGGACATTAATTAAAATAGTTAATACTATATTTTATGTGTTCACAAAGTAAGGGAAAGCATGAGCACATGTAGGAGAGATATGAAAGATATTTAACTTTAGAAATGATGAATACAATATGTAATATGAAACATGTACCATATAAAAGCAGACTAGACACTGTAGAGTAAAAGATCAATAAACTTGAAAACAACAATAGAAACTATCTAAAACAAAACAAGGTAAGAAAAAAGACCAAACAAAATGAACAATAACAACAACCTCAAGAAACTTAATATACATGTAACTGGAGATAGCTCAAAAGGGTGCAAGGTTGGGGGGCAAGGGTGACAGAAAAAAATATTTGAGAAAAGAAACAAATTTAACCAAAAGCATAAACCCATAGATCCAAGACACTCAACAAACTGAAAACACAAAGAACATAAATAAAACTGCACTGAGGCACATTAGAATCAAATTGATTAATACTATTGGGAAAGAGAAAACCTTGGAAGCTGCCAAAGAAAAAAGACACATTATGTACAGATAGCAGACAGAGGGATGACAGTAGATTTCTCTTTAAAAATAATGGAAGCTCAAAGGCACTGAAATATTTTCTTTAAAGACTGAAAGGAAAAAAAAAATCCTTTCAAGTAGAATACTATATCCAGTGACTAGATCTTCCAGAAACAGAGGGAAAATAAAGACTTTTTAAATTTATAAATCCTAAAAGAATTCATTAGCAGCAGATCTGCTCTACAGTAAATATTAGAGAGAGTCTTGCAGGAAAAAGGAAAATAATGCCATATGAAAATGTGGATCTATGTAACAGAATAAAGAGTACTAGATAATAAACTCATGGGTAAAATATCAAATACTTTTTCCTTATTTTAAAAATCTCTTGGCTGGGTGCAGTGGCTGACACCTGTAATCCCAGCACTTTGGGAGGCCGAAGTGGGCAGATCATGGTGAAACCCTGTCTCTACTAAAAATACAAAAATTAGCTGGGTGTGGTGGCACATGCCTATAATCCCAGCTACTCAGGAGACTGAGGCAGGATAATTGCTTGAATCAGGGAATGGGAGGTCACAGTGAGCCAAGATTGTGTCACAGCACTCCAGCCTGGCAACAGAGAGAGATTTTGTCTCAAAAAACAAGCAAACAAGCAAACAAAACACACACACACACAAAAAAACCTCTCTGAAAAGTTGGTTGACTGTTTAACAGCATTCGAGAAAATCTGTGCACTAAACACAACTATGACCAAGGACCCTCACTGAGTCCACTTTACTGTGGACTGTAAAGCTGTCTCCACCAGAGCAAGTGCTGGTATCCATGACTGCAAGACTTGAAGATGGATTACATCCCAGGACTCTTTGCAGACACTCCCCAGTACCAACCTGGAGCACAGTAGCTCTGATGGGTGGCTAGACCCAGAAGAGCAATAACAATCACTGTAGTCTGGCTCTCAGGAAGCCCCATCCCTAGAGAAAGGGGAAGAGCAACACACCAATGGAGCACCCTGTGTGACAAAAGAATCTAAACAGCAGCCCATGAGCCCTAATCTTTCCACTGACATAGTCTATCCAAATGAAAAGGAACCAGAAAAACAATTCTGGTAAAATGACAAAACAAGGTTATTTAACACCCCCCAAAGAACACACTAAGAAATCTCTGAATTGCCAGAAAAAGAATTCAGAGGTCAATTATTAAGCTACTCAAAGAGGCAATAGAGAAAGGTAGAAACCAACTTAAAGAAACTTTGTAAGAAGTACAGGATATGGACAAAAAATTCTCTAGAAAAATAGCATAAATAAAAAACAATAATAACTTCTGGAAATGAAAGACACACTTAGAGAAATGCAAAATACACTGGAAAGTTTCAACAACAGAATCAAACAAGTAGAAGGAGGAACTTCAGAACTCAAAGACAAGGCTTTCAAATTAACCGGACAAAGACAAAGAGAAAAGATTTTTTGAAAAAATGAACAAAACCTCCAAGAAGTATGGGATTATGTTAAACAACCAAACCTGAGAATAACTTCTGTTCCTAAGGAAGAAGAGAAATCAAAAAGTTTAGAAAACATATTTAAGGGAATAATCGAGAAAAACTTCCCTGGGTTTGCTAAAGAGCTAGACATCCAAATACAAGAAGCTCAAAGAACACCTGGGAAATGCATCGCAAAAAGATTATCACCTAGGTACATAGTCATCAGGTTATCTAAAGTCAAGATGAAGGAAAGAATCCTAAGAGCTGTGAGGCAAAAGCATCAGGTAACCTATAAAGGAAAACCTATCAGATTTAACAGTAGATTTCTCAGCAGAAACCCCACAAGCTAGAAGGGATTGGGGTTTTATTTTTAGCCTCCTTAAACAAAACAATTATCAATCAAGAATTTTGTATCCAGTGAAACTAAGCTTTATAAATGAAAAAAAGAAAGTCTTTTTCAGAAAAAAAATGCTGAGAGAATTTGTCACTACCAAGTCAGCACTACAGAAACTGCTAAAAGGAGTTGTAAAACTTGAAACAAAACCTTGAAATACACTAAAATAGAACCCCCTGAAAGCATAAATCTAACAGGGCCTATAAAACAATAACACAATGAAAAAAAAAGGCACAAGATATTCAGGCAACAACTAGCTTGATAATTAGAATAGTACCTCACATCTCAATACTAATGTTGAATGTAAATGGCCTCAATGCTGGGTCAACAATGAAAGCAAGATGCAAATTAAAAAATTATTTGAACTAAATGATAATAGTAACACAACCTATCAAAACTTCTGGGATACAGCAAAAGCAGTGCTAAGAGGAAAGTCCATAGCATCAAATGCCTACATCAAAAAAGCCAAAGAGCACAAATAAACAATCTAAGGTCATACCTCAAGGAACTAGAGAAAGAAGAACAAACAAAACCCAAACCTAGCAGGAGAAAAGAAATAACAGCAATTAGAGCAGAACTAAATGAAATGGAAACAACAACAACAAAAAAATATACAAAAGATAAGTTAAACAAAAAGCTGGCTTTTTGAAAAGATAAACAAAACTGATCCACCATATGCGAGATTAACCAAGAAGAGAGATATAAATAAGCTCAATTAGAAATGAAACAGAAAATATTACAAACGATACCACAGAAATACAAAAGACCATTCAAGACTCCTGTGAACACCTTTATACACACAAAATAGAAAACCTACAGGAGATGGGTAAATTCTTGGAAATATACAACCCTCCTAGATTAAATCAGGAAGAAATAGAAACTCTGAACAGACCAATAACAATTAGCAAGATTGAGATGGTAATTCAAAAATTGCCAACAAAAATCTCCAGGAACAGATGGATTCACACATGAAGTCTATCAGACATTCAAAGAAGGACTGGTACCAATTATATTGACACTATTGCAAAAGACAGAGAAGGAGGAAATCCTCCTTAAATCACTCTGTGAAGCCCTATTACCAAAACCAGGAAAGGACGTAACAAAAAAAGAAAACTACAGACCAATATCTCTGATGAACATAGATGCAAAAATCCTCAACACAATAGTAGCTAACTGAATCCAACAGCATATCAAAAAGATAATCCACCATGATCAAGTGGGTTTCATACCAGGGAAGCAGGGATGTGTTAACATATGCAAGTCAATAAATGTGATACATTACATGAACAGAATTAAAAATAGGTACAATGTGATCATCTTGATAGATACAGAAAAAACATTTTATAAAATCCAGCATCCCTTTATGATTAAAACCCTCAGCAAAAACAAATTCGAAGAGACATACCTTAAGGTAATAAAAGCTATCTATAACAAACCCACAGCCAACATTATACGGAACAGGGGCAAGTTGAAAGCATTCTCCCTGACAGGTGGAACAAGACAAGGATACCCACTTTCACCACTTCTATTCAACATTGTACTGAAAGTCCTAGCCAGAGCAATCAGACAAGAGAAAGAAATAAAGGACATCCAAATCAGTAAAGAGAAAGTCAAACTGTCTCTGTTTGCTGATAATATGATCATATACCTAGAAAACCCTAAAGACTTCTCTAAAAAGATCCTAGAACAGGTAAATGAATTCAGTAAAGTTTCAGGATACAAAATTAATGTACACAAATCAGTAGCCCTGCAATACACCAACCATGACCAAGCTGAGAATCAAATCAAGAACTCAACGTCTCCTACAATAGCTACGAAAACCTTAAAATATTTAGGAATATACCTAACCAAGGAGGTAAAAGACATCTACAAGGAAAACTACAAAACACTACTGAAAGAAATCATAGATAACACAAACAAATTAAAATATACCCTATGCTCATGGATGGATAGAATCAATATTGTGATAATAACCATAATGCCAAAAGCAATATACAAATTCAATGCAATTCCATCAAAATACCACCATAATTCTTCACAGAACTAAGAAAAAAATCCTAAAATTGTATGAAACCAAAAGAAGCCCACATATCCAAAGCAAGACTAAACAAAAAGAACAAATCTGGAGGCATCACATCACCTGACTTCAAACCATACTGTAAGGCCATAGTCACCAAAACAGTATGGTACTGGTATAAAAATAGGCACATAGATCAATGGAACAGAATACAGAACCTAGAAATAAAGCCAAATACTTACAGTCAACTGATCTTTGACAAAACAAACAAAATATAAAGTGGGAAAAGGACACCTATTCAACCAATGGTGCTGGAATAATTGGCAAGCCATGTGTAGAAGAATGAAACTGGATCCTCATCTCTTACCTTATACAAAAGTCAACTCCAGATGGATCTAAGACCTGAAATCATAAAAATTCTAGAAGATAACATCGGAACAATCCTTCTAGATATTGGCTTAAGCAGAGACTTCATGACTAATAACCCAAAAGCAAATGCAAGAAAAACAAAGATAAAGAGATGAGACTTAATTACACTAAAAAACTTCTGCACAGCAAAAGAAATAATCAGCAGAGTTAACAGACACCCCATAGAGGGGGAGAAAATCTTCACTATCTGTGTATCTGACAAAGGACAAATATCCAGAATCGACAAGGATCTCTAATCAACAAGAGAAAAGCAAACAATCCCATCAAAAAGTGGGCTAAGGGCATGAATAGATAATTCTCAAAAGAAGATATACAAATGGACAACAAACAAATGAAAAAATGCTCAACATCACTAATGATCAGAGAAATGCAAATCAAAACCACAACTTGATACCACCTTACTCCTACAAGAATGGCTATAATAAAAAAAAATTAAAAAATAATAGATGTTGGGATGGAACAGGGAACACTATTACACTGCTGGTGGGAATGTAAACTAGTACAACCATTATGGAAGAATATGGACGTTCCTTAAAGAACTAAAAGTAGATGTACCATTTGATTCAGCAATCCCACTACTGGGTATTGACACAAAGGAAAAGAAGTCAGAAAAAAAAAACACTTACACATGCATGTTTATAGCAGCACAATGTGCTACTGCAAAAATATGGAACCAGTCCAAATGCCCATCAATCAATGAATGGATAAAGCAAATGTGGTATGTATATACACATTCACACCATGGAATACTACTCAGCCATAAAAGGGAACAAAATAATGGCCTTTGCAGCCACCTGAATGGAGCTGGAGACCATCATTCTAAGTGAAGTAACTCGGGAATGGAAAACCAAACATCATATGTTCTCACTTACAAGTGGGAGCTAAGCTATGAGGATGCAAAGGCATATGATACTATGGACTTTGGGGACTCAGAGGGAATGGTGGGAGGGAGGTGAGGAGTAAAGTACTACACATTGGATACAGTGTACACTGCTCCAGTGATGGGTGCACCAAAATCTCAAAAATCACCACTGGAGAACTTATCCATGTTACAAAACACCACCTGTTCCCTCAAAACTCATTGAAATTAATTAAAAATAAATAAATATGCTGAATGCAGTGGCTCATGCCTGTAATCCCAGCACTTTGGGAGACCAAGGTGGGTGGATCACTTGAGACCAGGAGTTTGAGATCAGCCTGGTCCACACTGTGAAACCCCATCTCTATAAAAAATTAAAAAAAAAAAAAATGAACCAGGAGTGGTGGTGCTCGCCTATAATCCCAGCTACTTGGGAGGCTGAGGCAGGAGAACAGAGTGAACCCAGGAGGCAGAGATTACAGTGAGCCAAGACTGTGCCACCGCACCCCAACCTGAGCAACAGAGCAAGACTCCATCTCAAAAATAAATAAATACATAAATATTGGTTGACTGTTTAAATGAAAGATAATAACAATGTATTCAGGGGTATATAACATGTAAACATTAAATTATAATAATAGCACAAAGGCAGAGAAAGGTAAATTATACATGAAGGAATATGTTACTTGAAGCTAGATTATGATAAATTAAAGTTATATGGTATAAAACCTAAAACAAATATTAAAACAAAACCAACAACAAAAACCTATATGACAGCAAAAACCAGAGAGCTAAGAAGCCACCAAACAAGATAAAATGGAATAATAAAAAAATGCAATCAATCTAAAAGAAGGCAGATAAGAAAAGAGAAAGGGAAACAAATAACAAATGAGAAAAATAGAAAACAAATATAACAAAATGGTAGATAGAAGTTCTACTAAGTCAACAATCTCAATAAATTTAAATTGCCTGCACACCTTCATTAAGGCCTGAGGACATGTAAGTCATGTGCATTTGCAGCATTTGTGTCTTTAGAGCAGTTTCCAGATTGGCCACCTTGACTTCTTTCATTCAGGTTTGGTAATAGGCTCTTTCAGGTTATGGGGAGCTGGGACACATTTGAGTATATTCTAAAGATATGAAGAGAAGTAAGTGAGGCAGGAAATGGTCATAACTCCCACATTGGCTGCTTTAGGGAAAACCTCAATACCTTTTAGAACAAAGTGGAAATTGTAAAATTGAAAGTCACAGAGAACACAATTACCATTCAGGAGA
This sequence comes from Colobus angolensis palliatus, assembly GCF_000951035.1. NCBI lineage: Eukaryota > Metazoa > Chordata > Mammalia > Primates > Cercopithecidae > Colobus > Colobus angolensis. Next base: position 242,453 of record NW_012115644.1, on the reverse strand, counting down.
AAATACAGATCTGAACCTCTGGGGATCTTCTAATGCTATGCTATTCTCTGCCTCAGCATTTACTGCAATGCTAATTTTCTGTCTCAGGTTCAGACTCAGGAGAGAAGTCCCAGCTGTACAATACAAGTGACTGTCTTCTGTGAGGTGCTATATCAGTTAGGCTTAGCAGGAACCACACAACCCATACCACATGGTGCAATACAGTATACCGAATATGGGCAATTAATTATGGACCTGTGGGAAGACCCAAAAAGGCAAACAGCAAGGGACAATGAGGCAATCCAGAGAGCCAATATCTCCCCTAGGGCTGAAGAGACTCAAAGGAAAAAGAGTTGTTACTAGAGCACAGAAGCCCAGGTTGCCTAGGAAGCTCAGAATACACAGTTTGCAAAGGTCAGTCCCATGTTACTGAGAACAGAGGAAGAGAAAAGACACTAGATCTGAGAGCAAACACAAACAGGCAAATGACTAGCCTAGCTGCCTTATTGGGCAGAGTCTTAACACTAACCAATTAAATGATTGTGGATCACATGCCTATCACTGGCCTCTTGGTTTGGAAGGCTTTGAAAATCATGACTTTGACAACTGGAAATTTCCATATTCAAACTAATCTCAGATATGAAAATGGGTCTACATTTGGTTTAAAATCCCACCTTCTCTCTTTATGTAAGGAATTCTGTTGGGATTTCTGGAAAGCAGTTTTTTGTTTTTGGTTTTGGTTTTGGTTTTTAACAATTCTCAGCAATGCTCACTGCTAAATTTTATTTTCCATCCTATCCTGCCATGAGGCACATTATCAATTGCCCAATTATAGCTCAATAGCTTTCTCTTGGTTCTATACCTAAGGCAATACTTGTGGGTTTTGTTTTTGTGCCTCAGTATTTCAAAGACTGGGAGACTGATAGAATTCTGACTGTGACATTCTGCAGGATGTTACTATGGATGTCATATCTGACACACTCAGCTCCTTTTGTAGTGTGATTTCATGGCATGAAGGTCATGACTCTGAATGCTTTGCCATGTAGCTAGGCATTTGTGTGCAAGGGCTAGATTGCTTCCTAATGTTGGTCTAACAAAATAGTTTACATAATCACCCTGAAAGAGCACCTTTTGTTTGTTTGTTTGTTTTTGCTTGGACAGTTCTTGGTTGAAAAGAAACCAACTTGATTTAGCCTTTTCATAGATTGTGAATCTCATTTAACTTAGATTTTTGTTTAATTTTGGCAATTTTTAAAAGGGAACACAAGGAATTTCCTCCTGTAGAATATGTTCCTGATTAACATGTTCATAAAGACTTTCATTATTTGTTCCCTTAACTGAATGGAAAGAAATTTAAAATCTCTAGTGTGAAATACTGCTGGCTTAGAGGTCACTAAAGTTTTCTCATCTGTTCTTTATTCTTCTCCACTAGAATATAAATTTCCTAAGAACAGAGATATTGTGTTATTCACTGCCATATCACCACTAGTTAGAGTAATTCCTGACACAGAATGAGTTATCTTATTTGCTGACTGGATTAAGTGATTAGCATCATTTAACTTAAAGAAATAAACCCTGTATAGTAACTGGGACATGAGCATCAAAAAATACAATGTGCACTCTGGTAGCTTATTTAAGAAAATGGCACAGTGTATTAGTCCACTAGTGCTGTCATAACAAAATACCATAGGCTGAGTGGCTTAAACAATAAAAATTAATTTTCTCACAACTCGGGAAGCAGGAAGTCCAAAATCAAGGTGCTGGAAAATCAAAGTGCTGGGTGTCCAGAGAGGCCTTTCTTTCTGGCTGGCAGATGAAACCTTCTCACTCTGTCCTCTCATGGCCTTTCTTCTGTGGGGGCAAAGCAGTGGGATGGGGAAGCTCTGGTTAGAGCTCCTCTTCTTATAAGGACACGAATCCTGTCAGATTAGGATCCCACTCTTATGACCTCATTTAACCTTAATTATCTCCGTTCTGGCCCTATCTCCAAACACAGTCACATTTGGGGTTAGGGCTTCAATGTATATATTTTAAGGGGGTCCGAGTGTAACATACAGATTTGTTTGTTTGTTTTCTTCCTAGGAAATGTCTAAACCAGTGTGAGTCAAATCTATAGCACTTTGGAAAAATGGAACATTTAACTGCTAAAATTATTTTCTCTAATTGAATGTTCTCTTTATTTAAGCATTGTAGAGAGTGAGGTTCAAGGGTTCTTCTCCCAAAGTTACAGCACCTCTGAGGCGGTGGACGGTGGCAGCAGGACAATGAGATGAGGGTCAACCCCTGTGTCCCAGTGTGCTACATGCTGCTCAGCTCCATGTGCACTAGGGCAACAGCCATTGTCTGTAGGCTGATTTGATCTAGAACCACAATTGAGTCTAGTTCTGAAATCTCGGACACATGCAGAACCACACTTTGTCTCCAGCTGCTACAAGTCAAGTCCACCTGTGTGCAGACATCTACAACTGTCTTGTAAAATTAGAAAACAGAGATACAGGGACAACAGTATTATCTATATTTACTATAGATTAATTATTCATTTGCATTGATTCTTTGTCTTTTGTACTTATAAATATGAAATTTGTATATAAACCTGAGTGTGTTTTATAATATAAGATATATATATATATATATCTTTGAAAGATTATTCTCTGTGCTCTTTGGCCTAAATTTCTAAATGGAATTATCCTGTGTTACAGTAACCTGTGTCTGAAAATTTCTATCCATTTAGAGTAATGAAGGCATGGGGTCATAATGAGAGCAACAAAAAAGTTACACTTTACACTGGGAAAGATACTCACCTTATTGTTCATTTACTTAAGTTTTTCAGTTTGTTTTTTTAAAATATATTTTGAAATATTGAAGAGAATAAAAAACTCAAGGCACATCTCATTTTATGTCTAATCTGTATAACTAAGAAGCAAAAACAGTCTGTCAGGAAGCCTTTCCCTGGGGATCTGGTTAATGTTTCCATGTTTCTCTAGAAATAAGTACCCTGATTTCAGAAACACACTGGCTTTCTAGTCTATACCAGATCGCACCATTTAGCTCATTCACAGGCAACAGGTTATCAAAGAGGAAAAACCTTCCCTCTAGCATTTCAACATTCTTTTTCAGAGAGTTAGAGCCAGATATCTGATGTATCTGGAAAGAAGCCTTTCCTGCTGATAGCAAAACCAATTGTGTCCAAAGGTCTTGAATGTAGAGACAAATTAGGCACCTAACAGAGACTCATGGGGAAAAGTTTTCTCACTAGAAGTCCATTAGAGAATAATCTTATTAATGATTTGCTCTCCAGGCTACCGTTTGTTCAAAGGATCACAGCATTTTTTTTTTTTTATTTTGGTGAAATATAACATGCAGAAGTGAATTAAATATAAATGTACAATTAACAAATAACTATAAAACAAACACCCATGTAACATCTCCCAGGTCAAGCAATAGAACTTTGCCAAACCCCAGAAGTTTCCAGTATGCCTCTAACCAATTATAACATCCTCCCTTTCCACTATTCTGATTTTTATTATAAATACTTCTTTGCTTTTCATTACCGTTTCACCACCTATGCATGCATCCCTAAAAATCATAATTTAGTTTGACTAAGTTTTGAACTCTACATAAATGCAATCATACTATATGCATTATTTTGAACTTACTTCATATGTACATTATAGTTATAAAATCCATATGTTTCCTATAATATGATGTATTTTTTCTCATTGCTATCCAGCGTTCTGTCGTACGAACATAGCACAATTTATTTATTCATTCTACTTTTGGTGGACAGTGGTTTGGTTCAGACATTGTGCAATTATGAACCATGCTGCTATAAACTTTCTTGTACATTTTTTTTGGGCACATGTGTGTTGGTTTATCTAGGGCATGAAATTCTCTAGAAGGGGAATTGCAGGGATGCACAGAGGGCATATATCATCACATATACCAGACAATTTACTTTCCAAAGTGGTGGTACCAGTTTACAATTCCACCAGCAGTGCATGAAAATGCCGTTGCTTTACATTCTCACCTATAGAGTTTTCTAAGACTTCTACATTTCAGATTTGATTTTTGTAAAAGTTTCCACCTTAACTTTTAATGAAATACAATTATGAAGCTTAGTATGAGATCTTTACCATATGCCCTCTCCTCACAACCTAGCAGAGCAGACAACTCTGTTAACACCAGTGCCCACTTCTGCACAAGTGACCAAGTGGCCAGTAGGTTGGTTTCATTTAGCACAGATCCAAGCCTCTTCCCAATCCGAGACCTTCTCCTGTGCACATACTTCACTTTTTCCACATCTCTCTTAACATGTGGTTTCCAAAACTGAATACTGTCTTCCCCAAATGAGCTGGTGAGTGTGGAGAATAAGACTCACTGAGAAACTATTCTGAAGCATCATAAAGATATGTCAAGGTACATACAGGCTACTTGCCAAGAAAACAGAAGCAAGACAGGGCACCACGAGTCTTTGTCTGCAAGATGAAGGTGGTCTAAGTGCTTAACTATTAAGAAATTTTAGGTTTTCCCTTCCTTACATCTGAACTAAAAAGTAATGGGACTGCTGGAAAGGATCTATGAGTGTGTTTTGCAGGCTCAGTAAACAGCCAACCTTTGCTGCCTCCACTTAGTAAAACAGTGCCCTGCCCGCCACTTAACATTTGTAGAGAATGCAAGAATAGCATCCTTTGCTGCTCACAAATATAAGTTAGAACACAATTGTGGTTCTTTAGATGATCATATGTTAAATAATGGTGGTGAGACTCAGAAAACCACTTGGTAGTTAATAGAGAACATTCATTCTGAAGCTGGATGAGCAAATAGAAAAACACATGTATTTCAAATGTTCTAAAATAAGGGAATTACTGCTATTTATGGAGCACATATAAATTGTTGGACACTATATTAAGCAATTCCATACATTGTCGCATTTAACCTTCCCAACAGCCTGAGACCTGAAATGCTCTTCCCCTCCCCGTTTTTCCATGCCCATTGCAACCTAGCTCACTCCTGCTTAGGGCTTAGCATTCACCTTGAGGGTCTCTTCCTCCAGGGAGCCTCCTGTGACACACCATCCCAGGTTGAATCTAACTCCCAAGCATTCCCATGAAAGTCTGTGCCTCCTCTGTCTTAGAACATAACACACCACATTGTAATCTCCTTTTTCATCTCTGTTTCCCTATTAGCTTGTAATTTTCAAGATAATAGAGACTTACCTGTTTATAGTTTTAACTCAACATTATTTCAGCATATGAGCTAGAATGGAGGCAAAAAAATGTTGAATAAATGAATGATTATCCTGATTTTAGAGACAAAGTAGGAAATTAAGGCAATATTGGAATCCTGGTCAGCCTAAAGTCCCAAGCCTGTGTTCCTAATCAGCACAGTAGCATGTTTCCCAGTAGCTGCCTTCTTTTAGTATCTGTAATAGGCGAGGCACCGCTCTCATGCTTTATACACCGCATCTCTCTCAATCCACACACTAGGTCTGCGAGAAACGTCTCTCCTGCTACCCCTTTACAGATGAGGAAACTGAGGCTCAGGGGATTTAATATCTTGCCTTAGAGCTCCTATTAAGTCCAGAGCGAGGAGCTGAACCTCTTAGGCTGTTCCCCACTCATCTCCTGCTACCTGCTCCACCCCACAGCATTCCTCTTTGGACGAATTAGTTGCACAGAGTTTGGCTTTTGCAAAGGAAACCAGTGTCAATGGAGCAGAGAATATTCTTTGGAATTTTGGGTAGAACTACCCTCAAATTCTTTCTTTTCATCTGCTAATAACTCATGGATAAAAAACATCAACTGAGCAATGGCATGTCTTACCTAATATTAAATTAGGAAACAAATGGAACTACTGTGAGTATTAGATTGGGGCCCTGGAGTCAGATGGTCTATGTTCTGCATATACCGTCTGGTATGGAGGAACAAATGCATACCTGTTCCTCCAGGGTTGTGTAACCTGGGCAAGTTTCTAAACCTCTGTAAGCTTTCGCTTCTTGTTTTCCTACCAGTATGATAATGATGTATGTCTTGGGGTTGGGTGAGGATTGAATGAAGCAATACACATAAAGCCTTAACACAATGCCTGGCACACATGTGTGCTTATTAAATGCGGGTGGATCCCTTAGGATGCTTTTGTTGCCAGTAACAAAAAAGAAAACCTTGACTAGTTTAAGCAACAGAAAGTACTACATCAAATAATAAGACCCAAACTCAGGTGACTCCATAGTTCAGGTTGATTCCCCAAGGGCTCAGTGGCTCCTACACACTCCAGCCTCCAACTTGACACTGTCCACCTCCTCACAGAGTTTAATTTCCCCCAGTATACTCTGAATATTTCCAGACCTGGATCGAGGATTTGAGTTCACCAGAAGACTAGAGAGATGTTTTCATGTACTCCAAACTCCATTAACACTGCAACTCTGAGCTCGGACCAATTGCTGAGCTTTCTGCGAGTCCCTGTGGATACGTACTGCTTTTTATTCACTTTCCTAGAGCAGGCACTAAGTAACACCAGATTGTTATTCCTGCTTCCCTTTCCCATCTCCTTTCGCTTCCTCCTAAGATCCAGCACTTCTCAGACCCCATCTAGGAACTTCTGTCCTCCCTGGAGGGCAGCTCCTGCTTCGTGGTGCGAACCTGAATTTCCAGCAAGGCCCTGCTCTAGGCTCTTCTAGATCGGAGGCAGCTAGTCTGAGTTTCCAAGCCACGGGATGTAAGGGTAGTAATTCGTGGCACTCTCCCAGGAACTCTTGTCTGTTGAAATAGTTTTCATACATAAAGTGATAATGGTGGAAATTCCAGACACTGAGACAAATAAGTGGAGTGAACATTTTAGCACAGTTTAACTCTTAACTTTTTCTGTAAGGTTTGTCTTTTTCTTGCTTGCTTTTTAATTTTTATTTGTAGTCCTTATTTCAAAAAGCAAAATCTCAAACCAGAAAAATTTGAAGACCCAGAAAAACAAAAACGTGTAAGCATAAAAACATTCACAATTCCACATTACTAGTAGTCCTTTCGTGTATGTATGTATGTGTATACATGTGTATGTATATGTGTATATTAATATACATATTAGTGGTTTTTTGCTATGCAAATACTTTTTATTTTCAAACAGAGATTCATACCCTATATTCGGTTTGGTAACTGCTTTTCTAACTAAGCAATGTAATATGAATATCTTTTTATGTTAATAGATATGGTCCCTCAAAATAGATCTTAAGAGCTGCAGATTATTCCATTGTTTGAATGTACCATAATGTATTTCAGGAAGCCTCGGGGTGGGACAAAATGTTGTCATTACAAACAGCATCTTTGTACACAGTTAGGCAGGTGCATTCTTGGGTTTGTTCTTAAATCATTATCTAAGTTGGTACTTACACTTCCAGCTGTGCAACTTTGAATAAGAAATTTCTTTTCTGACATCTGTTTTGTTCATGTTAAAACGGAAATGAGGTCTACCCCTCAGGGTCATAGAATTGATATCAATGAAAGAATATAAAAAGCTATAAAGCTTTAGAAAGCTGAAATGGTTACTCCTGGGTACAGTTATCTTAAAATATAAATTGAAATGATGAGTCCTTGAGGACCTCTCCGTTTGCTTGTGTTAACTCTGAAAATGATTGTGGATGGCGTTTCATCTGCCTTATCAGCACGAACGGGTTTGCTGTGTTTTGAAGGCATCATATTCATGTGGTTTCTCCTCAGTCTTTCTAGTGCTTCAGGTCCAGGATAACTCATTTAAGTTATGTTCACAGACCAGGCTCACGGCAGATGCCCTTTTCCTCCAGAAATCCCAGGATATGAGCTGACTTTGATAGGCACCCTTGACTAATTTTTAACCTTGCAGTACAAGCCATAAGTCATTGTCAGAGGCTGGGTGGATTGATCTGGAATGTAAAGGTTTATTTATTTACCAGCTCCCTGATGTGCAGGGTTATGTTACCAGTGGTGATGGTGTTGTCTTGCCATGCAGGAAATGTGCACCCTCTTTGAAACCAAGGCTTAACAGGTGCATAATATTCTGACCCCAGTGAGTGGTGATTTTCCACAGCAGCTAAAACTTTTAAAGATACAGTAGTGGCAGGCAGGCTTACTGACCAGAAGCTAAAGCAGAACACAGCTTTGAACACTAGATTTTGCTTTCACTTCCTGAGCCTCTTTCCTCCCCACCACACACACAGACACACACACACACACACACACACACACATGTGTTCAGTTTCCAAATCCTTCTTTTAAGAACCATCTCAAGTCCTTTATCTTTCATACATCTTCACTGATCTATTTCCACCCTCTTAGATTATCTCTGTCCTCTAAATTCTTTCAGCACTTAAAAGTCTATGCTACACACAATTGGCACTTAATTGTGAACTGCCATCTGTTCAAATACATTTGGTTTGTCTCCCCAAGTCCACGTCCACTCTGTCTCCAGAAGCTTTAGTCAGGGGCCAGCACAGGGTTAGTGCTCAGCCACTTCTTTGGAAAGATTGATTCAAAACAGGACTGGCTCTTTTTCTTCTTGCTTAAATTTCATTCAACCAACATTTATCAAGGGCCCATGTGTTCCCGGGTTCAGACACAACACTTCACAGATGAGGGCAATTTCAGTCACTTCTGAGACCATCAAATAATGGAGAAAACACCACTGAATATACGACTTGCTAACTGTACAGTGCACATCTACGTAATATTAAAACTGAGCATTTTTTAAAATCATTTGTCCCTCCCTCTGCTATATGCGGTGCTCTTCCACACAGAGGGAATCTGAGATAGCAATAGACGCATAATCTCCAAGGAATGCTGCTGGAGGACTCTAGCATGGATAGCCACAGTATTAACCCCAAGCGCAGGGAGTCAAAAAAGGAAACCAAGGGTCATTATCACGCTACAGGGCGATGGGAAGTGGCTGACTCATCAGGTTACTCACGCACACTTGTTAGGGGACCATCACGCACAGGTGCTGCCTGGCTGCTGACCCAGTGGCAGCCAAGACAGAAGGATCTACCTCCTTGGTGCTCAAAGGTGCTGTCACCCCATACACATTTCAAGTACTTATAAAATTGATGTCAATATTTCACAGCAGAGTTGGGTCTATATTTTATCACTTAGCCACTGTGTGTATAGGAAATGCATTTGTATAGCAAACCTAAATCTTTCCTGCCATGTCCTTCTCAGATATGAAGCCAGTGCCACAGAATTCTGGGCACATGGTAGGCACCTCAGTGAATATTTACCGAATGAATAAACAAAGAATAAAATCTTTTTAAAAAAACTTTCACTCTAGAGAACAAAAAGGTTGCTGAAGTCATAATCATTGTCTTCTTAATTCTAGAATCCTTTACTATAAATGCCACATAATAGGATTATCTGATTTTTAAATGAATAAATGAAGGAGTATATTGGCATCTTGAATCTCTGTAATATTAGTGATTTATAATAATAATGACTAAGAGACTACTGAGACCAACTCTTCTCTTACCAAGGACGTTCCAGCCCAGAAGAGTTAAATGTCCTGCTCAAGGTGACACAGATATTTTTAAGGCATCAAAATTACAGCCCTTTGTGCAAAAAGCTATAAAAATCTTTTGTATTCCTCAGTGACAGACGCTACAAAAAATGCATTGTTCAGTAAAATAGTTATATGTCAAGATCCCATCTAAGTAAGAGACTCTAAGCACTGAATTCCTTTAGCTGTATGGAAAACTTTAAGAGTTTCTCGAGGAATTCTTTTTAGTAAGATAACTCCACATAAAGAATCTACCAAATAAATGAAAATTCACCTAAAGCTTTCTCAAGTTGGTCCCAAAGTGCTTGCTGTGAGAAACAATTCCTTGTTAGTGCAATACAATACAGCTCACAAATCTTCCTTTAATTATGTGGTCTGTACCTGGAGCATTCAGTTGTGTATAGGAAAATGGTAAAAATTCTCAACTTTGTCCTGGCAGGTGAGTATCACAAATCTAACCATGAAAAACATTTTGTGCATCAAGGAAAATTATAAGAGTAATATCAACATAGCTGTTTTAACAGCTGTCATTAGTTATGAATAATTACTTTTTTTATTTTGCAAAGTATGTTTGAGTTATTTATTGAGAACACATTAGCAGACATGGAGGAAGCACAGAGCAGTAAGACACAGAAGCTGTCCTCAAGGAAAAGGCTCTGGGTTACAGGAACAGAGCGCTGGCTTAGGCCTCCAGTACACTTTACTGCTCCATGTAACTAAAATGCTAAGAGACAATTCCAGCTTCCATTGAAGCTTGATCCAGTGACTCACCCATGTCTCCAAGGACCGAGGTTCTCTCTATAGCTCTCTGTTTTCCATGGGGTCAAATCTATCCTCAGGCTCCAAACTTTTCGTAAGAGCATCAGATGCTCTCCTGGTGGGGGCAGGCGCTGCCACCCTCACCCCACACCGTCAAGGAAAGGAAAGCCTCTGATAACTTTCCTAGGAGAAATTGGGGTCTACTTGGTTTTGGCCAGCTCAGGAGGAGGGCCAACATTTGGACCAGTCACCAGAGCAAGGGGAGTGCTCCAAGGGGCTTGGGTCTGTGTCACCTGCTTGTGCCTGAACCACTAACTACAAATTAATCAGCATAAGCCAAGCAGGGCAGGCCCTAGGATGGAGACAGCTTCAGCTAAATCACTCTCAGGGAGTGGAGAAAGGAGAGTTCCACTTAATTAACCACAGGCTTCTGTTGTCTACAGTAAAGTAAATGGAAAGTAGGGAAACAATCTACAAATGTCTGCCAACAAATGCCTAAAGGTAACCTCCGGGTAAGATAGAAGTGAAGATTCCCTCAACCAAGAGCGGCTTGTGCCCGCCCCTCAGGTGACACTTTGCTGCTGCAGACAACCAGCAGTGCTGCAGGAGCCACTGTGCAGTATTCACGTGTGCGTAGGTGGCTTCAACTTTCACCTGGAGGACTCATTCTGCAGGAAGGCTGTTGTGCTACAAAAGATGTGTTTCATTTCACTCTTACTGAAGTGACAGAGGCTAGGAACTCAAAAGCAAACTGCAGTCAGAGCCATCTGAAAAAAGTCAGATCTGGGGGCTCCTGCCAGAGCCAGAGCCCAATGAATCTATGTCCCCCCGCACACACCTTGGCAGCAACTTCTTCAATACATAATAATCATATGAGTGTAATGTTGTCAGAGGTATATTAGAAAAAGGAGAGAGAACATCTCAGAGACAGAAGCAGTATAATCACGGCAAAGAGCTTGGAAATGGAAGCTGAAAGGCTCAGCTTCTAGTCCAATCTATGGCAGGAACTCACTAGAGACCACGTTCGCACTTGGGCTCTGGAGTCAGTCGGTTTCACAGGTCGCTAACTGTGTAACCTTGGGCAATTTACTTAACCTCTCTGGCCCCAAACTTTCTCCTCTTATTATAAAATAATAATAAGAAGAATCCTTATTCTTAGTGCATCTTGCTGCACTTCAGCTTGCTCCCATGTAAACAAGTGAGTGAATGTTTGAAATAGCACTTATTAATTGCCTGGTGGATGGATATGAGAGGTGGTGTTATACCTGTGACATGGAAAAACATTGGGAGGTGAACAAAGTTGACTGTAATTTGTGCAACATAACAATTTGGAGATGAACCCAAACCTGCTCACTCCCCATGCACGTAATCTGGTTGCTGTGCTGTTCCCGGGAGGACGGGCTCTATCCTGAGGACATACGCTGGTTGGACGTGACCCACGGCTGGCAGGAGTAAACCGACGGTGTCTCTTTATAATCATTTCACCATTTCATGCTTCATTAATAACCACGTTTTCTACTCTGAGAGTGTGGAAGTCAGAAGAATCGGCCCCTGTTGAAGCAAAACCTTTCCTTAGGAAATTTTTCAGTTATCAGGAGAAATGCTCCCAGACTCTGGATCTTTCCATTGCAGGAGGGTCTTGTCTTCACCTATGAAGACAACTACACATTCTAAACAAAGCCCTGCAATGTGGCCAGTCTTGTAGAATACATAGTTTGGGTTTGATTTCTGGTTACACCCTCCCTATGTGACTTTGGACAAGTTATTCAAACTCTCTGAGCATTAGTTCATTTCCTCATCTATAGAAGAGGTGTGGACAATAATACTTTGCAGGATGGTTGTGGGGATAAATTTGATGAAAAGTATTTCACTTGATTCCTGGCACATAGGATTAGTGAGTGGTGGCTTTATTTGTTGAAACCACCTTTTTTACTGGAATTTTGGAATTTGGGCTCAGAAAACTATATTCTAAACATAAAAAGTAAATAAATTAATTGATAGTAAATAGTCTGTCAATTAAATTTGTATTTAAATGGAAAAGTATTTAGTGTTGCTGTTGCTTTAAAAGTGTCAGCTTGTCAGGGTGCCCAGGTATTGTTTTGAAATATAGACGATGGGTTGCTGGTCAACAAGACATAAATGCTCATAGAAAACATGGTTCAAGGAACCAATCACAGGATTTCTAAGAGGAGAGAATCTTAAGGAGTGCATTTGAATGTTCTGTCCATGTGACCCCACCTCCCGCCAGCCGTTCTGATTACTGTGCTTTAAAATGGCACTGTCTGTATGCAGGCGCAGCTGCCTTTTGCAGTAATGGTGCTGATGTGACAATCGGCAAAGCAGCATGTGGGTTATCAGGAAGAGTGTGAACTTCCGAGCCCACCTGCTGCTTACTAACTAGTATGTTAGTGACTCTGACCAAGCCGTTTAAACTCTCTAGGTCTGAGTTTTCTCATCTATAGAATGAGCATAATAATATGTCTCCATAAAACTGCTGTGAAACTTATATAAAACAATGTGTCAACTGCTTGGCCCATAGGGAGCAGTCAATAAGCAGCTATTTGTGTGCTCGTGTGGTTTTCTAATTTTCCCTAGTTCTTGGCACGTATTGGGTTCATTGGCTTTGTCCCTATATTACATTTTCTAGATTCAAAGAATATGAAAAATGTCTAACTTATTCCTAAAACTTTGTCTTGACCTATTGGTTAATTGATAATTTTAGTTTGGATGCCAGAGTTTTGTGCTCTTTAGACATCTGGGTCCTGTTGTCCCAGATGGAGTTTGAATTCCCCATGCCTTCTGACTCACAGGTATTCTAATATTCTCTTACTTCAAAGGTAAATGGTCATGGTCTCGTAACCACTAACCAGTGAGTTTCTTTGTCCTAGACCTGTTGCTTGAAGTGGATTCAAGAACGTGCCTCATGAGGCCATTTCTACTTACATGGCTTCCTTCATCCTGGAGAATCCCCAGTTCTTTCCTGGGCTGATCTGTGTATATCTAGTGAGATGACTAGATTTGTTTTGTTCAAAATGACTGCACTGTGAAAATCGAGGATAAAAACCCAAACACTGCTCTTTTCTCTCCAAACTAGCTGTAGAAATGAATTTTCATTGTATGTTGATCTTGTTGCTCTGAAAATAACAGGTATATTTTATACATAATATAGGTATGCTATGTGTCATAAAATAAATGCTAGACATTCAAAGAGTTAGGTGTTTGGAGTCAGAAACTGGAGCGTATGTGTTGGAATATATACACATATGTGTGTATTACAAATATATGAACATTAGCCAACCTAAATAAGCCACAAGTAATAATAATAGTTATTACTATTAATAGTACATTATTACTATTGTTATTACAAATATAATTCCATTTATTATTAATCTTAATAATACTGCTAATAAGAATAATGGCTTCCAGTTTATTGAATGTCTCTCATGGCTCGGTACTATGTTAAGTGCTATACAAATGTTACACTCCTCAAACTGATCTGCACATAAATCCTGAGGGGAAGTATTGTATCTCTTATTTTAAGAAAAATAAACTAAGAGTCAGAGAGGCTGACTAATTTGCCCAAGGTTACAGTTGGCAATTGGCAGAGCTGACCATTAATGGGTTGTGAGGACAAGCCTGTGATAATGTGGATAATGAGAGGCCTCTTGGGCCCATGAGCCAGGAGGACATGAAGAAGGATGGGGATGAGGTGCCATCAGGCAGAGTCGGTGCCAGTAGGGGCAGTGTCAGTCCCTGCAGCCGCTTCTCCCTCACTCTACCCAATGCACCCCGAGGCAAACACAGTTCTATAGAAGAATGAACTGGACCACAGAGACAGAGTTCAAACTGTAGGTTCTGCAGGAGTGCTGCCACTGCTCGAGATGATGCTGTCATGGCAACAGGGCCCAGCAATTCTACCGATGCTCTGGGAGCTTATAGTGGCCTCACAGAAGCCCTTAGACAGATATATCATTTCCTTTGGGCCTGGGGCATCCTGTTCAATAAGCTTGCTCCCATCACCAAAAGGAAAATAATATAGATTCATCTTTCGTTCTCTGCCTGCACATGAATATTACCTTTGCTGAGCTAAAACCAAGGCAAATGCTAACAGGAGGTTGGAGGGGAGTTCTCTTTTTGATGTGCACTTTGGGTGAAGCAGGATGTTTTAGATTCTGTGTAGATAATCAGTTCTCTACATCAGGCCACTGGCCACACCATTTTCCTGGTCATCTAGGTTCCTTTTCTGTCTTTTTAATGGAATCTTTGAGTCCAATATACAAAATGGTCACCTTGGCCGGGTGCGGTGGCTCATGCCTGTAATCCGAGCACTTTGGGAGGTCAAGGCGGGTGGATCATGAGGTCAGGAGATCGAGAACATCCTGGCTAACATGGTGAAACCCCATCTCTATTTAAAAAAAAAAAAATACAAAAAATTAGCCAGGCATGGTGACGGGCACCTGTAGCTACTCGGGAGGCTGAGGCAGGAGAATAGCATGAACCCAGGAGGTGGAGGTTGCAGTAAACCAAGATTGTGCCACTGCACTCCAGCCACAGAGCGAGACTCCATCTCAAAAAAGAAAGAAAAAAAAAGAAAATGGTCACCTTACTGAAGTCTGAGTTGGTCAAAGTCATGACTCTTAATTTAGAGTATATGACAAGTTAGGGACACAGTTTTGCTCCTACCTCAAATACACTGGAGACCACAGCCAGCACTGAAGCTGAGTCAGCTCTGGCTCCCTCAAGGATCATGACCGCTGTCCTTTTCTGTCAGCATGACTCACTGAGGGTGTCCACCTTTTGATTCTCTCATGCTGTGCCCTGGATACTGACCAGGCCTATTTTAGCAGGTTTCACAGGCCTGGCTTCCTGCCCAGAGTCTCCACCAGAGCTTTGGTCTACCTCCTGTGCTTGGCTGAAAGCAGGAAGAACTAAACTTGGCCTGGTGGCCCACATCCCAAGTGCCCTCATTTCACAGGACATCCGGCTCTTTGTCTGCCTTCCTGATCAGGCCCCATGAAGTTGCTCACAAGCTGTACTGCCCACAAAAATCCCATTTGCTTCCCTCAGGTCTGCTTCCCTGTGAGGGAAAGGGGAGAGCAGAACCAGGTTGATGCTTGTTATTGGCATTTGAGGACATTAATTCATAGTATCCATCTCTCCTCTGGATAATGGATAAACTGAAAAAGACCCAGTCAGAGACCAAAATGCCAGTTGTATCACTACTAAAGCAAGATTGTGAAGGGCTAGATCTTTACCCAAGATGGGTAAAGGCATCATATCATTTCCTTTGACCCTGGGGCATCCTGTTCAATAAGCTTGCTCTCATCCCACCCTTGACCCAAGAGATGTTCTTAGCCAGAATAGCTGGATGATTACAGAACTTCACCACCCTCCCCCTTCCAGGGGCAAAGTCTTTTCTGAGGGTTTACAAGATGGAGGAAAACATGAGACTGGATGGGACTGAGAGAGCTGAAAGGAAGGCTCCATTATCCTCACTCAGTTGGGACTCATAGACCAAGAGTGTGGCCTGACATCTGGACATCTCACCCAAGAGAGGAGAGCGAATGCAGCAACTTCCCTGATCCTTCAGGGAAGGTAGAAGTTCTGAAATTCATGAGCTGGTGGGAATCTAGGGAAAGGGGAAACAGCACTTACCACCCTACCCCATTCTGAACACCCATCACTATACACATACAAGAGTTGTAAGAACAAGTAACCAATGGAAAGTCTCTAGAGGCAAATGAGAACGGCAAGGAAGAGAAAACGGGCAGGGACCCGGGGTGTAAGGTTAGAAGGAAACATTAGAAATTTAAAATATATTGACAGGTAAGTTAGGGACCAAAGTATCCATTATCTTGTTGACATTTTTTTAAATAACTAAACATTATGCATTCTGACCAAAACACATGTAGGTTATAGAAGAAGTAAAAGAGAGGAATGGCTGGCATTCTCGAATCACAACTACTCACTCAGAAATATATGTTTTATGAGATTTGTTGAGACTAGAATTTTTAAAATGACTAATACTTGTTTATTGAAACAGTTAAGGGCGTCATTGGATGTAAACTAAGATCACATCTTCATTATTTGATTTTTCCAAGTTTTAAATTAACCAAAACAACTACGTTAACCCAGATTTCAATAAGGCATTTTTTCATCTCCTTTGAAAATGCTAGGAGTTTAGAGGTGGCATTGCCAGGTCAAAGGGAAATCTTATGCTTGGGACAAAATAGCCCGTGACCTCATATCAGGAGTTGCCAACCACTCCCTCTAATGGGAGGATTTCCTTCATGCCCGAGGAAATGACAAGTTTTCTGTAGCAGAACAGGAGGGTGGGAATCAAGCCGGTATTTTACAGTGAGTCTTAAAAGGTCTTTCCAGGGGTGTTCTAATAAGGTCACACAAACTTCGGAGCAAAAAGGAACTTGTTTAGGACAGCTGGCTAATCTTCTTGGATTAATCAAGTTGGAACCAACTTGACAAGATACAGACTTGTTAAGAATACCAGTGCACACTTGACCAACCCCCCATTAATGCTATTTTTAAAAATACCTTGAGGCTTAACATTTTAATAAAAATAACTTAACATTTTAATAAAAATAACTTGGTATTCTTTGCATACAAGTGTGACTCATTTAAGGAGAAAATTTATGACAGCCAGTTCCTCAGTGATATCATAAACATATGAATAGAGGGACATTTGCTTTTGAATATAGGGTAAAAGCTAGCACATCAAAGTGGAAAAAGTATCTTGCAAAGTAGTCCTCCCAGGATTATCATAGCCCCGTGAAAATGCGTCATATACAGAGAAAGTTTCTTATGATCTTGAAGGACTTAGATGAAGGATTCTAAGTTCTTGACTCCCATTCAGATACTTCAAACACAGATCATATTTAAGAATATTTTAGGGTAGAACTGAAGATACTTCTTAATATTACAAATCAGATATACTTAAATGGACCATTGTACGACATGTACATGACTATATGCATACGCCATGTATGATTTTAGAACCCATCTTGCCGGGGTCATTTCTTTGCTAGCACTGAGGAAGCAAGTGGTCATATTGGGGAATCCCATGTGGCAAGGAACTGTGGGAGGCTTCAGGGAGTTGAGGGCAGCCTCCAGCCAGCAAGAAAATGAGTCATATGCAAAGAACTGAATTATGCCTACAACTGCCTGAACTTGGAAGTGGATCCTTCCACAGTTGAGTCTCGGCTGAGACCACAGCCCTCCCTGATACCTTGATTACAGCCTTGGAAGACCCTGAAGCAGAGAATCTAGTGACACCATGCCCACCCAAACTCTTAACTCACAGAAACCATGAGATAATAAATGTGTGTTATTTTAAACTGCTATTTGTGGAAATATTGTTAGGTAGCAATAGAAAACAAATGTAATCCATCTCCTATAGTGGATTTCAAATATAGGGTATTCAGTCACTCATCTCAGAGGCTATCTATAAGGAAATCCATGAAGGAGTCAAATAAGTAGATGATGGTGTAAATATCTAAAATTACAGTTAGAATAATGCTCATGTAAAACTCAAACAAGTACCTATTCACCACATAGACTGTAGCAAGGTTGGGCATTTAGAAGGTCTTCATGGTCTTATAGAAAAGCATACCTTGGAGATACAGAACTCTTCCTTTAAAGGCCAGAACAATAGAGTCTCTACAGTATGCTCTCATCAAGCTATCAAATGATATTGGAAAAAGTCAATTTGCCACATACTTCTTATTAGACCAAAAAGATACCTTTAAAAATTAGCCATAATGCAAATGCAGAAACAGTAGGTACATCTTTCTTATTCCTTAAAATGAAGAACAGGCTTCTTAAAAAACAAGACTCCGAAGTAAGCCAGGGACAGAAAGATAAATATCAGATTTTCTTGCTCATATGTGGGAGCTAAAAAACAAAATTGAGGCCATGAATAGTGAGAGTAGAATTGTGGGTATTAGAAGCTGGGCACTTTGGGAGGCTGAGGTGGGCAGATCCCGAGGTCAGGAGTTTGAGACCATCCTGGCCAACATGGTGAAACCCTGTCTCTACTAAAAATGCAAAAATTAGCCGGGCATGGTGGTGCATGCCTGTAATCCCAGCTACTCAGGAAGCTGAGGCAAGAGAATCACTTGAACCTGGGAGGTGGAGGTTGCAGTGAGCCGAGATTGCACCACTGCACTCCAGCCTGGGTGACAGAGTGAGACTCCATCTAAAAGAAAAAAAAAAAGAGAAGCTGGGAAGGGTATGGAGGTGGAGGAGGGGAGGATAGCAGAGTTTGGTTAATACAAAATTACAGTTAGGTAGGAGGAGTGAGTCTAGTGTTCTGCAGTACTGGAGGGTAAATATGGTGAACTATAATTTGTTGTTTAGTCTCAAAAAGCTAGGAGAGAGAATTTTTGAATGCTCACAAGACAAAGTAATGATAAACATTTCAGGTGATGGCTATGCTAATTACCCTGATTTGATCTTTACACATTGTATACATGTATTGAAATACCATTCTGTATTTCATAAATATGTACAAGTGTCAACTAAAAACAAAAAGAAAAAAATTATTTAAAAAACTCCAGAAGTTCAAAGGTTATTTTTTTCTTATTATTTGTTAGCAACTAAAGTGATGGGGGTGAAGAAGTTCAACAGAGAAGAGAAAACTGCTTAAGGTGTAAATTTTCTTTACCCTATTTTGTGTCTGCCTCTCGAGCATGACTTCTCTAGGTTAGTGTGCTGCCAGAGCAGGAGGTCCTTTGGAACAATCCAATACAGCTGAGAAGAGCTGTGAACAGTGCAGCCCATGGCAATGACAGAGAGATACAAGAGACCTGAATCCCTCATTCCTCTGCGGGAGAAGAAATAGTCATATTATTTTCCTAACCTGAGAGTAGATATATTACAGAACTTGGTTGCATTCAATTTCCAAATGAAAACCAGGACCAGGCAATTCCAAGATGGCCAAAAGAGGAACAGCTCCACAGCGACGCCAAAGACAGGTGATTCCTGCATTTCCAACTGAGGTACTGAGTTCATCTCACTGCGGCTTGTTGGACTATGGGTGCAGCCCATGGAGTGTGAGCCAAAGCAGGGCAGGGAATTGCCTCACCCAGGAAGTGCAAGGGGTCAGGGAATTCCCTTTCCCAGCCAAGGGAAGCTGTGACAGACGGTACCTGGAAAATCGGTACACTCCCACCCTAATACTGCACTTTTCCAACGGTCTTAGCAAATGGCACACCAGGAGATTATATCCCACACCTGGCTCAGAGGTTCCCACGCCCAAGGAGTCTAACTCACTGCTAGCACAGCAGTCTGAGATCCAACTGCAAGGTGGCAACAAGGCTGGGGGAGGGGTGTCCACCATTGCTGAGACTTGAGTAGGTAAAGAAAGTGGCCTGGAAGCTTGAACTGGGTGGAGCCCACCTCGGCTCAAGGAGTCCTGCTTGCCTCTGTAGACTCCACCTCTGGGGGCAGGGCATAGCTGAACAAAAGACAACAGAAACTTCTGCAGACTTAAATGTCCCTGTCTGACAGCTCTCAAGAGAGCAGTGGTTCTCCTAGCACAGAGTTTGACATCCAAGAATGGACCAACTGCCCCCTCAAGTGGGTCCCTGACCCTTGAGTAGCCTAACTGGGAGACCTCCAAGTAGGGGTCAACTGACACCTCATATGACTGGGTGCCCCTCTGAGACAAAGCTTCTAGAGGGAGGATCAGTCAGCAACATTTGCTGCTCTGCAATATTTGCTGTTCTGCAGCCTCCACTGGTGATATCCAGGCAAACAGGGTCTGGGGTGGACCTCCAGCAAACTCCAACAGACCTGCAGTTGAGGCTCTTGACTGTTAGAAGGAAAACTAACAAACAGAAAGGACATCCACACAAAAACCCCATCTATATGTCACCATCATCAAAGATCAAAGGTAGATAAAACCACAAAGATGGGGAGAAACCAGAACAGAAAAGCTGAAAATTCTAAAAATCAGAGTACCTCTTCTCCTCCAAAGGAACACAGTTCCTCACCAGCAATGGAACAAAGCTGGATGGAGAATGACTTTGACGAGTTGACAGAAGTAGGCTTCAGACGATCGGTAATAACAAACTTCTCTGAACTAAAGACGGATTTTCGAACCCATTGCCAAGAAGCTAAAATCCTTGAAAAAAGATTAGATGAATGGCTACCCAGAATAAACAGCATAGAGAAGAACTGAAAACCATGGCACGAGAACTATGTGATGCATGCACAAGCTTCAGTATCCAATTCAATCAGGTGGAAGAAAGGGTATCAGTGATTGAAGATCAAATGCATGAAATGAAGTAAGAAGAGAAGTTTGGAGAAAAAAGAGTAAAAAGAAATGAACAAATCCTCCAAGAAATATGGGACTATGTGAAAATACCAAATCTACATCTGATTGGTGTACCTGAAAGTGATTGGTGTACCTGAAATGGAACCAAGTTGGAAAACACTCTTCAGGATATTATCCAGGAGAACTTCCCCAACCTAGCAACGGAGGCCAACATTCAAATTCAGGAAATACAGAGAACACCACAAAGATACTCCTCGAGAAGAGCAACCCCAAGACACATAATTGTCAGATTAACCAAGGTTGAAATGAAGGGAAAACTGTTAACGGCAGCCAGAGAGAAAGGTTGTGTTACCCACAAGGTAAGCCCATCAGACTAACAGCGGATCTCTCAGCAGAAACTCTACAAGCCAGAAGAGAGTGGGGGCCAATATTCAACATTCTTAAAGAAAAGAATTTTCAACCCAGAATTTCATATCCAGCCAAACTAAGCTTCATAAGTGAAGGAGAAATAAAATCCTTTACAGACAAGTAAATGCTGAGAGATTTTGTCACCACCAGGTCTGCCTTACAAGAGCTCCTGAAGGAAGCACTGAACATGGAAAGGAACAACAGTACCAGCCACTGCAAAAACATGCCAAATTGTAAAGACCACTGATGCTACCAAGAAATGGCATCAACTAACTAGCAAAATAACCAGCTAACAGCATAATGACAGGATCAAATTCACACATAACAATATTAACCTTAAATGTAAATGGACTAAATGTCCCAATTAAAAGGCAGACTGGCAAATTGGATAAAGAGTCAAGACTCATCACTGTGCTGTATTCAGGAGACCCATATCATGTGTAGAGACACACGTAGGCTCAAAATAAAGGGATGGAGGAAGATCTACCAAGCAAATGGAAAAAAAAAAAATGCAGGGGTTGCAATCCTAGTCTCTGATAAAACAGACTTTAAACCAACAAAGATCAGAAGAGACAAAGAAGGTCATTACATAATGGTGAAAGGATCAATTCAACAAGAGGAGCTAACTATTCTAAATATATATGCACCCAACACAGGAGCACCCAGATTCATAAAACAAGTCCTTAGAGACCTACAAATTGACTTAGACTCCAACACAGTAATAATGGGGGACTTTAACATCCCTGACAACATTAGACAGATCAATGAGACAGAAAGTTAACAAGGATATCCAGAAATTGAACTCATCTCTTCGCCAAGCCAACCTAATAGACATCTACAGAACTCTTCAGCTGAAATCAACAGAATATACACTCTTCTCAGCACCACATCGCACTTAGTCCAAAACTGATCACATAGTTGGAAGTAAAGCACTCCTCAGCAAATGTAAAAGAACGGAAATGATAACAAACTGTGTGTCAGACCACAGTGCAATCAAACTAGAACTCAGGATTAAGAAACTCACTCAAAACCACTCCACTACATGGAAACTGAACAACCTGCTACTGAATGACTACTGGGTACGTAACGAAATGAAGGCAGAAATAAAGACGTTCTTTGAAAGCAAAAAGAACAAAGACACAACATACCAGAATCTCTAGGACACATTTAAAGCAGTGTGTACAGGGAAATTTATAGCACTAAATGCCCACAAGAGAAAGCAGGAAAGATCTAAAATTGACACCCTAACATCACAATTAAAACAACTAGAGAAGCAAGAACAAACACATTCAAAAGCTAGCAGAAGGCAAGAAATAACTAAGATCAGAGCAGAACTGAAGGAGACAGAGACACAAAAAATCCTTCAAAAAATCAATAAATCCAGGAGCTGTATTTTTGAAAAGATAAAAAAAATTGATAGATGCTAATACAGAAGAAAAGTGAGAAGAATCAAATACATGCAATGAAAAATGATAAAGGGGATATCACCACCAACCCCACAGAAATACAAACTACCATCAGAGAATACTATAAACACCTCTATGCAAATAAACTAGAAAATCTAGAAGAAATGGATAAGTTCCTGGACACATACACCCGCCCAAGACTAAAGCAGGAAGAAGTTGAATTCCTGAATAGATCAATAACAGGCTCTGAAATTGAGGCAATAATTAATAGCCTACCAACCAAAAAAAGTCGAGGACCAGACAGATTCACAGCCAAATTCTACCAGAGGTACAAAGAGGAGCTGGTACGATTCCTTCTGAAACTATTCCAATCAATAGAAAAAGAGAGAATCCTCCCTAACTCATTGTATAAGACCAACATCATCCCAATACCAAAGCCTGGCAGAGACACAACAAAAAAAGGGAATTTTAGACCAATATTCCTGATGAACATCGATGCAAAAATTCTCAATAAAATACTGGCAAACCAAATCCAGCAACATATCAAAATGCTTATGCACTACGATCAAGTTGGCTTCATCCCTGGGATGCAAGTTTGGTTCAACATATGCAAATCAATAAACATAATCCATCATATAAATAGAACCAAAGACAAAAACCACATGATTATCTCAATAGGTGTAGAAAAGGCCTTCACCAAAATTTAACAGCCCTTCATGCTAAAAACTCTCAGTAAACTAGGTATTGATGGGACATATCTCAAAATAATAAGAGCTATTTATGACAAACCCACAGCCAATATCATACT
>NW_012115644.1:148342-219202 GCF_000951035.1 Colobus angolensis palliatus | reverse complement strand
ATATTTAGAAAACCCTATCGTCTCAGTCCAAAATCTCCTTAAGCTGATAAGCAACTTCAGCAAAGTCTCAGGATACAAAATCAGTCTGCAAAAATCACAATCATTCCTATACATCAATAACAGACTAACAGAGAGCCAAATCATGAGTGAACTCCCATTCACAATTGCTTCAAAGAGAATAAAATACCTAGGAATCCAACTGACAAGGAATGTGAAGGACCTCTTCAAGGAGAACTACAAACCACTGCTCAGCGAAATAAAAGAGGATACAAACAAATGGATAGGAAGAATCAATATTGTGAAAATGGCCATACTGCCCAAGGTAATTTATAGATTCAATGCCATCCCCATTAAGCTACCAATGACTTTCTTCACAGAATTGGAAAAAACTACTTTAGAGTTCATTTGGAAACAAAAAAGAGTCCACATTGCCAAACCAATCCTAAGCCAAAAGAACAAAGCTGGAGGCATCACACTATCTGACTTCAAAATATACTACAAGACTACAGTAACCAAAACAGCATGGTACACCAACATGGCACATGTATACATATGTAACAAACCTGCATGTTGTGCACATGTACCCTAGAACTTAAAAAGTATAATAAAAATAAAAATAAAAATAAAACTAGGACCTTGGATTTGTAAAGAGGCATCTAATCTGCTTGAAGAAAATCAAACTATATAATATGAGAGAGAATGGAGTGAACTGACCAGGATCAGTTCTCTAAATCAAAATGAGTGCTAGAGGTTCGGACAAGAGGTTGGTATCCTTTAAAAGAGCTGTATGACTATGTAGAGTGTTGTTTTGTATATCAAAGTACCAACTCCAGCTCTCGGATGGCTAATGGGTCTCAGTGTTCAATGCTAGCTCCAACTGATTAGGAAGGACTGCTTGGCAGGGTGGTGCAGTGCTCACAGCCATAATTCCAACACTTTTGGGAGGCTGAGGTGAGCTGACCTCAGGAGCTTGAGACCAGCCTGGACAACATGGCAAAATCTCATCTCTACAAAAAATACAAAAATTAGTTAGAATGTGGTGGCACATACCTATAGTCCTAAATAGTTGGGAGGCTGAGGTGGGAGGATTGCTTGAGCCCAGGAGGGTGAAGCTGCAGTGAGTCATAATCTACACTCCAGCCTAGGTGACAGCAGAAGACCCTGTCATAAAGAAGAAGAAGAAGAAAAAAGAAGGCCTGCCTGCTAGGTGTTGTCTAGAAGCACTTAAAACTGAATCAGTGGGAAAGAATCCTCACTGATGGAAGAGTTAGATCTCTGAGCTGAGTTCTCCATACAGGCCTGTAAACTTTGACACCAGCCAGCCATGTGTGCTGAGGAGAGCTGAAGGACACAAAGCCAGAGCCAGGAGGTGATATATGTCATGGACCGAGAACGTACAAGAAAAGCTCGCTATAGGAACCCCACAGGAAGGGGACAAATCCCCCTTCCAAACCACTTGAAACTGTTGAAAAATCCTTCTTTTGTCAGCTGAATACTGTCAAGGCTAAAACTCTGCACATTTCCAAGCAGATTAAAGCAAGGGTTTTAGTTTTTGTTTTTTCTTATTTTGTTTTCACATATTACCCCAAAGCTCCTGGATCTAGTGACATTTTAATGAAGAATTCTTTTTCTTAGGGATTTAGAAAATCTCCAAATTGGAAGTTTTCTATCTCCAATTTGGCTAACAGGTATTCTGCCTTCTATGGTAAGCTTTCGGAATGAAGCTGAGTTATCCACAAAGGCATCTAAACTTTAACTTTAGCTTCAATGTTATAATGCTTTAATTATCAAAAACTTAGAAGAATGGCACAATGAGCTCAACTATGCTGCAAACTCAGCAACTTCCATGACTGCACTTTGCTTCTTCCCCTTCACTGAGCAGCTGGGAGGAAGCAGGAAATTTTGTTGCCCTTTTTCTTCTATTGTTTAGAAATGAAACGTTTTCGAATCTAGAAAGATTCCTATTGGAATGTTTCTTCCCTATTTATATTTCTAAAGGCTGACCAAGTACTCAGGTCTGGCTTTTCTGGGAAGCTAACATCAGGCCCCCAGGGAATGCTTCCATGGTTCACTGGAGCGAGTGAGGAAAGGAAACAGCCAGCTATTACAAATAGATCGTGAATCATTTCCTGCAGCATAATTAGGCTTCTGGAACCCCTAAAAGACCTGGTTACAGAGACAGTCCAAAGTCCCAGAGAAACAGTTTAATGTTTATGGTTAATCCTTTCAATAGAATACTATGCAGTCATTAAAATGAAGTAGTAGAAACAAGTTTGTATTAGTCTGCTCTCACGCTGCTAATAAAGACATACCTGAGACTGGGTAATTTATAAAGAAAAAGAGGTTTAATGGACTCAGTTCCACATGGCTGGGGAGGCCTCACAATCATGGTGGAAGGCAAAGGAGGAGCAAAGGCATGTCTTACATGGTGGCAGGCAAAAGGATGTGTGTGGGGGAACCGCCCTTTATAAAACCATCAGATCTCATGAGACATATTCACTATCACAAGCTATTCATGAAGCCTTGTTAGTTAGAAGTCTTTACATGTAGGTTTGGATAGGTTTAAATAAAGGAAAATAATCTGAGAGTATATATACCAAAGTGTCAGCAATGACTGTTTCCAGATTGAGGTATAATGGATTTTCTGTCCTCCCTTCCTCCTTCCTTTCTTCCTTCTTTAAAATTTTTCTCAATATTCTACAGTAAGTATTTATGACTTTTGTGCATTTGCAAAGATGTTCACTGAGTTCCCTGGGTGCAACCAGGTGATTGTTCAGACTTTGAAGGCTTTTTCTGTTCCTGATCTTACCCCACACTCCTGCAGAGCTCTTATGACTTGCCACTCTT
The DNA here is from genome assembly GCF_000951035.1 of Colobus angolensis palliatus. NCBI lineage: Eukaryota > Metazoa > Chordata > Mammalia > Primates > Cercopithecidae > Colobus > Colobus angolensis. Next base: position 216,355 of record NW_012115644.1, on the reverse strand, counting down.
ATTCTGTATAGATTAGAAAAACTTTGAAATCAGAACCCAGGTTGAATCCCAGCACTGAAATGACCTTTGGAAATTTGGTTAACTCAATGACCCTCATATTCCATGTTCTATAAAATTAGGGACTTACTACCTACATGAAAGCACTACAGTCAAATGAGGAAATCATTTTCATCCAATGAGGTTAAATGAGATATTAAGTGGTATTTAGAGGTATTAAATACCGTTTAATTCCTCCTTTATCTTAGTATTTGTCAACTGTAAAACAATCTGCATTTGCTAACTCTTATCACAATTTCTTTGCTGTTCACACAGGAATAGAAAAAGTCAAAAGAACTCAAGCACAGTGTGGCAGGATCACTTCTTACAAGTGGGTTGGGGGCATGTAACCATTCATCATGCCCCTAACACACTTTTAAATGGATTCATAATCATTCATTTTTGACCAAAATGCTATTATCTAAATTGAATTTTCCTCATTGTTTCAATAATGGTCTTTCTACTTATTTTTTCCCAATCTGGCATTTAATCAAAAAGGCTTTAAGAAAACATGAGCTGTGAAACCTGAGGAAAGTGATGTATAAGTAGAAGGAACAGTTTACTGAGATGTAGCCCAGTGTGGCTACTGGCAACAGTGAGAATTACAGTACAAGGGTCAAAGCAACACATTGAAAGCCAGATTCTCAAAAAACCCCTAGAACTTCTCTGTGTGAGATTGGGCTTATGCCTGGGTTAAACAGAACACAATCATATTAAAATAGCAACAAAAAATTGCCCTTTTGACAGTGATTTACCCCAATGAAGAATATTAGCATCAACGGTAAGCTTCACTGCAAAAAGAAAGAAGTTGTAATTGCACCTTGCTTGTTACTCATTTGTCTGTCCACTGCTTTCTCTCAGTGCTGGCACAGATAAGTTCTTTCGTACTTAGAAGCTGTTTCACAGAAGGCCTGAAGACACACACAATGATAAGGAAGAAGTATACAGTCTAATCTACTTGGGCAGATAAATGTTGAAAGCTTTGTGGATTTTACTTTTCAAAGAAAAGTTGCAGATATTGTGCAATGAAAACTCATAAATCTTGTACCTAGATTCACCATGTTAACATTTTGCCTCATTTGCTTTATCTCTTTCTCTCTATATGTACATATATTATTTTTGTTGTTACTGTTGAACCTTTAAAGAGGAAGTTGTGAATTTTCTTTTCCATGGGTTTTTCTTCATTAATCTGAATGTCTGAAATGTATTTTCCAAAAGGTAGAAAACATTTTGGAGTTTTCAGCTACATTTGAAACTTCTCTATTTAACTTTCAAACTGCTGTTAGAAGATCTCTTAGCAATTGTGCTTTGTGGGTTCCAAAACTCACCCTGGCCCTTAATAATACTATGGGCTTTTGTGAGTAACTTAATCCTTCTCAAACTCAGTTTCCTCATCTGCTGCAGGAGGTAATTATATCTATACCCTTGGATAGCAGTGAGGGTTAAATGAAATATTGTGGAAAGCACTTTGAAAGCCATATATTTTCTGTGCATATAAAAATGTTATTCAGACTACCAATGAAATAACATCGACTCAAGTTTTCCTAATTATGCATTGGCCCTACAACCATGTTGAGCCTCATACCTGCAGGTGCTGATGGTGGCTCTAGCAGCGCTGGTGTTGGTAGGTACTCAATAAACCATATGGAGGCAGGAGGCAGGGAGCTTCCACACCTGTCTATGATCCAGCACTGCCGTCTCTAAGGCAGTGGTTCTTAGGCTTCAGTGTGCATCAGATTCACTGAATGGTGGTGAAAACCCAAACTGCTGGGCCTCAGCTGCAGAGTTTGATTCCGTAGGTCTAACATGGGCTTGAGAATCTGCATTTCTAACAAGTCCCCTAGTGATGTTGAAGCTGCTGATTCTAACATCAGACTTTGCGAACCCACCACTCTAAAGCATGGCTTACCATCTGCCCATCTACCTTAGTTGAGTAAATTTGTTTCATGGATGTTCCTATGTGGGAGAAAGCTAAGGTTAATAGAAAAAGTGTTACACAGTACTCTAAAGTGGTACTTTGCAAAACTTAATGGGCCTACAACTCACCTAAGAGTTTTGTTATAAGTGGATTTTACTTCATTAGGCCTAAGGTGGGCCCATGATTCCCAGGTGGTGCTTGAACTACTGGTTCACTGACTACGCTCTGACTGATAAGGCTGAACAGTGCAGCTCATGGCTGTGCCTTTGCTTTCTTTAAAAAAGAAAATGGATATTTTTGAATTTATTACTAAATATGTCAAGTTTTCTGCTCTCTGCTACTTGTCTGCTCTTCAGATAATTTGACAGTGAATTCAACCTTGCAATAACCAAATTTTTTTCTTTTAAAAATTATATTATTTAATAATAGATTTGAAGGAGTTTATGAAAATACATACATAACTTCTGCTCTACATCTGTGGCAGGGCTGTCCAAGGCCACAGACATTTGGCTTCCCTGGGCCACATTGGAAGAAACTGTTTTAGGCCACACATAAAATACACTAACTCTAATGATAGCTGATGAGCTAAAAAAAAAAAAATCACAAAAAGACTCAATGTTTTAAGAAAGTTTATGAATTAGTATTGGCTGCATTCAAAGCCATCCTGGGCCACAGGCAGATTGACAATCTTGCTCAATGACTTCTGGATGCAAAAGAAGTAAGACTACTTCATGAGAGGGAATGCAGCAGTACTATTTTTCCCCCTATTAATTTTAGGTGACATGTAATAATTATACATACTATGCAATACGGGAGTGATATTTCGATACATGTATGCAATGTGTAATGATCAAATCAGGATATTTAGGCTATCCATCACATCAAACATTTCTTATTTCTTTGTGTTGGGAACCTCTCCTCTAGCTTTTGGAATATATACAATAAATTATTAACTATGTTTGCCCTGCAGTGCTATAGGATGCTAGAAACCATTCTTCCTGTCTAACTATAATTTTGTATCTGTTAACCAACGTCTTATTCCCAGCTTCTAATATGAACAATTCTACTCTCTTTCCATGAGCTCATTTTTCTCATTAGTGAGAACATGTGATATTTATCTTTCTGTACCTATTTTAACGTAAGTCCACCATGCTTATCCATGTTGCCATGAATGACACCATTTCATTCTTTTTAATGACTGAATAGTACTCTATTGTGTGTGTGTGTACAGCATTTTCCTTACCCATTCATCTGTTGTTAATTTAGGTTGATTCCTTATCTTGGCTATGGTGAATAATACTGCAAGAAACAGGCAGGAGAGCAGAGCTATTGACCAATCATTTAAAACACCTGGTGAATTAAATCATCAGGGAAAAATCCATTCTCTTAACTTTAAGATTTCAAAAATGTTCTCCTGTATTTTTGCATTTTTGGTTGGTGGGCTGGGGGAAAACTATTTCAGAGGCAGAACTGTTAGAATTTGTCAACGATTTGAAGAAATAAAAATAAAAGAAAAAGAAAACAGAAAACCAGTGACAAATTTCAAAGATTAACGAAATGATGTTAGTGCTTTTATTCAAAGGAACGAAGGAATTAGTAAGGGCAAGCAGGCTTCGGGGAGAAAGAGGGGTAGATTAATAAGCTGTAATTAATATTGTTTGGAGCTCCTTTATGGCATCTCCTTGGACCTTTCCAGTAAACAGTTGGAAATGTGGGAATGTGGCTCAAGGAAGCCAAGGGAGAAGAGGATATCAAGGAATATCAGATGTGCTCATCACTGCCAAATGCTGCTTATGTAATGATACATGTGGATTAAACACTGGAACTTATACACAATTATACAAGTTAATAAGCAGCCTTCAAAACAGTAATTTTGGTAGAATAGTGATGTTAAAGTTCAGAGTTAGGGAGTGAGATAGCAGTGGTAGCAAGGCACTGGAAAATTGGTCTCACTCTTTCTAGATAGACGATGAAAAACAGAAAACAGTAAGGAAAGAATCTTAAACTAAAGCACATCAAAGTCACCTGGAGAACTTGTTATACACAGATTGTGGGGGCTCCACCTCAAGTTTCTGATGCTGTTAGATGGCCATGGAGGCCAAGAATTTGCATTTCTAACATGTTTCCAGTACTGAGGCAGCTAGTTTCGGGACTACTCTTTGGAAATCATTGATTTCAGTCACTGTATTATCATTCAAGGCCAGATTATTCTTAATTGTGTGGAGTTGTCCTGTGCTTTATGAGATGTTTGAAAACATATCTAAACACTAGATACCAATAGCACCTCTGCGTTGTGACAACCAAAAATGTGCATTACCAAATGTCCCCTGAGGGTGAAAACTGCCTGCAGGTGAGAAAACTGCTTTGGATGACCCCACAAATCACAAGTGTCTGCAAGGAGATCCCGAACACCAGAGTGGGGCTTGGTCTAGAAAATGAAGATATATGTGAAACAACAGAACAGAGCCTCCAGGGTCAGTCATCTATACTCCTCGAAATTACATGATCAGGTTATGAGTGAGGGCTCAGTTTTTAGCTTTTAATGAATTAATCCCAGAAAAATCAAATTAGAACTCACCTCTACTGGAATTTCAGATTGCTTTCAAGTTTCTGAGTCCTGGAGCCCTGAAAAGCATGCTCTCCAACTCATGAATGTCCCTTTGTCTTTTAAAAGACATGCTTCCTGGATCACTGCCTCACTTATATTTAAGTGTCCTCAATTATAACTTCCTTATTCCAAAGGCCCTGCCATTTGTTTAAAAAGCAATGTTCTGCACCAGGTGGGCAAGTTTAAATATTCCACGCTCAGAAAAGAAGTTTTTTGAAAGAAGAAAAATACACTGCGACTTTGTAAATTTTTACGATCCAGATCTTGCAACCTTCAGGCCTTTCAGCCACGAATGTTAATGAAGATGAAGGCCCTAATCCCCCTCAGTACACTTACCATTCAGGCCTTGTCACTCAAATTGTGGAACCAGGACAAGCAGCATAGGCATCACCTGGGAACTGGTTAGAAATGCAGCATCTCAAGCCCCACTCCAGATCCATTAAATCAAAAGCTGCATTTTAACAAGATTCCAGGTGCTTCCCATGCACATTAAAATGAAAAGCAATGGGTAAGAGTCTTGAAATCCACCACGCTTCCAGAACCTTCAAAACACCACCTGTTTATTCAGAACAGCAATTTTGTGTTTATATGACTTTGATAAATGCCCACCTCCCTCCTGAGACTGAATCATTAAAGGGAAAATCTCCCACTGTCGGACCCTAGAGGCCCCCTCCCCTCCCTTACACATCGGTATTTGAAAATCTGCTAAATCAATGAACTACACCCTGGAATCGAATCTCATCATTATCTGCTCCTCCCAACCCACAACCTCAAATAGGTTTCAGAAGAGGTTTAATTCTTAATTAACATGCTAAGAAAACCTGAACCTTCTCAAGATCTCTGAGGGATGATTATGAAAAATCTCTGAGATAAGTTATTCCTCACTTTTTGCTTGAATTATATATTTATCCAAGATTTTGTCCCCAGCTAAGAGTTCTCTGCATATTGAAAAGAGAGAAACTATTGAGTATATTCTCTATAATTCTTCATGAGGACTAATTTTTATTCTTGTATAATTTTAAAAATTCTCTTTGTTGTACTTGTTTTCTCCATCAGGAAAGGTTATTGGAGTATGAGTAAAGTGTTATAAATTTTAAAAATTACTAGTAAAAAAAAGACTTCACTTACAATTCACATATTTGTATATTTACTTATAGCTTAATCTGCCTTTCCATAATAGAATTGAAAGCACCTGTGCACAGTAGCGCACACCTGTAATCCCAAGCACCTTGGGAAGGTGAGGTGGGAGGATAGCTTGAGGCTGGGAGTTGAAGATCAGCCTGGGCAACATAACAAGACCCTGTCTCTACCAAAAAAAAAAAAAATTAAATATAAAAAATTAGCCAGGTGTGGTGGCATGTACCTGTAGTTCCCAGTTACTTGGGAGGCTGAGACCAGAGGATTGCTTGAGCCCAGGAATTTGGGGCTGCAGTGAGCTATGATCACACCACTGCACTGCAACCTGGGAGACAGAGTGAGACCTTGTCTCAAACAAACATAAAAAGAATTTAAAGCAAACGTTTACAACGAAATGATAATAAAACATAACTAAAGCAGTTTACTAAGGCATGGCATGGCATGGGTTTTAGTGATCTTCCGATCTCTTTCCCTGTTCATGCTGATTAAAAAAAAAAAAAGGTGTCTCATGTTTTATAACCTAGAAAGTGTAATACCGCAGGCAATGTCTTTGTTCCCACCATCCAAACAGTAAAAGGGATTCTACTATGACTTTTGTGAAATATCATTTAACTACCTCAATGCTTTTTTCCAAGTCAACAAAAACAAAACTCAAAAAACAAGAATAGACAACTAGTATTACTAACAGTGGTTTTATTTACAAAGAATTGTTTTTATTTGGCCATTTGGAAAACCACTAACAATTTTTACTTTAGAAAACATTAAATAATAAACAAGATGTTATACAGTACTTTGGATAACTTCTTCCATCAGTTTAGTGCAATGCATCATTGGCACCAAAAAGTAAAATTTTCATTTCTTTTCCCCTTTCACCTTCAGTTGTGCAGTTATATGACCATAAAGGAAATGAATCATTAAAAATGGATCTACAGCCATATATTCTGCCATTACTCAAAGGCTTAATGATTTATTTTCCCCCCTCCAGCCCTGCCTTTATCAGGTTAAATGACAAAAGACCTTTTATTGTACCTATTATTCAAAAAATATTACTGTTCTGTGGAATCTGGGAGAGTCCAATTGGTAAGGGAAACTGAATCATACTGATGAGGTGAATGGAAACGTCTGCCAGTGTGGGGCAGGGCACTCTTTCTCAGCAGCCAAGATAACTTGTCACACACGAAAGCAGAGGGAAAGCACCAGATGAAAATCTCTCTGAACTGTGTTCCTTGAAGGATCTCTTAAAAAAAACAAAAAAAAACTGAAACATCATCCATTGAACAAATGAAAGGTTTACACCTTTACCATGAAGAAACATTTAAAACTACCACCACACTAGGACATTACTGAGATACTAAAATATCTGTCCATCATACTCTCATTTGGAATAAATAGTTTCCTTTTTTCTTCAATACTGCTAGGATTGCCGTAAGGGAGAGACATTTCAGTGAGCTCAGCATTTGGTGGGCTCTTCGCCTTTCAATTCCTCTCCATTAGGAGGTCAAGAGGGAAATGCCTAAATTAAGCCTTGTCCAGATTACTTAGTTCTAAAGATTTTCATTGCATACTACTAGTAGGATCAAAACATCTTTTGGGAAATTCTATAATTTGTTACTTTACCTTGGGGTAAGAACATCTTTAACCATCTTAAATAGATAAATTTTTATCTAATTTTTTAGAAAGAGAAAGAGAGAGAGAGATACTGAGATTTTCATGCTTCTTTTCTTATGAAGTATTCTAATTTAACAATGGCCCCCGCCAAGAAATGCTCCCTTATACTCTAGTCTAAGCCCGTTTCCTCTTGTTCTATTCTTAGTGCATATGGAGAACAGCTGGTCACCATCCTCTCTGTGCCAACCCTTCATATACTTGAAAACCATCAATGGTTTGCCCCTCAGTCTTCTCTTCTCCAGGCTGAATCATCCCAGTTCCTTTAATTTTTCATCATAGATCTTTTTTTTACCAATCCTTTAATCATCTTTGTGATTCCTGGCAAAAACAGCAGAAAATATTTTCATTACTTAATAAGAAATTAAGAAAAACCTCAGGAATAATGCCTTTAAAAGGTACATTGTTTTTCAATATATAGGTAAAAATATGCAGGGAGGAAATACAGTTGGGGGTTCATGGATCTTACAATTCCAACTTGCCCTGCTCCTCCAGTGTGTGTTAATCCCATTCCAACACATCCCATGCCTCTGAGCATGGGACTTGCTTCCTATCCCATCCTGACATAGCACATGAGCAACAGAAGTTATGAACTACAACTGCCTAAACTTTCATCTATTTTAAATATCGTGTGAAAATCTGTTTCAATGGAGTTTTCCCTATGCTTCCTCTCACCCTGCTTTAATACACAGGATCCTTTTTCTGAATCAACCAAAACTTTTATAAAGCTTCCTACATATTACCAGTGAGAGCCATGTTATGATGGTAAAAGCTATGAGAGTTTTATGTATTAACTGCAGTTTCTTGTCTTCCTAAAGGTTTCTTATCCTTTGCAGGGATCAAACTCAAGGCCATTAAAAAAAAAAAAAAATTCATCACTCCGCTACCACAACCCAACACTTCTGCCAATTTCCTACTGCTGCCAATATAAGGTCATGGAACTGGATGACATTTCACCACATATTTTTTAACTTGAGATCGCAAGCTGCCCTTTACCTTGCAACTAGAGTCTGAAAATATTTGGAACACGTAAATACTTAATATCAATAGCACATTTACACAAAACACAATACTACTAACGAGGGATTATGTGCCCACTCTACATAATTGTCTTTAACACACACAAAAAAAACAGATAAAAATAAATGTATCTTGATATATTACATACCCTTATTTTATAAAGTGAATGGCAGTACAAGTCAGAGTTCAGGTCAGGCCAGAACTAACTTAAGTGAAGAGGGTAAGTCAATTTCACAAGCACATTGTACATCATATCTCAAGGGAAGTCAATACTACTCATGGTACAACACCGAACAGATAACATCATGGCCATTTGCAAAGATTTCGTTTAAAAACTGCTCCCGTAATTCACTCCCATAATTTGCTACAAGGAGCACCTTGTAATCAGGATGGAGGATGGTATGGGTCACGCATGCTGAAGGCCTTCCTGAAAGAGACATAGGATGGAAGGCAACACCTACAGACGGCTTTGATGTGTCTATGATGCCCCTGTATTTCAAGGAGGGTGTCACTGTTCATGGGATTGCACAAAAGCAGGCCAGCAAAACCTGGGTCACCAAATAGACTTCCTCCTGACCCACTGACCCACTCTTCTCCTAGGCCTGACAAAAGGGAGAAGAGGACAGAAGATAAGAATTGGAAAAAGAGGATGGAGCAACATAGGAGTTCATTGCTGGTTCTGGAGTTGTTAGCGTTCTTCAGAGCAGTGGCCTTTTTTCAGGCTCACATCATCCAATCCAATCTCCCCAGTGTGACCACGCCTTTTTTCACCTTTGAAGATGACCTAGGGAGAGAATGCACATACCAGTCAAGCCTCCTCTGCCCCTTTCTAATGCCTCCTTATTAAGCAAAAATAAAGGCAAACCTTCCCCCAAATCAATTTTAAACTTATTTTACAGAAGGAAAAAACAGAATATAGTTGCCGATATCACTGAAGTTTTCAGTAGAAACTGAAATCATCAAACTGTGCATCAGACCACATTACTCAGAATCAATTACTCTTTAAAAAGCCATTCTGGCGGGGCGTGGTGGCTCAAGCCTGTAATCCCAGCACTTTGGGAGGCCGAGACGGGTGGATCACGAGGTCAGGAGATCGAGACCATCCTGAGCTACACGGTGAAACCCCGTCTCTACTAAAAAATACAAAAACTAGCCGGGCGAGATGGCGGGCGCCTGTAGTCCCAGCTACTCGGGAGGCTGAGGCAGGAGAATGGCGTAAACCCAGGAGGCGGAGCTTGCAGTGAGCCGAGATCGCGCCACTGCACTCCAGCCTGGGCGACAGAGCTAGACTCCGTCTCCAAACAAAAAAAAAAAAAAAAAAAAAAGCCATTCTAAGCTATACACCAGTTCGATTTAGGATTGTTTATAAAGTGGACACTTGTCAAGGATTACCAAAGTTAGAAGAAGAGTGTGATAGAATATAAAGGAACAGATATTAGGAGCCAAAGATCTGAAAGATCATAGCTTTCTTACTGAAAATGGAATAGAATCAAACACCATGATCCAATCACACTGTTGTTTTACCTATGTAAAAACCAAAAACTTTTATTGTTCTTACATTATATTTTCTATAGAGCATCCTTGCTCCTTATAAAACAAGAGAAAACCTGAGTGCTATGATTTAAAATGATTTATTATCTTGTTTTATTTCTCTAAACAATAAAAATACTGAGAAAAGTTTTAAGAAAAAATATATAAGAATTAAACAAAATCCAAGTACTCTGGTAAAAACTGTGTTAATGGAATCTATCTTTTCTTTCTAAAATAGTTTCTTATAAACTATACCTATATATAGGCATAGGTATCTCCCAACAGCAAGTTTCATAAGCACCAGCATAAAGATGACATTTTCCCAAATGCATTCATGATTTTGCTGGGATGCCATAGACCATTTTCTTGCTACCTATGTCTTGATTACTTAAGATCAAATTTATATATTCCATCAAAGCACTTCCCACATCCTGTCCTGAATAGAGTAGTGCTTTCCAATTGTAGTTCTGAGTTCCCACCCTATGCTAACTGTGATCTCTGAGACAAAGAAAAAAAGTTGAACTTGAAAGAAACATTTCAAAAAAGAAAAAAGAACCATCTTCTGGGTAATTTATGGTAGTAAAAGTTTGAAATATAAGGAATTAAAAGGAAAGGGAAAGCAGGAACAATTAAGCTCACCACGCCACACTTGGAAGTTTCTGTTGATCAACTTAAAAAAACAAAAAAACAACAACAAAAAATTTCTATTCCTAGATTTTTTTTTTTCCATTCAAAAATAAATGGATCTTTACCAGGGTTATGGAGAAGTGGTGATCACAGGTTACAATGAAGAAGGATGAAGAAGCAGAAAGGGGTTTCAGAAAGAGACACTGAATGGAGTCATCAGGCCCAGAAAAAAACCCAAACCTTTGTCTGAGCCTGAATTTACAGAGCAAGGCTTCTTCCAATTCAGATTCCAGAGTTCTCCTATGAAAGGAAAACATCCTAAGTCCCGCCTCCTCTGTGGATCTACTTACACTCTTGATGTCAGCCCCTCGCAAGGTGATCTGTGTCTGCCTCCAGCCATGGCCACCATTTCTTCCCCACAGGGCTGCTCCGTGGGCACTGTGTTTTCTCACAAACACCTGGAGTGTGCCAGAGTGCAACCCCGTCACCTTGTGCCTGAACGATAGGCACAGGTCCCCTGAATGCATGAGGCGGCCAAGAGGTAGCACCAAGCGTGCAGCTTTTCCCCCTGGGGCTTTGGCTGCTGACACTGTCAGATACTGTCCACCTGGAATGGGAAAAGCAGGGCTGTGTGTATGTGCCAATATCCCTTTCTAGAACAAGCAGCATGGACAGGAGTTTTAGTTTTCTTTGTTTTCTTGGTAAAGAATTCCAGATTTTTGAAGAAGAAAAATACGACTTATTTGTATGCCTGAAGTTCTACGGTATGTGTTTATAGAAAACATTCACTTACTTTGCTCATGGAAAGTAGAAGTAATGCCAGAGACACACAATAATTAGTAATCCAAACACTATGAATATTTCCCATTGAATATGATCAGACATATAGGCATACAACAACATATACACATTCACCACCTTCTGACCCTCACCAATTTATGATTATGTTATCCAACACCCCTGCCTATCTGGCTTGGTGGTTTGGTAAAACTGACCCTAAATTTCCAGGGAGAATTTTCTGGTGGATAATTAACTCCAGACAGTAAAGCAGAGGGTGATTTAAAGGGCCCTATATCTGCTTATTCTCTCCTCCCCCAACTTAAAAAAAAAATTTCTAAATGTAAAGGTTCTTTAAAAAAAAAAAAAAATCAGAGTTGGCAGTGCTTCTCACACTAGTGTAAATCTAACGGCAGGAAGATACAGACGTATTCAGGAAACCCTCCATGTCTTCCTGGAGCATCAATTTTATTTGGAGGTAAGCCGTTTAAAACATTTTTATAGTAAAACAAATCTATATTATATCTATTCTATAAATATGTCCTATTATATATACATGAACACAAATATTAGTAAAAACTTTCACTGTAGATATAGCACTTTGATGATGTTCTCAGATCCCTAGGACTACAGAGATTTCTTCCCTCTGCTGTTAAGGAAACTGCATTTTAAAAAATGGTTAAGCAGCAGTGAAGTGGGGGGGTGCTGCTTCTCCAGAGAGAGAAAGTTGCTAGTATTTTGAAGCTTGATCCATGTACAAATGACATTACCTCAGGCTGTTTTATCTCAGTCAACTGAAAACACACTGTATGTTTCAACACTGGTTTTTCCATAGAAAAATGGTTGGAATGTTGAACACACGTATCTATTTTGGTAGAAATCCCATTTAGTTTTCAGTTAACAGATAAACTATTATCTCTTTCTTATGCTTAATTTATACAAGACCTGATAAAATTTGGTATGTCTTTTTATTCCAGTGTCTTCTTCTCTAACAAGTACCATCTGAGCTCTACAGGTGATTTCTGTGCACTTACTATGTGCCAGCCTCTGTGCTAACGGCTCCCCAGCAGGTTGTGAACAACTTAAAGTCTGAACCAAAGTTTCCCCCAAACCTCTGTGTTACCCTGCTAGCAGGTAGCAGGTGCTTAAGGATGTTTGAATCAACGAATGATGTTCCAAGGATACAGCAAAAAACTGCAAGGAAACAGATCCTTGATTCACATACTTGAATCACTAAAAATACATAGTGTCTTAAGAATCTTTCTCCCACTTCCCTTGTCCCCTTCCTCCACAAACTAATCCAAACATATTTTGGGCCAAAATATTTACATGGATTTTAAAAGTCTCACTATAAGTCAGCTTTTGAATCATCACAGGTACTCTAGTTAAGATTAAGATATAATGTTATTACAGTTAACCTGCAAGTTTCGAGAAAACAAGGATTAAGTCCCTGTGGAATGTACACTGATACGATTCTGCCAGACGCCACCTGCAAACAAGACAACCTAACACACCAAGGTATTCTTTGCATATGTATTTAAAACTCTAAAATTTACAACCTGATAAATGAGGTTACGATTGTTCTTCCTCTATAGAGCTACTCTATGGGCACCAGGTTTTGCTTCTGCTTTTTTTTGCCATGAAGAATTCATTCCCTTTGTAACAATGGAAATGATACAAGTTGGAACATTAACTAAGGGAAAAATTGATTCAGTGTCAAGCAAGTTACCTATTACAATTTTCACTTCTGATTTCATAATTCTGGTGATAAATATACGATTATATTACACATTCATTCAGTTTACAGTATCACAACATCTAAAGAATTTTGGGGAGGGAGGGTAAATAATAGATGCTGCAAAACTTGACCAGAAAGTTGGGTTATAAAACGGTAGTTTATTTATTTTGAATTCTGTAGTGGTTGGTGCCTTTAAATTTTCAATTTACAAAATCTAGAAGTATTTGTGAAGCTTTTGACTTCTGAACTTTTCTTATGTAATATATTCACACAAATGCACATGAATATGAACTTTTTTTTAAAAAAAGGAATACTATGTTTGTAGTGTTGTAAGTTGCTTGTTGTATAACCATTTTTCTATGGTAGCAAATACACTTTGCATTGCTGCAAGTATGCCAATAACCATTTAGCCAATTTCTTACTGAAGAACATTTAAGTTTCCAAATTTGCATGTTAAGATAAAAAATACCATAAAATAGACAAACAAAAATGTTTTTAAATATCTGTAACACATTAAAAAAGGATAATTTTTCTTTTTGTATAGAAAATTTTCATATATCAATAAAAATATTAAATAAAAATAAAGAACATCACAGAAAAAATGACAAATATATGAAAAAGTGATCAACTTTTCACAATAAAAGAAATGTAAAGTAAAATTAAAAGAGATCCCTTTTAACCGACAAGATTGGCAAAGATTTTGAAAATACTTTTATAATATATGTTGGGGGTGGTTTTCAAATATTGTAGGCAGAAGTGTAAATTGCTACAACCTTTATAAAGGGCAATTTAATAAAATCTATCAAAATTCAAAATACAAATTCTCTTTTGACATAGCAATGTCACATTTAGGAATTTATAGATACAGTCTAACATATATTAAATAATGAATGTACAGGGTTTTTCACTGCACTATTGTCTGAACTACCTAAAGTCTTGAAACAACTTATGTTCCTTTGTGGAGGGCTGGCTAAATACATTGTGGTACATCTGATGAGTAATGGAATAGCAGCCAGCCATAAATAAGAATGAGGGTGTTCTGTATGTGCTGATAGAGGACATGCTTCAACCACAACGGCTAATACTATTTTAGCGGTAACTCTGGACGAGGCACTGCTTGAAATGCCTTATATATGTTTAGTGGATAGTACTGATTATCCCTGTTTAAGTAACTTGCTCAAGGTCAAAGCTAGTATGCGGTGGTGCTGGGTTCCAGACCAGGTATTCTGGCTTCAAAGTCCATGTTGTTCCTGTTGACTCTTGAGATAGTATCAGTAAGTGACAAAGGCAAGGCACAGAAGAGAATGCCATTGCATCCAAAAATATCTCTCTGGGAACATAATCAAGAAACTGGCTGCATCTTGCCAGGTGGTGAATGGGAGTCAAGGATGGTAGAAAGCTTTCACTGATATTGTTGATTTATTTTACATTTATGTATATTTTAAAATAATGTTTTAATGCTGAAATAGACATATTTGTATGTACATGCTGGCATACTTGATACATATGTAAGCAAATTCCTTGTAGCTATCAGTGGCAGACAGAGTGCTGAGTCAGTTGCCCTTAATCCTTGTTCTCCAGAGATCAAGGTTCCAGGAAAAGGGGGTTAGTTCTAGCTTTGACACACACAGGAGAAGGGTGTGTCCCCAGGGCCACAGCTACATACCTGCGGCATATCACCATGTCTGTCAATAGCACAATTTTGCATTTCTTAGAGGCATTGTTAATTTCACATCTCACTGTGACTGGATGTAATAAAACCTAATAGCACCATGAAAGGTAGCTAGCAAATTGCACTTATTTTGCGGCTGTTTCTTAAGGGTGTGAGTTTTGAGAGTTTTCTTGGAAATATTAGCATATAAGAATATTTACAAATCTGGATCTTGGATTAGAACTGCACAGCATTAAAATCATCCATAATTGGATATCCAAACATATATTCTTTTATAACTGGTATAATCTAGATAGACATAGGTTAACAATTAGCTTGGTAATTAGAATAATACACAGAAATTATTTATTTATTTGTTTGTTTATTTATTTATTTATTTTGACAGAGTCTTGCTCTGTCACCCAGGCTGGAGTACAGTGGTGTGATCTCGGCTCACTGCAGCACTGCAACCTCTGCCTCCCATGCTCAAGAGATTCTCCTGCCTCAGCCTACCAAGTAGCTGGGACTACAGGTGCCTGCCACCACACCTGGCTAATTTTTGTATTTTTAGTAGAGACGGGGTGTCACTATGTTGGCCAGGCTGGTCTCCAACTCCTGACCTCAGGTGATCCCCCCGCCTCAGCCTCCCAAAGTGCTGGGATTACAGGGGTGAGCCACCATGTCTAGCCGACTTTTTTATATTCTTCTCTGGCCTTCACATGTGATACACACACACACACACACACACACACACACACTCCATCTGCCTGAATTTCCCAGAAGAAAAAGCCATGAATAGGTAAGCTTTATTAGTATTTTCCCATCAGTGCTGGGTTATAATTCTCTCAACATATTGTAAAAATATATTCTGCAATTCCATCCTCATATATGCAGTCCTACCTTCCAACTCTCTGCCATCTTTTGGTCTTCCCATCCTTCTTTCCAAGCTAGAACCCTGCTCACTGAATTTCTTGGGACTATTTCCACATTCCATATTGAATCAGGCTCTCACAGAGATGGTTTAGAGGTTTTCTAATCCAACTCTTACCTGATGCTCAAAACCTTTTAACAATATCTTGCCATATGTCACCCAGTCAAATGCTTCCACCAACAGATAATTCACTCCTTCCATGTCAGCCTGTTCTCTTTTTAGATGAGAGTGAGCCAAAATGAATCTCCCTGTATTTTTTACCCATCAATCCTATTCTCATCCCCTTTTGGTCACAGAGAACAACTCTAACCCCAGTCAATTATTTGAAAAGGAACCCTGCTGCATTATCTCTTGTCTAGGCTAAACGTCATGGTACCTTTGTCTGTTTTGCACAAGCTTGGAGATACCTTTCCATGCATGTCATCCTCTTCTAAGTGACCAACTCTATTCTTCTCATATTAGAAAAAAATAATTCTCAAAAGCAGATTCAGCACTTAACCAAAGTGGATTTTTCATTCTTGAAACATACCATATTTCTATAGAGATGGCGCATATTTCTGGCAGCAACATCACAAGGTTTGCTTAGATTGATTTCATTACACACTAAAACTCTAAAATCTTCTACACTTAGTGATATGTCAGGTCTTTCCCCTCACTCAAGTGTGTGACTGGGTTCTAGACTATGAGCCATAACTTAGACTCAACCCCATTACATTTTACCTTCTTAATTGTGACCCATTAATCTAATCTTTCTAACGCTGGCTGTGTCAGCACACATAGTCACTTTCCTCTCCAGATGTGAGTCAACTGTAGTTTGGTCAGTTTATCTTCAATATTTAAGTTCAATGTCCTTTTTATCTAAGTTCTTGGTAAAAACTTGGACCTATTCTAGAAAAGCATCCTCCAGGGACCATAGCCAATCATCACGGGTTATCCAATCACTCAAGCAGCCATCTCTTCCTTTCAATTTGTTCTGTACTAACACAGTCCAATAACTATTTCAAATTTCTTTGTCTACCATTCTAATTTCTAATCCACTTCTCATTTTTCCATCAGAGGGAAAAGGAGATTGGGTCACAACAAATATAAACATTTACAAATATAATGAATAATTTAAAAAATGTTGACAAGGACTAAATTGGTTCTAAAATACAGTGTTTAAATTCTAAAAATCAAGATTTTACATAGATTGTTTACATAGAAGTGCAGTGAATTCTCCTGAGTTGAGCATGAATTACTCTCCCCAGTGTACCTTACTTGAAGGAATCATTCATTATGACCATAAATATTATTCACCATTCTATCATACATGACTGCCAAAGATCCCTCCTTCTGTAGCAAACTACTCCAGGTCAGTGGTCAGTCAGTTTAAGGTCAGTGGTCAGTCAGTCTAATCTACAGGTCTGTGATCTGCTAATCAGATTGTGCACACTACCACATGCACACCTACTGAGGCCAGCCTGTGGTACAGTCAAAAACACAATAATGCTGCAGATGTCTGAGTAATGAACTGTCTAGGAGCCTGCATGAGTAGTACACAGCGGTTTGGACTTAATTCCACCACTCTCTAGCTCTGTGGCCTTAGGAAACAGATAACTTCTCTGGGTGTCAATATTTCCTTTGTGAAATAAAGACAATATTACTTGTTTATATACATACACACACACACACACACACACATATGTAGATATGTTGGTTTCTCTCTTATTCACAGAATCTGTGACATTAATGATAATGCTGTCCTGCTCAGAGTTAACTTTAAATGAGTAAGACAGTAATGCAAGAATGATTGAGAGTACTGTGTGTGAGGCACTAAATGATACTGTCTTTTACAACTAAAAGAAATGTATGAACCAATTTGAATTTATTGAATATTCCTATATTTAGGAAATTACTTCACATTTTAATTTTTAAGTATATCTCGATTTCAACCTTAGGGGATATAATGAATATATTTTTGGACTAATTTTTTAATACCTTGTTACTCAAAATGTGCATTGAGAACCACCATAGAGATCTTCAGGGAGCCTGCTAGAAATGCATGAAAATCTGCATTTTAATGAGGCCCTCAGCTGCTCTGCATTCACAATGAATTTTGAGAAGAGCTGGTTTAAGATATCATGAGTTCTCTGAAGTTAACTTTTTGTGTTTGGTGCTCTTACCTGGTATGGTACTAAAGAACTAGGCTTTTATTTATTTATTTTGTGGGGGGAAATTGCTTAGAAAATACTGTGATTTTATTCATAGTATATACACCACAAAACAGACACTTTCCATTATTTTAATTAGTTCAAAATTTAAAATCTGCTTGTTTTTCAATTGATTTTTTTCTTATTTATTTATTTATTTATTTTTATTATACTTTAAGTTCTAGGGTACATGTGCACAGTGTGCAGGTTTGTTACATATGTGCACATGTACCATGTTGGTGTGCTGCACCCATTAACTCGGCATTTACATTAGGTATACCTCCTAATACTATCCCTCCCCCCTCCCCTTCCCCCAATCCCACGACAGGCCCCACTGTGTGACGTTCCTGTTCCTGTGTCCAAGTGTTCTCATTGTTCAATTCCCACCTGGGAGTGAGAACATGCGGTGTGTGGTTTTCTGAAGAACTAGCCTTTTAGAATAAATGAAATAACATGCTTTTCCTTCACATTTTGTATCTTTCTTCTTAAAATCTAGAATCAGGAGTATAACAAGGAAAAAAAAATGAAACCAAACTCCTCATCCTTCCATTAAGTAGGCCTTATCCATAAAAAATTCAACTACTGGCCGGACGTGGTGGCTCACACCTGTAATCCCAGCACTTTAGGAGGCCGAGGTGGGCAGATCACAAGGTCAAAAGATCGAGACCATCCTAGCTAACACGGTGAAACCCCATCTCTGCTAAAAATTACAAAAAATTAGCCAGGCGTGGTGGCACATGCCTGTAGTCCCAGCTACTTGGGAGGCTGAGGCAGGAGAATTGATTGAACGCAGGAGAATTGATTGAATGCAGAGGTTGCAGTGAGCCGAGCTGAGATTGCACCACTGCACTCCAGCCTGGGCAACAGAGCAAGACTCTGTCTCAAAAAAAAAAAAAAAAAGATTTAACTACTGAGGGAGAAAAGCTATCTTGAATCCAGAAGGAAAGATGTCTTATGAGTACTAAAACTTTAGATTAATAGGAATTATGCAATTTAAAACTCTGTTGATTTCGAAGGAACTATGTCTAAATCTACTTTTATAAAATGAGTGGTGGTGATTTGTAACCATTTCCTTCAGCATCCAAGTTAGAGTGAAATTTTTTCAGAGGGATAATCGCAACTTTATAGAAACTTCCACTGTGTCCTTCTACTACCACTCAAATCTTAAAAAAGAACAAAAACAAAGAAAAAACAACTGGGGACTACCTATTACCATGGCTTATATACCACTATATTATTTTTATTCCCGGGAATGGGTGCTACAAATAACTAGAGAATTATTTTTTCAAGAACTAATCTAAACATTTTATTTATCAAGCTTTTTGAGAGAAATTAGCTGACCTTTTAATTAACTACTTGTCTCCCATAATATAGTGCTAGTAGAGTTAACAAATTTAACTCTCTCAAAGAAATGAAGTATAAATCTGGGCATGGTCCATTTTGACCATCTTTATTAAATAAACACAGAGATGCATTACAGTAGACTTGATTAGCAGCAGTGGAGTCTTCAGATAGTATCACATTGAAATGTGTACCAGAAAACGTTAAATGAAATGGTTTTACCTGCTGGGTCCCTGATTGGTTCCCAGTGCAAATCATTGTCTTTCTCCCTGATCCATCCACAAAGTCCATGGTCAAAATTACAACTGTGTACCAGAACACCTACAAGAAAATCAAAAACAACAAATGAATCTATGAACTAGGAGTATCTAGACAACACGTGTTCTCTCCTATCCATATAACCAGAGCTTCTTTCCACGAGACCAAAGGGAAAGTACATTAATCCTTTCTCAGCACAATAGTGCATCATCTGTAAAAATAGAACACACAAATGTTGCCAAATTATAACCATGTTACATCATCACTTATGAAATATGATTTCCTTTTTTACAATTTAAGTACTACTTTAATATATTTTTTAAAAAGAAAATGATGATTTAACTACAAAGGAAATCCGAGTTGTTAAAGAAAACAGGTATAATTTTCCTAAATGGTCCAAACAATCTACATTTAAAAGTTATTTTCATGGAGAGAAACAATAAAATGTCATTATGATGGCACTAAGAGTGTGTCACCTGGATCATCCTTTGCTTCATCGTCTGCACTGACTCCTCTTTCTATTTCAAATATTTCAAACAAGTCATTTGAAGGTTGCCGTGGAACTGCAAGAGAAAAGTTTTGAGTTTTTTTGTGTGTCTGTGTGTTTGAGGTATTGATAAAGAGGTATTACCTTTAACAAGGGCAGGAGGAAAAGACCTAGTCACTTTATTCATCTGGATGAATCCAAAATATTTAATTATATCTCACATGAAGATTCATGAATTTTGTTCTGCAGCGATTTATACTGCAACATTGATCTGGGTACATTTTTAAAAAATGATTTTCAAAAGTTTCTAAAATTCAACAAAAATAATGTAAAAAGTCTTTATTTGGAAAATACATTTTAATAGAGCAACCAATTTCCAGCCAACTATTCATCTCTATGAAATTCTAAAGTTCATCTCTATGAAAGATACATTATTATGATCTTTAAATTAAGGTTGTTTTAACTGCAAATACCTATGATGGAAGTCAATGGTTTGGTTTCTAATCACAGCATCTACTCTCCACCCCCAATGAACTCTGCACATTGTTGCACTCTAATATACATTTCCTACCATGGCCTCCCTTCCTTAAACAGTTTCCCTGGCTCCTTTAAGATCAAATTCAAACTTCTTGGGGCAGAGTTTACAATATACCCCACCAAAATACACAATGCTGTCCAAACATGCCATTCATTTTCATGTCTCAGACCCCACGCTCTCTTTTCTGCTAATTAACCTGCCAAAAATCTCTTCCTTCAAGGCCCAGCATAAATATCACTGCCTCTGCAGAAATTTTCTTGCCCCAGGCAGAATCAAATTCTTCCCTCATATACCTCAAGAGTTCATGCTTATAAGCCCCTATTACACACTTTCATAAAGAATTGCAGCTATTTACACATATGTGTCTGTCCCTCTGCTAGTCTCTTAGGTCCTGGAGGGCATCAATCATGTCTTATTTGGGTGGCATTTCCAGGGCTTGACCTGGTGGCAGGCACTCAATAACTGTTTACTAAGTGAATACAAATATCCTGTTAGAAAGCCATGTAGTATTTCAACACTTTTATTCAAAGGACACAAGTGGAACAAAGCATAAGAATCTACTTTAAAAAAAATAATTGATTTCTTTAAATCATTGATTGATTTATTCAATCAGTGTATATTTGATGGCTAAGCAGATGCCAACCACTGTGGCGGGCACTAAGGAGACAGGGTAAATGGGATAGACAAGACTGAGGGTCTGGATCTTACGTGGCTTGAATTCTAATGGGAGAAGCAGACTTTAAATATGGAGATAAATGAGTGCTGTAATTTGAGATTTTGATAAGCTTTAGGAAGGAAGACATCATGGAGAGTAACTTGTGGGGAAACGCGTGGGAATGTTCATGGTGGTGAGGGGAATTCTTGGTCAAAGGCCAAGGAATACTCCCTTCTCTTTGCCAGAACTTCAATTAATTAGCTTTATTTTTATAAGGCAGGGAGTAGGAGATGTAGAACACTATGAAACCATCATCACTCAAAGGGGTTCTTTTTTCAATGATGTTCCTATTGTTTTTAGCAAAAATTCTTAAAATTAAGTAATAATCCCATAATATTTGCACAAGTTGTTTTTAGCTTACTGCTTCTGAGTTTTTTTCCTTTTTGTTTCAAACGTTAAAACAGTGAAGTCCCTTCCCCTCTTACAATCCATACTCGCAATATACCCAGCTGGGCAGCAAAGACAGAAGAGAAGCTCTAGGGACACAGCTGACTGTGGGTGCCCAGGGGATGAGGCAACCCCACTCTCTCTTTTGTAGCCCAGATGACTGACAGCAATGACATCCAATTACACTTTCCTTATTTGGTGCTCTGAGAGGGGGAGTGCCTCTTTTATTTACTAGAAATATTACAAAATTGTAGGCAAGCATGCTTTCTTTCTTGTGACAGAAAGTTATAAAAACTCAATAGAACAATCATGTTTTTGTCTCCTTCTTTTGTTGTAACTTATATAAATCATCTCCAAAATGGAATGGGCTCAACTCTTAAAGTACCATATTCCAGGGACGTTATGACAGTTTTTCAAGCTCCACCCCCCCCCCTTTTTTTTCCTTCCAGATGAAGGACTATCAAATGGCAAATCAAATCTTGATGTAAAGGTTTTCTGGCTCCCGGAGCCTGTTTTATAAAAAGGGAGATCAAGAGGTCCTCTCTGAGGAAGCACAATTTAAACTGAAAAGGGAAGAATGAAACTTTCCAAGCAAAAAGCATAGCACTGGGGTTGGGGAAGAGGGAGGCCAAAGTACAAAGTACAAAGAAAGTACTTGGAAAATTTAGAGAAAGGAGTTCACAATGGCTGGAGGATGTTGAGAAATGAAGAAAGCAGCATGGGATGAGGTTGAAGAGAAAGGAAGAGATTAGATCGTACAGTTAGAAGATGGCAACACAAAGAATTAGTCAAGTAACAACTTGTAAAATGTCAGATGGTTTATTAATATTATATGTACTTGGTTTCCGAGAACTATTTAATTTAGCAGCAGATAATCATGTATACCTTCATTACAATCCACTGGGAAACATTCCAAGGAATTTAGAGACCAGAAGTGCTCAGAAGCTATTGGTTCTTACAATTTTGTGTGCTCTACTCTATAACTATACCAAATTATTTAACTAATTTTCCTTCCTTACACATACCAGTATGGGATTACTAAGAGCATCCCACTGAAGTGTCAAGAGAAGAAACACTACCCACTCCCTGATACACTTTAGAGTTTATGTGAAAAGATTAAGTGAAATAAGTAGCAGAACAATTCATTCAAGCAGTATTATGTTATTATCACAATCATGTACAAGAAAAACAAACCAAAAAAAAAGGACTAGAAGAAAGAGGGATAAATACACCAATATGCCAATATGCTAATAGTGGTAATCTAAGAATTAGAAATGAATTTTTTTTTCATTTGTGTTGGTTCACCTTTTTTTGTAATTCTATGTTTTTAGGATTGTTTGTAAAAAGAAAAAATATAAATATGAATAAAAAACTTAACTAAAACATCTAAATAAAAGAGGATTCTGTTAGATCACATATAAATAGCAATTATATGTCTGTTATTTTTATTTTGGCAATTCTAAGTATTCAAAGAGAACTCAGAATAGACTTGATAGTTGCTGAATGCAAGGCTATGAAACTGAAATATGTTTGTGAAATTCAAACATTTTCTTTGATTCAAGGGAGCTATTTTGATCAATGCAGAAAATGCTAATTAAAATGAATGACTAGCCTTGCCCAAAAATGGACTACAACCAGGATGGACACTGGTACATGATTTTTCTAATTATTATTTCCCTGCTTCATACTTTGGCTAATATTCAACTTAAATACACAATATATGTGTTTTGTAAAAACAAATGCATACCTACTATTCTCTGTAGTTGCACCATTAATTCTTAGAATGGTATAAATTTAGAAACTAAAACAGAATCAGAGAGGTGCTAGCAATACAATTCCTCCACCATCTGTCCATGCATCCTGCCTCCTTCTATTCCATCCACTCATTTATGCAATCTACCAAGAAACTGAGCATTAGTTATACAAAGCATGTGCTAAGAGCATGTTATAAAGCATTGGGCATACTCTTGCCTTCATGGGATCTACATTCTAGAAGTGAAGGCAGATTTTTAACAATTTCCCCAAGTAATGTGTGTCTTAAAGAGGTAGAGGATGCTACGTGAGTATGGGAGTGGGGTGTGAGGGACTGGCTAAGCCAGGCCGGGGAGGATACACGTCGTGAAAATCTCTGAGAAGTGATGCTTTCTCTATGACATAAGAAGTACTATGAGCTATGGCTCTGGAGAATGAAAAGAGCAGGGATTGAAACACCAGAATCACTGTAGACCTTACAGGGGGAGGGAAGCAGGGTGCAGGAAGAAGGGCATCAAATGGAATTGGAGATAGAGGCAGAGTGTGCAGGAGCTTTTAAAGCCTTGTAAATATTTTGGACATTATCCTGGTGGAAACTGGCAGCCTCTGAAGGATTTTAACAGAGGAGTGTCAAGAATAGGTTTGCATGCTGAAATGACCACTCTGGTAGTAGTTTGGAGAATGAACAGGAAGAAGGTGAGAGTGGGTGTCATAGGGAAATTATGACTAAAATTAACATCAACTATGAATGTTCATATATTTTTAGAAAATGTCCCCAGAATCTTTCTACCATTGGTCCATGTTTTACCCACCAAAAGATATGTCTTGACTGTTGCTTCTTACAGCCTTCTGCATAAACTAAAAGAAAGGGAATGTACAGGTACTGAAGCAAGTGACAGCTGGATAAAGGCATGGTTGGACTGGGCTGAGGAGCAGAGTACTTTCTTTTTTTTATTTTTATTTTTTTATTATACTTTAAGTTCTAGGGTACATGTGCATAACGTGCAGGTTTGTTACATATGTATACTTGTGCAATGTTGGTGTGCTGCACCCGAGCAGAGTACTTTCTAATGGCTACTGGGTCCTGGAGTCAGGGGTAAAATCAGCCACAAAAAGGAACAGGAAAGTTCTTGTAAGAAATGCTTGCGTGGCACTTTCTACTAAATATGTGTTTTCCCCAGGGATGTGATCATATATAACCTGTGTTCACAAATGAGATTTCCCAAATAGTCAATTTTATATTTTTACCCAGAAAACATTAAGAGTAAGCACAGAGAAGTAAATGTAAATATTACCATATACACCTCCCACTGCTCAACTTCTTGCCAAGAGTAACTATAGTGAAATGTAAGCGTTATTCAGTAAAGGTAGGTTTGCAAATTCTCTTTATGTTTCATAGGAAACAAGGTGGTTCCTATGGCATTACCCAGGCCAGTTCTGGCATTTGTTGCTGGACTAAATGATTAAAGATAACACTGTCTTAAATTACCTCTATGCTTAGGAGTTTAGTTCATTGAAGAGAATAGTACATATGTAATTATTCTAATATTCTGAAGGCTGTTTCCAGTGGCAAAACCTAGAGACTTTTGGAGACACAGATTGGAGGGTGGGGATGAATGACAAGGGTTTTATGAGATGGTCTCTCCTCCTCTCCCTGTCTCTCTTTCCCTCTATTCTCTCCCCAGATGCAGGACATATGCATCGTAATTTTAAGTGACCAGAGAGAAAAGCAAATAAAAGGGCTGTAAATCAGTTTCTGAAATTTCTTTAACCATGTCAGAGAAAAGTTTTAGCCATCTATTCATTATAAGCCAAAAGAAAAGGGTTGTTGGACTCACAGAAATAAGACCTTGTTTGTCAAAGCTTTCATCCCATAGGAAGAATCTACAAAGTTTCACAGACACCTTTGGGCTGAGAGTAAAGAGCAAAATTGGCAAAAAAAAAAAAAAAAAATTAAATCTCTAGTGAAAGGTGGAACACAGACACAGCTAATCAACAATAAGCCCAATTTTTGTGACATACCTATTTCTTCTTCATGTATTGTATGAACCTTTAATAAAGTTTTAGAAAGACACAGAGGCACTGCCTGGAGACAGGATAATTTTTTTTCTTTTGAGACAGAGTCTTGCTCTGTCATCCAGGCTGGAGTGCAGAGGCACAATCTCGGCTCACTACAATCTCTGCCTCCCAGGTTCAAGCAATTCTCCTGTCTCAGCCTCCTGAGTAGCTGGGATTCCAGGTGCACACCACCATGCCTGGCTAATTTTTGTATTTTTAGTAGAGATAGGGTTTCACCATGTTGGCCAGGCTGGTCTTGGACTCCTGACCTAGTGATCCACCTGCCTCAGCCTCCCCTTCTCCTCTCTTCTAAGCCAAAGGTTACCATGAAGGTTAGGCTCTGCCAGGAATGAGTCCTTTGCACCAGAATGCAAGTAGTAAGTAGACTCTCGGATAAGGGCTGCTTGGACTGAGT
Source organism: Colobus angolensis palliatus (assembly GCF_000951035.1). Classification (NCBI taxonomy): domain Eukaryota; kingdom Metazoa; phylum Chordata; class Mammalia; order Primates; family Cercopithecidae; genus Colobus; species Colobus angolensis. Next base: position 190,577 of record NW_012115644.1, on the reverse strand, counting down.
GCAGCATGAACACCGTCTAGGGTGAGCAGAAGCCCACCAGCTGTTGGGGACAGGTGTAAATGCACTCAAGCCGAAAGAATCTATTTAAAGAAAGAATGGAAGCTTTTATCCCATAGAAAGTCTGAACTAAAATAGGGTCTGAACTAAAGTAACATAGAATGTTTATTTATGATGTAGATTTCTAAATCCTTATGGCACATTTACTAAATCAGACTTTCTGGGGAAGGAAATTACATTCTATTTTATTTTATTATTTTATTTATTTATTTTTATTTTTATTTTTTGGAGACAGAGTCTCACTCTGCTGCCCAGGCTGGATGCACTCATCAGATCCACCATGTAAATTTCCCATCTAGACAGATGCATCTCTGAAAAGGCTATTGTTATTATTTTCACAGTAAAGAAGTTGAGATGATGCAGTCTCTATTTTAAAATCACAACTGTCTAATGATACTATAAACACCTGAATAAAACACAGTATTCTAAGTATTTGGTAATAAGCTTAGAATAAAATAGCAAGTTTCTATTTTCATTTTCTCCGTGCACCTAACAGCTCACACTTGCAAACCAATTTGTTTCAAAAGGATCTAGTTAGTTAAAAATAACATTAAAATTGTAATGAACCATAATAAAAAGCATGAGAAACATATAAACTCAGAACTAGAAAACAGCATAGGCTGTCTTTTTATGAATTAAGTAGGAAATGTTATCATTACTATATAAATGAATTCAACATCAATAGCAGCAGTAATAGCTAATATGTATTAAGTTATTATTATGTGCCAAGCGCTACAGTAAAAGTTTTAAAGGTACCCTTGCATCTAACTCTCACAACAGCCCAATGAGGTAGATACTATTACTATCCCTGACTTGCAGATGAGAAAACAAACGCACAGGAAAATTTAGTGATATGCCCCAAATTACAGACTGGCAATGAGCACAATACTTGTAATTATAACTCTATTGACAGATGTGCATGTAACTTAAAAAAAAAAATCTGATTTCTGACTTTGGTCACAATCACCGAGGGCTCAATTTACACTTTTTGGAGAGAATGATATTTTCTTTACTAGCTACTATAGGATCTAATCAAAATATAAATAAAAAATCTTCCAAACTTTCAGAATTCATAGCACCACATCCTAACCTGTGAGAAGTGACAATTCGCTCCTTCAAAACACTAGCAGAAATTTAATTTTCAAGGAGATATCAGGCATCTTCTCAGGGTCTCTGCAGGTCTTACTGTTTACAAGAAAGCAAACTAGCTTGAAGACCTTTTCACCCCTCAGCAGAAACAATCTTTTTACTTATCACTACACAGAATCAGAAAGACCATAATATTTCCATGACCAAGAACAATGTGATTGAACTAGCCACAGACTCTGTAAAATCTGTAGAAGAGAGATGAGAGGAAAAACCTCAGGACAACATGCAGCAATCAGTAAAAGAAAACAATATTCTTCTTACTGCTTGGTCCTTGGAATTGCAGCACATTCTCACGTTGTGTAATAACCGCAACAATGAGGCTGGTTCTCTGATATGGCCACTCATAAGAGCACCTGATACATATTAATAACATTATGTTCTATAATCTGGCTTCTATTAACGCCTTTTCTCTTTATTTTACACGAGTCAGGTGGACACATACCTAGGCACAAATGCTATATTTTAAATCCTACATTTGGCTAGTTCTGATTCCATCCAGAATATGGTTCTGCTGGGTTGGAGCTGGCATTATGCTTTAGAAAGAGCCCTGCTATCCAAAGTGGGGACTGCAGATCAGAAACATTACCTGTGTTTGTTAGAAATGCAGAGTCTCAGGTCCTACTCCAGACACATTGAGTCAGTCTTCATTTTAACGAGATCCCCTTGTAATTTGTATACACATTAAAGACTGAGAACAGCCAGACGTAGTGCCTCATGCCTGTAATCCCAGCACTTTGGGTGGCTGAGGCAGGCGGATCTCTTGAGGCCAGAAGTTCGAGACCAGCCTGGGCAACATGGTGAAACCCTGTCTCTATTAAAATAACCATTTGTTGCAGGGGGAGCAGGAAAGGAAGGGGCTCTTCCTGACAGGTGCAGGTTGTCAGGCGTTGGAACCCTGCTGGGTCTGTCATGTTCACACCCAGGTCACGGCTAGTTGAATAAAAAGTTGAGTGTTGGGGACCAAGTGTGTCTACTCAGATGTGAATCCCTGTCTCTATTAAAATTACAAAAATATATATATATATATAGCTGGGTGTGGTGGCGTATGCCTGTAATCCCAGCTACTCAGGAGGCTGAGGCGCAATAATCACTTAGGTTGCAGTGAGCCAAGATCATGCCACTGCACTCCAGCCTGGGTGACAGAGCAAGCCTGTCTCTCAGAAAAATAAATAAATAAGTAATAAATAAATAAAGATAAAGACTGAGAGATACTTTCCTTTGTGAGTCTGATTTAGTAAATGTGTCATAAGGATTAGGAATCTACATCTTAAGATAAGCATCCTATGTTATTTTAGTTAATAAACATCCTATGTTATTTTAGTTAAAATGGGCTTCTGACAACACTGGGGCAAAAAAAATCTGTTTCCTGGTCCAAGTTATGTTATATTCCTTCTAGTAATACAAATTTCCTAGCTAAAATTGGACATATCTATCACAATCAATTGTAAAGGAAAATATGAAAGGTTAAAAATAGAAGTTAATAAAACATTCAATGAATTTTTTAAAATTCAGTATGTCCAAAATAAAATAAACATGATTAAGAATCAGAATCCTCACTTTCCTGCTGAGAAGAGCAGGGTTCTATTACTCTGCCCCCTCTCTGAAGGAATTATTGCTATAATGAATTACTATTATCAATGATAGTGCAGTTGGACAGTTTAAAAATTACTGCATAAAGTCAACAAAAAGACAATGAAAATCACCCAAAATATCATAAACTGGATATATTCATGGTTACTATTTTGGTCTTTTTTCTTACAGACTTTTATATACATCCAGACATATGCAGACGTATATTTTATATCTAATTGGAGTCAAATGGCAAGTACAGTTTTGTACTTTTCAGGTAACATTTTTGTAACATGGATGTTTTATAAAATTATTAAATATTTTCCAAAAAATATTATGGTTAATAGTTGTAAAAGATTTCATTATATATTGCTAGACCAGAAATCATGTCCCCCTAACTTCCTTTAGTTTGGGTTCTGCAGAAAATTTTTTAAAATTTCTTTGCTCTGGGATAGCTCCTACCCCTCTGAAACCAGAGTTTTGTCTTTGCAAAGTGGCTTTTTAACAACCCCCTGCAGCAAACCTATGGTGTCCATACAGGCATACCACCACTTACGGCTGCTTTCCAGGCTAAGTTTGTGCAGCACCTTTCCGCTCTCCCCAACCCTCATTCCTAAATCCAAGGTCAATCCATTAGTCTCAAAAAACAGGCAAGGAGAGCCATAATTGGTGAGGGATACTGGGTTTTGTGGAGTGTGGTCTCCATACTTCCTAGTTTAGCCCAGACTGACATAAAGTTGATTCCAGTAAACTCTAATCCCAAGACTCAAATAATCCCATGGTTAAAACAACTTGGGAAAAGATACATTATATGCCTCTCTTAGAGATTTACAATACTGTTAGCACATTAGAGTATTGAGAAGTCTTACAGTTAACAAACCTATTTAACTTAGCTAAACCTAGGATTTCTTAAACGTATTTGACCTTAGAAGTTTTTAACGCATACAATTGCGTAATATTTTAGAGAAATAATGCTCTATAAAACACACTTGGAGAAGCACAATTCTGTCTCATTAATAAAAGAACAAGAATTTTATGCTATATCAGATAACTTTAGTGTTGCTCAAATCATGCCTACTGGATTAGCCCTGTATAATAAGAAATGCATCTTATTATATTTCTAGTCATATAACCTAAAAAAACCTAGGGTCCCTCAAGCTAAAATTGTTTTTAGGCTGGGTGCAGTGGTTCATGCCTAGAATCCCAGCACTTGGGGAGGCCAAGGTGGGAGGATTCTTTGAGCTCAGGAGTTGGAGACCAGCCTGGGCAACATAGTAAGACCTCATATCCACAAAAAATAAAAATAAATAGCCACCCAGCTACTTGAGAGGCTGAGGCAGGAGGATCGCTTAAGCCTGAGAGACTGAAGCTGCAGCAGCCTGGGTGACAGAGTGAGAACCTGTCTCAAAAAGAATTATTTTAAAAATGTGTTTAATATTTCATATCACACCTAAAAAGTTGCAACCTTAATCACATATTAAGTTCTCCCCATCAAGGTTATTTACAGTGATAAACAAAACACAGTAATCTTTTACATTTCATAGTAACTCAGAATTCACAAACACTAGATCCCTTATCTCTGATCTTTGAAGCTACTCTATGAGAAAGGGAAAGCTAGGAATATTCCCTCCATTTTACAGAGAAAAAATTGAGGTGGAAAGCACAGTAACTCTTCCAAAGACATGTACCTCATAAATACTCATACTAGTCCAAAGTCATGTACCTCATAAATAGAGGTGAAAATCAAGACTAGGTTTTCTGATTCAGTATATTCTATCTTTAGTAGTGTTAAAACCCCTCAATTCCAAATGTTTCAATGCTATTTTCATATTCCTTTTCTATGCTTTTCACTATTTCTCAGTGTCATGCTTAAAATTTAGAAGTATATTAGACTTAGAATTTTCTAGAGATTGTTTATTTTCAATGGCTATATTAAGCTGTATCAAGACAAGAAAAAAACCATAATCTGAATTAACTTTGATTATTTGGGGAAGGAATATCAGAACCAACAAGTAAAATTTAGCTAGTTAAGCATGTGAAAGATTACTTAGAATGAAAAAAACTAAATCCAATATAAAATTCCATTTCATTCCGTTCAACAAATATTTTTGCGTGCCCACTATGTGACCATCTGAGGAAAAAAACATCTGGAGATTAAATAGCTCCCATAAATCTCTACTTTGCAACAAAGAGAAATGATTTACATTACAAACCATGTTAAAAGACACCCCCCCGTGATCAGTATTGGGTCAGATTTGACTATCATGCATCTTTGACGCCATCATTTGTGACAGATTTGGAAAATAATGTTCAAAGGACCAGCCAAAAAGATTGTTAAGTGGGTTGAAAAACAGCATTTCTAAGAAAAGATTAATAAAATATAAATTATTGGGCCCAGTGAAGAAAGTGAGTCATTTCCTGAAAATGTCTTTGAGTACATGTAGTACGGGAGCTGGGGACAATGAACAACTGTGCCCATTAATCTTGAGTATCTGACAATATTAAAAAGGCATAAACTGTAGTTTCACAAATTTAGGTTAAATATAAGGAAGACTGCTCCAATGGTGGGATGAGTTATTAGAAGGGACCTCAGTCACCTTTGGAGATGCGGATATAATTGGGAGGATTTAAAAAAGACCTCATAAGGATATCACACTTAGATAATTAATGTTGGTTTAGGTGAAAATTTTTAGGCCCCATATTAAAATACCAAAAGTCTATTATAACTACCACATCTAACCAACTACTTCAAGTTTAAATAACTTTTCTGTTTTGTACCCCTTTCTTTTGGAAGTAGCAAATGGACAAAACCTCCAGTGTCAATGGTACTTTGTTTATACTTACAGGAAACATTGTTTTAAGGCACAGGAAGATATAATAATATGCCACAGATCACAGACTGGCTATGAGCACAATACTTTTAATTGTAACTCTAGACAAATGTATATGTAACTTTATTAAAAAATCTGATTTCTGATTTTGGTCACATTTGCCAAGAGCTCAATTTATACTTTCTAGAGATAGCTACTTTTTTCTTTAATAATCATCATAGGATCCAATTAAAATATAAATAAAAAATTTGCCTTAAATCTTGCTAACATTAAAAAATTTGTGCAAGCTAGTAAATATATGCTGTGAGACATCACCTCTGAGTTAATATCATTTTCCTTTCTTTAACATTGGTATGTTCACAGTAAAAACACTAGAGAAAAATCAGTATGTTTCACTACTTCAGTGTGTACTATATAGTATATGTATCTTATTGATTTTCTGAAATCTAAAAAATGCTGTATTCCACAAGTCATTTGGATAAAGGATTTTGGACCTGTACTCCAGGGGAGAGATGACTTGGGCCAGGGTAGTAGCATTGGAGTTGGTGAGAAATGGTCATACTTAAATTTAATTTGAAGGTAGAGCTAAAAGGATTTCCTTACATATTGGATGTATGTATGAAAAGAGTAATTAAGGATGAATCCACATTATCAGACCTTAGCAACAGGTGATGGAGGTCCCATTACCCGGGATAAGAAAGGCTGAGAGTAGAGCATGTTTAAGGGAAGAAGAGGAACAATTCTATACATGTTGAGTTTGAGATGTCTATTTTCATCCAGCTAGATAAGTTAAGCAGTCAGCTGATATACAGGTCTAGAGTTTAGGGGAGAGGTCTGGGCTGAAGATGTGTTCTTGTTGTAATGTTTTTCTTCCTTTTCTTTTAGAATATCTTTACAGTCTTTTATCAGGGCGACAATGCACATACATTATATAAGGAAAAGCTCTCTTTCACAACCTCTTCCAAGAAATCTTTTGTACCCCATAAATATATTATTATGTCAATTAAAAATTAGAATTTAAAAGTATTTTTCAATGTAAAGAAAAACACAATTAAAGTAGAGGGCTATTTGAAGGAGACTGTCAAATAGTGGCCATAATTCACATCACCTAAAAATTTATGAGATGAGGTGAGCTAAATTCTGTTCCCAGACCTGTGGAGAATAAGGATGGTTTAAGAATTTATGCCAGAAGTGAAAAAAATGTTCAGTAAAGAAATGGTATTGAACTGCAATAGTGCTAAGGTTCCTTTCTGTTTTCACAGTGAATAGACACTGCTTATTTGTCCTGAATTAAAAACTTAGCGCCCTTGCCTTTTTTAGAATATATGCTATAACCACGAGACAGCAAGTCAAAAAGCATCTAAAGCATTCTCACACATGCTAGACTTAATAAGCAGCTATTGCTGAAGATGAAATGAGAGTGGAATTTAATTTTTGGCAGGCGTTTCTAAAGGCAGCGATGCTATCTGTGGCATGCAACAGCCTTGGCATTTGATCAAGGCAATCCTTTCCCAGAGCATGTCTTTAAGATCACACTCTCTTATAATGAATGCTCCCAAACATCATTGGAACTCTGTATTTCCCCAATTTTATTGCACTAAATTTTATTGGTGAACTTCAATGTCATTTTTATGTATTGGCATAGAGAGGAATACTGGAAATAAAGAGAAACATTTTAAAAAGAGGAAGTTTTTTTTTAAATTCTCAGAAAGACGTATTCCTTCATCATAATGAAAAAAATATTTAGCAAATCATCTTATATTAAATAGCCAAATTCCCCTGTTATCCTAAGGCAGCAAAATAATATAAATACCATAATTACTTAATCACTCATAAATAAAAATCCCATTGTATGATCATAATGAGATGAGAATTTAAAAAGGAGAGTAATAGGGAGAAAAAGACAATATCTGAGATGCAGAGAAGGGGTGAGGAGAAAATTACAAAAATATAAATTTCAGAAAATAGTTATGCACATATAAAATGTATATTTTGAGAACTACCATCTAATTCCCCTAAAAATTATATTGATTATCCAACACATACACGACTATACCAGAATTAGAGAATCTCGGTCTTTCTTTAAATGGACAATTACCCAGAGGAGAAAATTTGAGACTCACATACAAGCAAAATTCAGCTCTAATATCCCCTTTATTTAGTATTTATTTATTCATTTTCTTGAGACAGTGTCCCACTCTGTCACCCAGGCTGCAGTGCAGTGGCACGGTCACAGCTTACTGCAGCCTCAACCTCTCAGGCTTAACCAATCGGTCCTCCTCAGTCTCCCAAAGTGCTGGCATTATAGGTGTGAGCTGCCACGCCAGCTTAATTTTCCCCTTTAAATAATAATAAATGTGAGTATTTTATCACCTGATAAAAAGTTATAAAGGTATTAATATAAAAGGCACAAACTTTAGCTTCATCATGGAGGAATGAGAAAAGGAACAAAATAAACTGGTAATGTATAAAGGAGGAGACAGGCAGAGTGAATGCAAAGGTAACTAAGAATAAGCGAAGTGACACAGGACAAACAGATAAATATGAGGAACAGATGAAAGTTATAAAATGCAAATTTTGGTCTGGTAATAAATTAACCTTTTCCTCCTTCAAAACTCGCTTCTCTTCCTGAATCCTCTATCTCCATTGGTGGCGCTACCCTTTACCTAGTCACCTGCTAAGAATCTGGGAGCCTTTGATACTAATCCAACCCCAGTGCAGGTCTAACTACCAGTTTACAGCAATCCAAGGGGTAGCTGTCCAGCTTCTCTCATCTGTGCCTGACATGACCCTCCAATCTACTGGCAATCTACTGCCTGTTACACTGCTTTCTACTTCTTTGCATTTGTTGGGCTGTCCCTGTTAACTATAATATCTCCCTTTCCTCATCCACTTCACCCCATTTCACTCGGGAAGCCCTCCCTGAATATTGCCTACCCAAAGACTGATGAGGTATCCCTTCATTCTCCTCCCATAGTGTCCTACACAGATCTCTTTCACTAACATATTACCACTGGTATCTTCTGAATAACCATCTTTCCCACCAGACTGTGACCTTTTCTGTTTCATCTTTACATAAACCCAATGGCTAAGACAAGGCCTCCTTGACACTCTAAAGACATTCAAAAATGTTCACTGACTGAATGAATGAAGGGTTAGATTAAAAGTAACACAGCATGGAATACAGTTAAGTTCCCCACCTCTGAGAGTTTTCAAGTAAATCCAGCTATGTCAGAATTCCCATACTGGCTAAGAGCTGTCATCTACCATATGACTTTGTGATATTCTTTCCGTTGCTACATACATTTTTACTTGCCCAATTAGACTGACTCTTTATGCAGCTCTTTATAGTATTTGTCAATAGGGACATATGACTTTACATAGCTAGTTCTTTATACAAGTTTCATTCTTATTCAAGGCATGGCCTGTGGTTGAAAAGTCATTATAAATAAGCCCATTGAAAATGTGCTAACATTTATTAGACTTACTGAACACATCTCCTCTGGGTTTCTGAGGATCTATCTGTACCCTGTTGTCAACTGTAATCCCTCCTGGAGGTGTACTGGCAGCTGGTGCTATAGTTGTCAGTCTGGTGGTTGGCCTTTCTGGGGTTGTAGCTGGTAGAGGTGTTCTGAGCTCTGTTGGCAGAGGTGGTGGTGGTGTAGGAAGTGGTGTTGGCTTTGGTGTAGGTCTTGTTGTCGGCTTAGAAGTAGGCCTGTTGGTAATGATAGGAGGAATATATGTTGTCTTCGGAGGCCACCAAGTACTTCCAACATCAGGAATCCTATTATTATATCCTCCGTCACCCTTTAAAATGGTACCATTTCCCTTTGGTACATGAATTGGACCCGAAGGTTCAATCATAACTTTTGGGATATCTGAAAGAGTCAAAGACTTAAATTAGTATGTAACCATTCCTCCCTAAAGAGTGAAGCATTATACTGACAGACACATAAAAACATCTCATGACAACTAGTATCATTTTTCAAATTTAGAATATTACCTACTGTAAGTCATACTATTTTCCAAATAACAAATATATGTGTGTGTATGTATAAAACACATACATACGTATTCATATATATACATATATTCATCCTTTGCATGTATGTAACAAATACATTGGTGTGTTTCCATAAAGAATATGTATTATTTGCAACATAAAAACGTTTTAAATATTTGTGCAGTGGAAACAGACAACAACTAACGAGAATTTTTAAAATGCAGAGACATTCTAAGTTTTTTTAATATAAGAAATGCATAGTTAGAATCTATGCTGTATCCCTATGCTACATGTATATTATAAAAGTGTGTTTAGAATTGTCTAAAGACAAATACTTTTCTTATCCACACTTTATATAAATTCAATTTGCATAAATACAGTTTGAGTAAATGTTCTACATATTGTTTTATGGTCGGTTTTTCTTCCCCTTTACTGATAGATACAACTGCTTTTAAAAAGACATTTTCAGAGGTTGCAAAGATCATCTGTGGCATCTTTTTCCTTGATAATCTTCACCAAAAAGAACCAATATTTAATCTGCCTGGAATGATATACTCCAGACTGGGAATGATTACATGACTCTTTAAAAACCCTTTAATCCCCATGATTTTATGCACCATGGTTTTCAGTAAATATTTTACTCAGGAAATTTAAAAAATTATCTTCTGTCACATGAAATGTATGTTAAATTATGACTTTTGGGCTTTTTCATGTTTATCTACTACATAACCACTACTCCAAATAAAACTTTTAAAACACTTAAAAGCAAAACAGTTCTGAATGTAGAGGAAATAAATAAGGGAATGACTTTTTTTTTTTCTTTTGAGACAGGGTCTCGCTCTCTTGCCCAAGCTGGAGTGCAGTGGCATGGTCACAGTTCACTGGGCTCATGGCAGTCTTAAGATCCCAGGCTCAAGTGATCCTATTACCTCAGCCTCCTGAGTAGGTGGGACTACAGGTATGCGCACTGCACCTGGCTAATTTTTAAATTTTTTTTTGTAGAGATGGGTCTCATTATGTTGCCCAGGCTGGTCTTGAACTCCTAGTCTCAAACAATCCTGCCACAATGGCCTCCGAAAGTGCTAGAATTACAGGCATGAGCCACCGTGCCTGGCAGGGAATGATTTTTTTAATAGTAGAGTTAGGAGGCATAAAACAGAGGGAAAAATGTAGAATATATTCAGATTATCCCACCATCAAAATCTAATACTAATGGCAAACATGTATTTCTGATTTTAACAAAAGCAAATTCTCAGGGAGGACTCTATAATTTCTTTTTAGCTAAAAAGAAAATATTGAGAGATTTCAGTGAAGAGATTCAAACTCTTAAGATTATAGTGTATTACTGAGTCCTTAGTTTTTACAAGTACCTGAGCAAGTGATTTTATTGTTTGTGGAAATCACAGACAAATATAACCAATTATGGCGATTATACTTCTTTGATAATCTTATTCCTTATCTTCCCTAGCGATGGCCTTTGTGTAATCCTGTATTTCCTGCTAGAATTTAAAGCTGAGAGACAAGTACTACTCACACACACAAGTCAGTCCATCACCCTGGTATCCTTCTTTACATTTGCACTTGTAGGACCCATGTATGTTATAACATCGAGCAAAGCTGCTGCACTGATACTGACCAAGTGAGCATTCGTCTATGTCTGCATCAGAAAGTAGGAAACGAAGAGGCTTATTTAGGAGATAAATATGATGACATGAAAAATATATAGTTTCAAAAATGATTTTTTTTGGCAATGTGTTGATCTACATAAAATTGGCAGGTAAACAGAAGAAATAAAGTACATGCAGACTGGGAACTACCAGTGGTTGAACTGGATGTCTGTTGGTTTGTTCAACTTAATGCCAGTACTCTCCCCTGCCCCTCACATTCCAGTCATCACCACAATTACAAGATCTTTCAGTGCTCTAGGAAGAAACAACACAAAGCAATGGTTGGTTTTCATTACCATGACATTGGTATTTGCCTCCAATATACATGAGATCGAAGCCTTTATGACACTTGCAGATGTAGCTCCCAAAAGTGTTGACACATTGCCTAAACCTAGGGCAGGAGGCTCTTCCTGTAGCACATTCGTCAACATCTAGAAACATAAGTCAATAGCATTTTAGGAAGAGCAAGGGCATGTTAAGACAGAGTGGGTTTCAAAATAAATAACTGACTACAAACGGTTGCCTGGCATCTAGTAGCTCATCATAAATGGTATCCAGCTGGTTGCCCCTATAGGCAACATAAATTCCACATATCCAAATTTCAACTCATCCTTCTAAGCCAAGTTATTATTTTCTTGTACCCTATATATTAGCACATACTGCATCTATATCTACCAAGTTGCTTAAACTAGAAACTTGAGTCATTCTTGAACTAGAAACAACCTTCTTTCCTTTAACTCCCAAATCATCAAGTCCAGTTAATTCTACCTCTAAAAAAATTATTTGATTCTGTCTACTTTTCTCTTAATCCACCATCACTACCCTATTTGAAGCCACCATCTCCCGGGTTAGACCGTTACAAAAGCCTCAAAACTGCTCCTTTTGCTGTTACTTATCCCCCCCAAAGCATTTCCAACCCAACTGCCAAAATGATTCCATTAAAACATACAATCAGATCATTACTATGCTCAAAACCTTTTAACTACTTCTACTTGCACTTTGAATTAAATCCACATTCCTCCCCCATGTCCTTGAAGGCCCTGCAACAAATCATCCTCACCTACTTCACCCATTAATTATATCTTAAGCCACCACTCCTCATACTCACACCCCGTACTTGAGCTACATGGGCCTTCTTCTTTGAAAAACCTCACATAGGCCAACCTCTCTCTCACCGCAGTGCCCTGCAATCTCTTCAGCTGCTTGGCTGTTTCTTCACATGGCTAATGATACAGGTCTTACCTTAAGGCTAATAGACACATTCTGTTTTTCTCTCAATACCTCATGTTAACACTTGGTATTCTCTGTAATTTTATGGGGTATTTATTTCTCTTCTGTCTCCCCTGTTAGCATGTCAGCTTTGTGGGGATCAAAATCTTGTCTATTTAGTCCACTGCTATACATCCTAGCACTCAGCACAGTGTCTGGAGTATAGAAAGTACTCAGTAAATATCTCTGATCACCAAACATTTCCATTCATTCAAGGATTATTACATGCTAGATATTGTGCTAAACTCTTTGCATCCACAATCTCATTCAGTCTTCCTACCAGTTCTATGTGGTGTTATTTCCATTTTAAAGATAAGAAGATGCAAGCTCAAAGAAACAAAGTCTCTTGCCTAAGGTTACATATCTAGTATATGGAAGAGTCCAGACTCTCAATCCTACACTGTCTTCCTAATTCACCAGAAAAAAATCTGAGGCTGGAAGTTCAACACATACAATCTAGCCCTGTCTACCTGTTCAGCTTCATCACTCATTGCTCACACTTGCCGCTTACATTCTAAGAATACTGAGCTCTTCTCATTTCCCTAAACATTGTGCTTCTCTGAACTGCAGTGCCTTTGCACATAGGGTTCCCTCTGCCTGAGGCCTCCTCCTATTTCTCATTTTAAAAACAATAAGGCTCCCATTATCCATTCACAGAGATGTCCTCTTCTGAGACATCTGACATCTTCTGAAAGACAGCTAATTATCTGACATAAGTAATTGCCTTTTTGTCCTTACTCCCATCACCTTTCACTTTCTCCCTTTATCCTATAGAGGCTGCTGACAGAGATGCTTGATTTTACAGCTCACCTACACAGGTCCTCCCATCAGGAGCCAGCTGCAGGCCAGGGGAGGGGCACTGGCACCGTATTTGTCCTTTAACAACATCACAGCCATACTGACAGTTTGCCATGGAGCAGGTCAGGGCACCTGGAAAGAGAGTGACTGGCTGACCCAGACAGGTAGAAAACAAAATCTGTAAAGGAAATAGCTATATTTTTTCACTTGTCCTGAAATCAGTGACTCTGAACAACAATGAAGTCAAAGAGGCCTTAACTATCAAACATCTAAAGAAAATAAAAGGGGAAAGGAAAGAAAGCATTAAAAGACAAATATAAAACTATTGTGCATAGATTATCTGGAAATTTTTCCAGTGGCCAAGGAAAGTGAAGAATTGAGGTATTTCTCCAGAGTACTCAAGCTAAGTGCTATTCTTAACTAAACATCCAAGTAACTGTCTCAGCTGCCCATGAAATTTCTCTAGGGGAACAGCAGATTTCCCACCGAGCTGCACAATGTTAAACATGTATTCACCTCATTCCAAAAAGTTCCATGCTATACTTATGCAATGTTAAATAAAATTAGTTAACTATTTTTATCTTATGCAACTCAGTTAAATGACAATTCAGTAAAAATAAAAACCAAGTCACTAATTGTTGGATATCATATGAATACCTCAATTCAATGAGAGAATTTTAGGGCATATTAGACATATTATGTATATTTCTTATTCAACGACATGGATTAATAGATAATTAAATTATGCTAATCAGGTACTTATGCTGGTGGTTCCACACAATAATATGTCTAGTTACAAAATTGTTTTCATATCTAATGTATCCATCTTATACATTCAAATGGTAGAAAACACACATTTCTTCCTTATAAAGATATACATGAATTCTACTTTTCTGGTATCATACTCATTTATTTTTTATTTGAAATTGTTTTCTAGAAGTCTTAGACTATTATTAAAGTCTAAAATTCTATAAAAGCCTAAAGGCCTTTATAATGAAATATAACAATTAAGTAAGAAAGTATTTATGAATGATTTAAAATCACAAAACAGACCTGATGGATTCTATCTGAGCAGTCCCTAAATAGTCAGTAGTGTTCTTTTTTTTTCTTTAACCTGGAATCATTCTTCTATGCCCAGATAGAAGACAGAGGTAAACATGTTTTTAAAAAAATTATAAAACATACTTAGTTTTGTAATTCTTGATCTAAATACCATTTCCTAATCAATTTAATATTTGCACCCATGATAGAAGAATATTATACATCGAAAATGGTGCCACTTATTTTGATTTTCAGTTCCTCAGGCACATATATAAACACATGCACACATCTTGTTTAGCAGAACCCGGGAGGCCACTTTCAGAAAAGCAAGCTCCCAGAGCACAACAGAAACAAGCCCAAAGCACTTTTAAAACAGTTAAGATTCTTGACATACTTGAGCAGGAACCATCCGGCATGAGCATATATCCGTTGAGACAGTAGCACTTGTAGCTGCCATAAGTGTTCATGCACCTGTGCTTACAGGGCCGCGGCTTCAGTCCACACTCATTTAGATCTGAAAACAATGTGGGTCGAAGCAGAAAAATTACAAAACCTCAGCACTAATGTAAACCTTTTAAAATTCTTTTCTATATTAAAAAATGAAAGAGAAAAATAGGTCAAGCTACAGTAACTATTATTTACATAAGAGATAGAGAATGTTCATGCAATATTAATTTGAAGGTTGTTACACTAGGGGCAACCAGGAGTCGCCATGACCTTTATGAATTTCTGTTTATAAAGGCCAGTTAGGAAAATTCTCAACAACAGGTGCCTACCTTATCATCACTAGAAACAGCAGCATACTAACCTCCTCATGGGCAGAGGTGCTCTATCAGCTACCATCTGTTTGCCAATATTCTTAAAATATCTGGGGTCTATTGCTAGATTTAATCCTGACAATGTAACCCTATTCGTTCAATGTCTTCCTTTCTCTGTTTAAAGAACGTATTACATGAGAATATTTTACTTTACAGGAACTATACAGATTTAAAAACATTTGACTGCTTTGACCTTCCCAAGGGAAGGCTATATAGGCTAGATTTTCAGAGGATAAGAAAGAAATAAATTAAGAGTGATCATTATTGTAGTTTTTCTTGCTCGATCTGGTAGATTTTATATGATTTCAGATTAAAGAAGAAACTTCAGTTTCCTGCTTTAGTAAGGCATTCAAGTCACAAAATGAACTTTAAAACACCCACCAACATATTTTCATTTATTCCGCAGTTAAGAAAGGCATATGAAAATACTAATGGACAAAACGTAATAGACTATCATGTATTTTAGGTTTATTGGTTTAAGTATCAATATGAAATGAATTAATAAATTTCACATTATAAAAAAGTTTTAACCTAAATTAAACACTGCCTCAAGTGAACATAAAACTCATAATGACAAATAAACATTGAAATAGTAATGCCTAAAATATACACTTCATTAAAAAGAAATGTGACCACATGTTTGTCTGGAACCACCAGCATAAGTACCCAATTAGCATAAGTTAATTATCTATTAATCCATGTCATTGAATAAGAAATATAATTTGTCTAGTTGCAAAATTGTTTTCAAATCTAATCTATTTCAGTCTGATCTGCTCATTTATTGGAAATCTGTATATTTCACTTAACTAAATCACCAAGTTCCATTATGTTTTAAAACCACCAAATAATTATCACATCTAAAAAAATGTTCGTATCTTACTGATTTTCCAAGTAGGTCTTTTTTCTGCCCTGAATGCAAATGTAAGCAGACCCCCAGCTGGGCAAATCCTGGAAAGGTTAAATAAACCAAAAACTTTTGTCATCTCCTATGCTTTCTTCAAATTTCTACTTTATTGTCTCTTGACTAGTTAAGGGTTTTTAAAACAAAATCACATTCTAAAATATTTCAAAAAAAAATTTCCTCATAGAAAGTGCTATGCAGATTACAGTATCAAAAATGTTTTCTCCCTCTGTTAATTGAAGCAAGAATCAAGGAAGAATGATTGAGAAAGAAATTTTCTACCCTTCCCATATTCTTCTACTTTGTATTTCAGTATTTACTAAAAATGAGAGGGAATCTTTTCTCATCTTTTAAGAGGAATTAATGACTATTCCTAATATGGTCCTGCAGAGTCACACCTGTCTTTGATAAATCTTTTTAATATTATAGTAAATAGCATTTAAAACCAAATATGGCATTAGAAAAAGGCTTTGTGTTTCAAATATTTTTTCTGCACTAAACAAAAATAGAACAAAACCACAAAATAACACAGTAAAATCAAAACCTATATCTCAAGAAAAGGATATTGATGGATTTTTGTTTATGTGTCAGTTAAGAATCCCTAGGTTTATTTTCAGAGCATGACAGAAACTGTTGTGAGTTCCCGATGGGAATGGATTAGGTGTTTACAGTTCCAGGCAGCTCATAAACAAGGAATATTTATGCTGATGGAAATTTCTTCAGACACTATGTCCATGAACTAAACCTGAAGCCCAATTGGGGCAGCTCTTCTACAATTTGGCTCCAGTCTGGGCCAATAAAGGGCCCCTTAGGATTGCTATGGTAGTATTCATAATCTGGACTGGAGCTGCTGGTGGTTTTAGATAATGGCTTTGACCCAACTTTATCCTTCTGTTCCCATAGCAAAAGCACTTTGGGGTTAAGAATCATGAAACTGAAAGGAAAGAAAAGCCAATATGCTGTCATGAGTCCAAAAAAATCTGGACTGTATGAAGTAATATGAGAAAGGAAGAATACATGTAACATTCAATGGGTAAATGTGGACATATATTGGCTATTTTACCTGTTATTAATGGGCATATGAGTATCCAAAACATGGAAAGCAATTGAGAAAGCTGTACTCCACCAGCTGTTGATGGTCTGGATGACATGCCCTGACAGCTGACTGTTGTTAATATCCCGAGTGACTGCCATCATTGCCCTATCTGCCACAGGTAGGTGTCTCCTAAAACTTCACAATGACCCTTATGAAAGCCACTTCAGATACTATAAGATTCCACAGTCATCCATGTTTATCAAAATTTGCCAAATATCAGACTTTTCCTAAAGTACAGAGCTTCAAAAGATTAAATGCATCTGGTGTCCTGGTAAGAAGCCTTTTTGTCCTCAGTTTTCTTAAGAGTTTCTTGTCTTTAATTATGTTACCTTCTTTTCTCATTGACCTAGTGTCATATTAAGTAAGTTAATATGTGCTGCTTTCTATAAATGCTGTATTCATTATCACAATATATTGGATATTCTTCAATTAAGCAAGAAATTAAAAAACTACTTTCAAATTATAGTAAATACTCCTACAATAATAAGCAGAACAAAATGAAGTCATTGATCATACTGTCTCAAACAAATCTTAAAAGATGATAAGAGAACCTGGAAATAAAACGTTGGTGTTTTTGTTGTAAATTTACTTATGTTCCTTTTTCTCTGGAGGTTTATAATATATATAAGGAAAATCTATCAAACAGGAAAATTAAAAAATGTAATGAATTCTTTCATGTGCTTATCTTATACTAAAGGATAGAACTTTACAATAAGCCACTTACATTCATAATGCTTCAATTATTATGTACATAAGTCTTAAAGTGCATCTATTATTGTCAGGAATACATTTCAGTAGGTTGGTGGATTCAGGAGTTTGGATGGGAGGAGAGGCAGAAGGAGAGGGAGAAGGGAACTGGTCCAGAATGGAAATGCAAGCTGCATAGCATTATTATTAAACTTCAGGAAAAAAATCAGAAATTTTATTAGCATGCAGACACTGAAAAGTAGCTGAAAAATTCGGAAGAGATCATTGAGTAAGATAACTAGCTCAATGGATTTTTTTTTTACATAAACTTTCATTTAACACATTTGGACTCTCTCTCTGCTTTGGTGCTAAAATCAGGCAGTCATAGGCAAACATGTCATTATGTCAACTACCATAACTTTATTTTTTAAATTATTAAAGACTGAAATTAATTCTTTTGCCCTAATTCCTTGTGCAGAAAATATACAAAAGCATCAAATTTCCTCTCAGCAGAGACAATGATTAATAATTTCAACTATTTTAATTCAGTTATTCTAAGTTCTTAAACCTATGAATGGGTTACAGATAAAATATCCTAGAAGAGGAACTGTAAAATTATGCTACACATTATTTTCCTACAAAGCTTTCCAGCATGATGAAGACATTAATATTTTCGGTGTTTCTATTCTTACGCCAACCCCACAGGCAAATAGGGCAGGAATTACTGTCTCCCTGTTACTGATTGGTTAATGACTTGCTTATAATCAAATAGCAACTAAATGCCATCTTGGAATCAGAACTTAGGCTATCTGATGTTACACAATGTATACCAAAAGAAGGTCACTAATGTATACTTTGATTTTCAGGTAACCTAAAACTCTATACCTCAAGAGTGGGGAAGAGGACTTGATTTCTAAAATCTACTTGGCAAAGGGCATCAAACCCCCAATTTCACTTGCTTTGGAACTCCTCAGTTTGCCTACATATGAAAAAAGTTGTTTTGCTATCTGATTTTTAGAAAATATTTCAAAATTCAGAAAAGAAAAAGAAAAGCAATGATAATCGATGCATTAAAAGGACAGTAGAGCTCCATGCT
Organism: Colobus angolensis palliatus; assembly: GCF_000951035.1. NCBI lineage: Eukaryota > Metazoa > Chordata > Mammalia > Primates > Cercopithecidae > Colobus > Colobus angolensis. Next base: position 171,595 of record NW_012115644.1, on the reverse strand, counting down.
TTTCAGAGCACAGAGAATCAGCACCAGGTGGCAATTCCTGCTGCTTGCTGTACATGCTCAGGGCTGAAGGCTGGACACTCCTGGGCTAGTCTTCAGAACATTTGCAAGAAGTGACATAACTGCAGGAAGCCATGCAGGTGGCAAAAGCAGACCACCTGGGACAATACACGCTCACCCCTTGAAGGCAAACTTGTGGCTTGGTGATCCAGGGGTTGGAAAAGAGGCTGTTCACTGCCTTGGTCAAGAGGAGTTGGGATGTGCTCGTCTTCATACCAGGAAGAAGGTAATAAGAGTCAACTTTGAACTGATGTCAATTTTAGCCCTAAAAATCTTTACAAGTATATATTAAACAATTACATACAGTTGGTAGAGTTTTAAAAAAATGCATTAGATACTTTATAAACAATAGTTTATTTTATGGTTCTTCTGGTTTCTCTTTTCCTCTATTTTAATTTTCTTAAAAATGTATCACTGTCATCTTGTTTTCCAAGGACAACACACACATTATAAATGAGCAATCCATTGTCATACAATTTTTTTAAAAACTCCAAACAAGAGATCATCATTTTAAAAAGCATTATTTAGTCATAAACAGAAGGAAGAAAATAAAAAACAAATTATAAAAATATTGATTATAATCCACCTGCTCTATTTAAGGTCACTGAAGTCTTAAACGACCAACTTAAGATTTTTTTCCCTACATTATCACCTTGTACAATAGTAGTTTAAAATACTCCAAAATTATGAACAAATGTATGAATTGCATAAAGATTTTATTTACATAACAGCATAATAGATCGTCAATATTATCATTTAAATGTAAGAAATTATGTTTCTAGAACATACATAAGAAGCTTTATGCAAAAAAAAAAAAATAAAGTGTTAACTGTTGCCATTATTTGTTTACCAAAAGATAAGATGGGTGAAACTCAAAGTAGAGAGTTGAGACTTAACAATCACGTTCTGTTTCAACACCATTACGTTATTAACAGCCAGTTAAATGTCCAGATCAAATGAACATTGGTTTTGGGAGTTGAAACTATACATCTTCCTTTTTTTTTTTTTTTTGAGACGGAGTCTCGCTCTGTCGCCCAGGCTAGAGTGCAGTGGTGTGATCTCGGTTCACTGCAAGCTCCGCCTCCCGGGTTCACGCCATTCTCCTGCCTCAGCCTCCGGAGTAGCTGGAACTACAGGCGCCGGCCCCCCCGCTGGGTTTTTTTTTGTATTTTTAGTAGAGACGGGGCTTCACGGTGTTAGCCAGGATGGTCTCGTTCTCCTGACCTCGTGATCCGCCCGCCTTGGCCTCCCAAAGTGCTGGCATTACAGGCGTGAGCCACGGCGCCTGGCAGGAACCATACATCTTTCAAAAATTAAGGCTGTAGGTAACCACCTTAATATTAGGGTTAAAGCCCTTAGATTTTTGTGCTTAGCAAAGCAATCAACTTTCAGATGTAACTAGTCCACAAAATAAGTATTTGCTTCTGACCTACAAGACTCCAATTCTTTCCTTATGATAAAGAATTCAACATATGAAACATAAACCATACTAAAACATTAGGAATTGACATTTGTAAATATTTCCTTCTGAAATTATTACAAAGTACACTGTAAATTCCTAAGAATATCTTTCATTTCTGAAAATATGCAATGATATATTTACATACTAAAAACCACTCCCCAATGGAAAAGTTATAAAAAGATTATTTCCTATAATAATATTTTTTTTTCTGGCTGGGGGAAAAAGAGGTTTGTATTGGTACAGAAACTCAAGGAGGAGGGAAATATGCATAAATAAAAGTAAAAGTAAAGGAAGCAAATGATCGAAGAGAATCTTGCCAGAATTCGGGTTAGAACTTCATTTGCTTTGAAAGGTAACATGTGCCTTATAGAATACGTTAATGATCAGTCCAAGCCTGTAATTTCATAACGATTCTAGGTGTAACAAATCCAGAAAATGACTTAGTGGGGAAGAGCAAGATCACATTAAGCCAGTGGCAAGGCTGCTAAATTAAACCAGTTCCAAAGTGCAGCTTGCCCTGGTATTCTGGCTGTTTCCCAGGCAGCTCTAAAGGCACTGGTTAAGCACTTGTTTATTCAAGCTGTTTGTGCCATGATGCAAGTTTCCGGGGGGTTATTTCTTAAAGCACATAACTCGCTACAAAATTCTCAGTGAAAACTTGTCATATACCAAAAGCTACTTTTAATCAAAAGCTAATTTTCAGTTCTGTAAAGTTATTTCAAATTTACTTCCTTTTGACATTTCTCTCCTCGAGAAAAAAGGAGCCTCTTTGATTTCCCTTATCTGTGAAGCATATTTCCTACTTTATTAAAATGTGTGGGCCTGAATGAAAACAGTCTAAGTTAATCTGCTATGTAGGCACTATCAACCATTTTCTCTAACAACTTTTATGGGAGTCTGTAGGCAGCTCTCACACTCAACCAGGCCACACATGGCAGCTTCCCTTATCCTGACAGAGACCTCAGTGTATGGATGCAGAGACTCTCTAAGATGCTGTACCAAGAACCTGTGGAACTCTTTCAAGTTTCCACGGGTGTTCAGGACTAAGGACCATTAGATGAAACTGTCATTCATTTAATATATTTAGTGTGCATTTACCATGTGCAAGTCACGCTAATAATAGTTTTCAGGAACCTAGAAATCAGAGAGACAATAAAAAGGGTTTCTACTCTCAAGGAGCATAAACCTAGCCATCAGGAACCTGTCACTGCTTTTTTTGTGAGGAGGGCAAAACAAGAGATGATTACAACACCTAAGTTTATTTTAAGCTGTAGTTTTATTTTCAAAACTGGACTTGAAATTACATTTTCAGTGCCAGCACTATTTTTGCAGGTGTAAAATCCCATTTTGCGGGCCGGGCGCGGTGGTTCAAGCCTGTAATCCCAGCACTTTGGGAGGCTGAGACGGGCGGATCACAAGGTCAGGAGATCGAGAAAATCCTGGCTAACAAGGTGAAACCCCGTCTCTACTAAAAAAATACAAAAAACCGGGCGAGGTGGCGGGCGCCTGTAGTCCCAGCTACACGGGAGGCTGAGGCAGGAGAATGGCGTAAACCCGGGAGGCGGAGCTTGCAGTGAGCCAAGATCCGGCCACTGCACTCCAGCCTGGGCGACAGAGACTCCGTCTCAAAAAAAAAAAAAAAAAATCCCATTTTGCTACTAATCAAATCCTCTTCTCTTTAAGGAATATGGTTTTGGAGAACAAGATTTTAACTTGATATATTCGATTTTTTCTTTAGAGAAATAGGTATGTGTTACAGAAAAGAAAGTACATGTTAAACTGGTTTTCTGAAAATAAGAGCTATCCAGTGATGAACCCTTGTTTCAATAATAGTTTTAGCATGTCTTTGAAGCGTGTTAAAGTTGATGCAGCTCCTGCAAAGAAATTTAAATGAATTTCTCTGCAATCTCAAAAGTGACTTATTTTAATTGTCTTCTTTATATTTTATATCCTCACGTTTGGACAACAGCGTTTTACAGTGCTGACATTAATGAAACATCTGAGGGCTTATGTTCAGCACTTTAAAAAAAAGAAGTATACTGAGATTCTAAGATGAATATTGGCATTCAATAACCAGAACCTAACACACTGCTACCTGTAAACTTACGCTGGGGAAGAAAAATCAAGTGGATTTTTTAAAAGAGCAAACTGAGATAATAAGAGCACCACTTATTTAAAAATATTATGCAGGTGTGTTTGGTAAATTTCAAGTTAAAAAGAGTATTATAAGAGAGAAAAGAAACATTGGGAAAATCAGTTCTAAATCAAATAGCAGATAATACAAGAACACACGTTAGAATAGCAACTTCTACCATTGGGACATGTCATTTCTGCTAGTGTGGATTTCATCTGATGGTTCATGAATAATTCCATCTGATGGTTCATGAACCACCATTTTGAGTATGTTTTCAAAAATCAGCATTCTGGATGATTGCAAAAACTGTGTCTTAACACAGGAACAGAAAACCAAACACCACATGTTCTCACTCATGAGAGTTGAACAATGAGAACACATGGACACAGGGAGGGGAACTTCACACATCGGGGCCTGTCAGGGGCGTGGGGCAAAGGGAGGGAGAGCATTAGGACAAATAAATGCACGTAGGGCTTAAAACCTAGATGACAGGTTGATAGGTGCAGCAAATCACCATGGCACATGTATTCTTTTGTAACAAAGCTGCATGTTCTCCACATGTATCCCAGAACTTAAAGTAAAATTTAAAAAATAAAAATAAATAGTGAAAAAAACTGTGTCTATAAATCACTAGTTTACATGACATACCTCAAGGAATATCTTGAAATAAGTATCAGACACTGAAGAACAGTAGTATTTCAGCAATATCATTTCTATATCAGATGAGGTCAAGTAAGTATGTAAGGGATAGTTAGACACCATATCATTATTTCACCTGACATTTAAGATGATAGTGAGTATAATTTAAGAAATAAGTAAAAATTGACTCATCTTTTTAATATTTGACTCTTATCTGTTTAGTGAAATCTAACTCTAATCTTTATTTCTAGTCTAATTCCTAATAATGAAATTTTTCTTTTCTTTTTTTTTTTTTTTTTTTTTTTTTTGAGACACAGTTTCACTCTTGTTGCCCAGGCTGGAGTGCAATGGCACAATCTCAGTTCACCACAACCACCGCCCCATGGGTTCAAGTGATTCTCCTGCCTCAGCTTCTTGAGCAGCTGAGATTACAAGCATGTGCCACCACACACAGCTAATTTTGTATTTTTAGTAGAGACAGGGTTTCTCCATGTTGGTCAGGCTGGTCTTGAACTCACAACCTCAGGTGATCTGCCTGCCTTGGCCTCCCAAAGTTCTAGGATTACAGGCGTGAGCCACCACGCCTGGCCAACAATGGAAATTTTTTACTGAATTTAATTAACAAGACAAGCCTTGTCTGACTTGTTAGCATGAGTTCAAGGATCACATTTCCAAATATATTTTTTCATCCAAAACTAATATAGTAGAAAAAATATGGATTATATAGACCACAGCTCTAAGTTGACATGCTAGCTCTTTTACTAACTCTGTGAACCTGAGCAAGACACTTAATATTCCTATCCCTCAGTCTCTCCAAATAAAAAATGAATTAACAATAGATTGTACCTTAATTATAATAAATAATGCTTTACTTCCTAATGTTGTTGTAACAATTAAAATGGATAATATATATAAAGTACCTGCGGCACTGTGAGTGTTGAATAAATATTTGCTTCTATAAACAACTGATACTGAGTTTTAAAAAAAGTGCTTGCTAAATTAATCATTTTTATTTATCATGGAAACATTCCAAACTGGTCAGTAGTTGAAGGGAGATTTAATCACAGAATCAAAGGGCTCAGAGTTAGGAGGAAACTCCAAATTTCAAATCAAACCCCCTACCTGACTTTAGCATTAAAGGGAAGCAGTACCTGGGGTCTGAGGTGGTTAATTATTTGGCCAAGGATTTCCAACTAGTTAGTGGAAGAACAAGGAGTACCAGAAGGCTTCTAAATTACTGATGCAGTGATTCTTTTCTTCAAAATACATTTGAATTAGTATCAGAGAATAAGAGGATACAATTTGTTTAATTGTCCTTTGATAAAAAAATTTTACAACATTTATCATTAATACATTTTTATTTATCAGCAAAATGGCAGCTCACATATTTGTGGAAAAATAGCTACAGAAAGTAGTTTGAGATAAGAATATTTTTAATTTGGGAGTAATAGAGGTGTCTTTGATTGTGTATTTATGTCAGACTGTTTTCCTACCTTGATTGCAGGTTTTTCCAGCATATCCAGGATGACACTTGCACTTGTTCGGCCCAACACAGTCACCATGTTTGCATCGTGGTTGGCACACAGCTGTGAAAAGAAGATGGCATGCGTTATTTCTAGGTCAGCAAAACACCAATCATATAGCACTGATGTCGTGTATTAGTTTAATAATAAAAGAAACAAAGGAGAATTTACAACAAAGTAGCCAAAATATACAAAATCAGTTTCCTATAAACATTCTGTAAGCTACACACACACACGTGTTATGTGTGTATATGTGTGTATGTGTGTATCAGTTGAGGCTGAATTTTAAATTCAAGGACAATACTCAAATAGTCAAATAAAAGAAAAACTAGGTAAAACTATGCATAAGCATAACTGATATTTGTTCATAGTTACAACTTTACAATGTCCTGTACCCACAATTTCAAACTTAATTTCTCAAATATACTTCAAATAGCAGTGCTTAGTCCACAAGTACTAAGTATGTATGAAATACAGATAAATTTCTAACTAAACATAAAATATTTATTTTACTAGAAATAGTATTCCTAAGTATGAAATGATTCAAAATGAAACAAAAACTAAAACAACATTGTTTTGGAACTTCAATTCAAGGGTATTTCTGTATCTTGATCTTTCTTAATCCTAACATTCATTACAACTGCTTTTCAATCTCTAATGGCCTTTCTATGCCCTAACATAGCAAATAGGATGTTCTCAGTTTGACATTTACTCTTTTCCATCAACTGAGTTCCACTTTCTCAAGACTTCAAAATACTATAAACCATCACTCAAATATTTTCACTGCTTAATTGGAATTTATTCTGCTTATTCTCTATCAATAATTCTCAGCTGGGGGGTACTTTTTACCCCTGTGGAAATTTGGAAATGTCTGGAGACAGTTTTGGTTGTCACACTAGGGAGAGGATACTACTGGTATCTAGTGGATAGGTGCCAAGGATGCTGCTAAACATCCTAAAATGTTCAGACAACCCGCCACAACAACAAATTATCCAGCGCAAAATGTCATCGTGCCAGACTCGGAAACCCTGCTCCATACCAAATATGCGCATGTCCCTGTGTCAGACACTATAATAGACGAAAAATAATTGTCTAGCACGGCACTGGTCTCAAGGAGTCTACAATCTAGATAAAAAGACAAAACCACGTTTCTTATTCAAAACAATATTTATTCATCAGCAATATGAAATCTGTGAAGAAATCATCTCTCACAAGCAAATCCATATACATTCGTGCAGAAAGCCTCATAGAGGAGGCTTATGTTGAATCTTGAAGCATGAGTAGACAGAGAAGGGAGCAGACTACCCAAGGAGAAGAATATTTCACAGCCGTGTAAGCCACTGTTTAGTTAGGAGACACACAGGGGGCTCATTAAGCTAAAGACATGGGTAAATGGTGGAGGAAGAGTGAGAAACAAGCAGGTGAGTGGTATCAGGTGATTATGTTCCCTACATTTCAGAATGAGAAACATGCACTTTATCTCTAGGAAATGGGAAGTTTCCATACATTTATCATCATCAGGAGAACTGCCTGATAAAAATCAAAGCTCTGGGAATCTTATCAAAGCGTTGGTGATGATATGTAGGATGGACTGGAGAGAGTTTAGAGGCCGAGAGGACAGTTGCAAGGCCAGTGAAATAGTTTAGGTCTGACATGAAGAAGGTATGATTTGTGTTGGTGACAGGAAGAAATGAGCTTTGATAATCACTGAGTGAAGAGCAGATAGTCCTTGAAGACCAAGGGCAATGGACTCAACAATGACCCCGAATTTTGAAGCCCCTGACACCTGTTCCTACCCATTTTAACCCATGCTGTTCTCCATTCTGGGATATGCTCCCAGTTTCCTCTCTGATAATTATCAGACATTGTTTCCTTTAAGACTCTATACTGCTGCGAAACTGATGTGCATGTTATTTTTTTTTTCTACATTTCCTTGCCCAACTCTCACTAACCCTTCCCTCACCTTCCATTCCATAGGGCTTCTTTGCTAATTTTAGTTTCAGGCCTTCCTTGCCTGTTTGTCATCCCAGCTGGACCCTGTACCACCACAAATCCTTAGACAGTGCTGTGTAGGAGGTATTTAATGTAAAAGACTGCAGAAAGAAAAGACGAGCAGAGTGTAAACGATAGGGAAATGCCCTTGAAAAATTCTTAAAATCTGATTTTAAACATGGCATTAAATTCAAAGGGAAACAATTGTGTTCATATCTGTGAAATGAAATAAACTGTCCAGGAGGGCCTTTCTAATATTACTCTTTAGCCAGCTGTACACTCGGCAGATGGTTTATGTGCAGTTTAAAATAAGTCCCAGAAGCAAGCCACTTTACGTAATCTCTAGGCCCTATCACCAAAAAATATCAGCTTAAAAAATTATTTTTAATCTAAAAAGATGATCTTCCATAAATCTACACATATATGTATATTCATGCAACCTAAATAACCATGTATCACTGAGGCACACAGAATGCCATATTGAAAAAAATGTAAATGTCTCAAAATCCTTAAGTGCAAGTCCAGGAAATAACCCCTTAAAATAATTGGAATTCGGAAAACTCTCTCAAAGCATGAAAAAGTAGTTTTAAAAATACCACTTAAAAATACAAAAAATTTATTTAGTACACTTTATACAACAATTAAACTTGAGACCCCCAGGCTGTAGCTTTTGGACCCTTGACCATCTTGATAACCATCAATTTATAGTACTTTCAGGTGCTTTATAGGAACAAAGTTTTTATTGTTTCCTCTTCCCTTTTTGTTATTTGTTCTCAAGCAGAGTGCCCTAATCTTGGGCACATCAAATGCACACATTCCAACAGGCCAAGACTGTTAATGTTTCTTCCATGTTTAGGTAGTCCTATTTCAAAACAAACTGTTGTTTGCAGTTCCATCTGATAGGCTATTCAGTGAAGTAACCAAGAACCCTTAGATTAGCCAATGGCTATTAAATGCGGTAGGATACTTATAAAGTTGATATAGTCAATTTCTTTATTCTTAGAAAAAGAAAACCCTTTGGAAACTGTTGCACAAAAAGGTTTTCTCCTTTATAGCACAAAGTTATCTTGCTGGCATTAGGTCTGGAATGGAATTCAATAAATATGTATCAAAGGTTTGTTATATATAATGTATTAGAGTAGGCAAGTGTGGCGGGGGATTAGAGAGTCACAGAGGGTATGAAAAATTAGCTGTAGAACTAAAATATATCAGCTAAATCACAACAAGGGCTTTGATAGAGAGGTGAAAGAACCAAGGAGGGTGTGTAAAAACTACAACGGCAGGTCGGTGTGTTAGAGGCAGTGTGTTAGAGGTAAGAGCAGTGGAATAGGAGACAAAAGACTTTCAGAAAATAAGCAAAGTGGTGGGAGCAGTAAAGGGGACTGCTTCTTAGTGAGTGCAAAGTGTTCTCGTGGGGCTACAGTGTAAAGTGCTTAAAACAGCAGATGAGATCAAAAGAAAGGCCGAGACAGATCATAAAAGGCCAGTTGCATTCTTACCAATATCTCTTTCCCTTCTGCTTTAATATAGAATGGCTTTTAACATTTTTATTTTTCTGAGTGGGGGATGAGTTAGTAATGGAAAACTATATTCTCTATTCTCCTTGGCAGATATGGACAGCCAAATGACTAAATTCTGGCTAAATGGGATGAAAGCAGAAGTGATGGGGTGGGGCTTTGGAATGCTGTGTAAAAAGAGGGCTAAAAAACATGGCTTGTTCTGTGCTCTCGCCTAGAATGTGCATGTCATGACTGAACCACAGTGGCCTCTTTATGACCATGAGACGATCTTGAGAATGGAAAGAGGGTACAGCAAGAAGTCATAATATTAACCCTAAATCACCATCCTAGCAATTTAGGGCACTGTTCTTTGTGTCACATTACTTGTAGCTAAATACAATTCCTGACTTTCCTTGATCACTAGGCGGTGGAATCTGGACTTCGTCTGTGTTTATTATCAAGCCAGCAAAGGCTTCCTTTTGATACAAATTTAGGATAGAAGTGTTATGAGTAGATCCTAGTACAGAAATAAAACTTGTCAAATTTATTGTATACCTACAATACCATATACTCAGGGGAATGTCAAAAAGAAACTATTTCTACATCTAAGTAAATAGTAAGTAAATTTCTACATCTAGAATAGAAAGTGCATAACCATTTCAAAACTGAGAAAAGTAATTCCCAACCTCTGTATAAACTGTCCCACCTTCCAATAACACACTCCACTGTAATGTGAGCTCTCAGGGGTCAGCAAAAACCAACCTTTTCAGCAAACTGCATTACTCTGTGAATAGCAGGTCATCCCTTCCTTCTCAAAAAAATAAAAAAGGATAAATGATCCATTTTTAGTGGTCTTCAAAAGCATTAAAAATAGAGTATATTCTTGTTTGGAGTAAACAACGTGCCTGCTGGTGCTACTGGCTATCAGAAAAGGCAGCATTGCTTCTCTGACCTTCATGTGAATCAGGAACAAGAAGTTTGGGCCGTATTTGATGGTCTACTATCACTAGCATCCAAATAGGGTTTAGCAACTTAATAAAGCTTAAATAAAGTCCAGGTAAAAATCACAGATAATCAACAAATGATAGACATTTTCCCCCAAAATCAGTTGCCAGAATTAAGTCCAAATGGGCAATCACACTCAAAATTTGCTCTCTTAACATTCCTGTAGCATAATCTCCAAAGTGCCCTCAAAATAACCTCTAAGTCATTGTTTTAACTAGAAAAAGAAACAAGTTTCAACTGGCAAAACAAACATAGCTATTTAATGTCACATGTCCGAGCCTCTTCTGTTTGATCGCAATCTAAAATTTTAGTCTTAAAAATCCATCCTCGGAGTTCGTGACCAGCCTGGCCAACGTGGTGAAACCCTATCTCTACCAAAAAACTAGCCGGGTGTGGTGGTGGGTGCCTGTAATCCCAGCTACTCGAGGCTGAGGCAGGAGAATAATTTGAACCTGGGAGGTGGAGGTTGCAGTGAGCCGAGACTGTGCCACTGCACTCCAGCTTGGGCAATAGAGTGAGACTTGGTCTCAAAAATAAAAAATAAAAATAAAAAAAATCCATCCTAACTGATGTAACTGAGTCTCTGAGAGTTGGACAATAATTTCTAACTCTAACATAAGCAGTGAATTATCAAATAAGTTATGAGAAAATTAAACTCCCACAACAATCCTATAATGTTTCTTATGTAAGGTAATAGTGCCGGGAGTAAAGTGCCAACATTTGAAAACTAAGGATATGTTGAGATGCCCAAGGAGATGGGGGCTCTGAAAAGTAACAAGGGAAAAGCCAATCCAATCTCAATGGTAGTTAGTAACTTGAGAAGGATTTTCTCAATATAAATAAGATTATCTTTAGAATTCCAAGAATCATTTGTAATTTTTTCAATCTACATCATGTTATTATGCAGACATGGCACCACTAAAAGTAGAACGAAAAACCTTGTCCTCCAGGTTATGTTCACAGAAAAAAAGGGGGCAGAGAAACATGCAAGGGCAGGGCAGAAGAATAAATAGATATGAAACTGGAAGACTTCACAAAGCTGTTATTATACCCAACAAGCTTCACCAAATTCAGATATGGACAAATTCATTTGAGGAGAACAAGCAAATATGATAAGGAATGACTTTTTCCAATAGTAATTGGCCTTGGAAGAGGGGAAGTTGCTGAAAGCAATATGAAACAACTCACTGCTATATTAATAGGACCTGGGTGGAATGGAGGGAAATTTTACAGTGGTCCACTGAAAAGTGCCCTGAGCCATTGCATAACACGTACAGAACAAAACTTAGATGAAAGAATCCTACTGTCCAAGATGCCCAGGGGAAAACATCTTTCCAGCTTTCCTAATACCCTGTACTATAGTGTCAATTATCTGATGGTCAAATCTAAATTCCTGCTGCAGTAAAAGCTGAATAACAATGCCTCTGATTGTTATCACTATAAGACATATTAAATGCCCTCATGAATACAGAACTCTAAACCATTTTATATGACTGACTGAATTTATCCTCATGATATCCATATAAGGCAGGAGAGAGGAACACTATCTTCATTTTACAAGTAAACAAGTAAAAATGCAAAAGATTAAGTGACTTGACCAATTTCAGGAAAAAATGTCTTATCCCAGTTCCATGCTCAATCCACTACGTCTTCTAGTGGTCAGAAAAAGACCAGAAAGTCCAGCATTTTGAGTGCATTTGATTATAACAAAATACTAAGCAAGAAAGGATGAGAGGGGTAGAGAATGTTAATAATGATTAAAAACATAAAAGTAAGTAATATTTACATAACTTAAATACTTCTTAAAAGGAGGGAAAAGTTGCAGTTAAGACCACAATCTATAACTTAAGAAAACTAAAGTAACTGCCAGAATATTTGAAAAGAAAATAATTTCATTACCCTGTTGCTTGTTTTATTTAGATGCTAGATTCTGAACCACTGAGGCAGCATATTATTGTTATCTCTGTTGAAGTATTGCTATTATTTTTGTTGCTATTTGCTCTGGGCTTCACATTTTATTTAACATCATTGCAATTAAGAACTTAACCACAAACCATAGTCAAATACCAATGTCAATTACTCAATGATAATTTGGAACATAAAGTTAAATGAAGTGTCCAGTCTTTATAATGTTGTCTCCCAAGGGCTGTCAATAACTCATTTTAATTTTGTGTCTGGGAACATCCAATTCAGACACATTTATCAAGTATCTATTTGATCTCTCACTATTTAAATTCCTGAAGTGTCCCCCCCAAAATAAGTGGCAGCATCTGCATATGTGCATCTCAAGCTAAGTTTTATTTGTCATAATTAAGCACTTTCCCTTTTCACTCAAAGAAATTCTCTGAGCACTATTGTTGTTTTCAGGTAACTAGAAATTTTAACTTTCTCTTTCTGTTTTCATTGTGCTAGAGTGGAATTTAGATTAATGCCAAATACGACTTTAAGAACACATAAGAAAGTGTTACTATTTATTTGGAAATGTTTTTTTTTTTTTTTTTTTTTTTGTTTTTTTTTTTTTAGTAGAGTAACAGTAGCAATGCCCACAGCTAGCACCTGGATCTTTGCTTCTAAATATTGCATTCCCTAATAATGAGGAATGAGGGCTAGGGGAGGGAGGCTAGAATACGTTTTCTGTTGCAAAAAGCAATTAAGTACTCAAAGAATGGTAGAGACATGTGAAAAGAATAGGAGCTGGCTTGGAGGAGTTCCACTGACTAGATTTGGGATTGTTTGAGCATCAAGAAGAATAATAGTAGTTACTGATAACAATTGAATAAAAAAAAGAATCTATGGTTCTGAAGTGATTCTAAAAAAGAAGACAAGTGAGCTTCTCTTCAAAGAAGAATACCTACAAACATGTAGAAGGAATGGCGAAACTTGAAAAACAGAACTTTACAATCACCATTGAAATAATTAATTAGAGGAAAGATTATCCATAGATGTTAAAACTTACACCAAGTGAAAGTCTGTTGGGGAACAGGATATCAAAACAGTGTGAATGTATTACCCCAAGGTTACTTACTAATTATGAAGAAAAAAAGGTGTCTTTCAGTAGAGAAATCTGATGGATACCACTTCATCAAGTGATCAAACTTAGTATCACCAATAGTAGGACAAACTGACATATGTGCAAAAGGAATATCATAACATACCATCATCTATATAATATTCTTACAAATAAATTTAGTTCTGATCTAATGATGCAGAAACAACAGACAAATTTAGATGATGGTGGATTCTACCAAGCAATTGATATGGACCCTTCAAAAATATCATTGTCAAGAAGCAAACAAACAAAAGCGGTAGAACTGTTTTAAAGAAATTAAAGGGGCATGTCAACTAAATGCAGTGTTTGATTCGTAATTGGATCTGGACCAAAAAGAAAAAAATCCATAAAAACCATTATTGGGACAATTAGGGAAATCTAAATATGGATTGTTTATTACATAGTATTATATCAATACTAAATGTTTCAAGTGTGAAATGATATTGTGGTTTGTAAGTAAATGTCTTTGCTCTCTGGAGATGAACATTGAAGTGTTTAGGTATGAAGTGTCATTATGTCTGTAAGTTACTTAAAAATGGCTGAGGGAGAAAGAGAGAAGGGTCGGGTGGGGAAGGAAGAGAGAGAAAGAAAATGTGTAAAACATTAACAATAAGGATATATGGGTATTTACTGTTACTATTGCTTCAACTCTTCTGTGGATTTAAAAAATTTTTAATACAAAACATGGAAGAAATATATAAAAAGGAGTATAATAACATGAATACACTGACAACTGTTATTTAACTTGGGAGTAGTTGTTGACTTTTCAATGTAATTTAGAGAAAGGTTTACAAGTATAGATGCTGGAGCTAGACTGCTGGGATCCCAGCTCTACCACTCGGGAAATGTGCGACCTATACAGATTACCCAGCTTCTCTCTGCTCTCATTGTCATTTTTAATTTAAAAAACAGTAAATTCACAAGATTCATAGAGAGCTTACTCACAGGTTTATTGGGAGTATTAAATGAGAAAACCCAAATAAAGTACTTAGAACAGTACCCATCTCATTATTAAGAGCTCAATAAAATGCTAATTATGATAAGGATTATAAGTATGACAAGGAGGAAATGCCCCAGTATCTAAGACACTATATTAAAAATTGGGGATATAAAAATTAATAGGAGAGCAAGTTCTCATCCTCAAGCACATAAGTCTAGTAAGGAGAAACAGAAGTAAGCAAAGATGTCCTGATAACAGATGCATGTTAAGGACACAGAAGAGGCAGTTATTAATTACATAGGTTTAGGAAAGTCAAAAAGGTTTGAAAAAGACCTAGTGCTAAAAAAATTCTTTCAAAAAGGAAATTTAATAGATATCTGAAAGATATATAAAAGGTATCTTTCATAATGTAAGAATTCACAGAATATAATGAAACACATTACAGTATTTCTTTTATTTGAAAATTATCATATTTTAAAGATCTGATACTGTAATTTTGAGCAGGTTTGCTAAGGAATCATCACAAAGGGCCAGAAAATTTTAATGTAACTATCATCACCTCTTTAAGCAACCAAAGTCTCTGTGTTTAAAAGAGTCACTGACACATGAGTTGAAGTATACATTAATTATTTTTAAAATTAAATCAATTTTGTTATTGGCTCTTGACTAATATGATGTTAGATTTGTCAGTTTGACCTTCGGTGTTTTTAGTTTGCTTATTTGTTTTCTAAAGAAAATGATAATTATTCCAAATTTATCTGATGCAGAACCTTAAACAGAAATTTGAAAACAACTTAAATGTCCATCAATAAGGGAGTGGTCATGGAAGTGATGGCACAACAGTCTTTCTGTGTCAAACATTGTGGACTTCAATTCAGGCCTGAACTGTTGCTAGAGGGAGCTCCCCAACCCATGATTTTGGCATGCCATTCTGCTCCTTATACTCATTCGCTGGCTCCTCGTCGTGTTCATTTAGCTCATTATACTATTTCAAACACTCAGCATGGCATTCAGTACCACATTTCATGATGTGACCCTTGCCTATCCCACTGGCCTCATTTCCAATCACATTCATAAATATAGCAGCTAATTGCAGTTCTTAGAAATACACGAGAGTCCAGGAAATGGCATATTTGAGGGCCTTGAAAAGAGAAGAACTTGCCAAAATTTATACTATTTGTAGGTGAAATCTAGTGGAGATAATTTCTTGGGCTTGACTTCCTAGCTTCAGGACAGCAACAGAGGAATAAAAAAGTCCAATCTGAGACTCCTTATGAAAACATCCAGGGAGGCAACTTAAGAAGGCCTGTATAGAAATTTACACTCTTTTCGCTCTTATGTAAATAATCAGGTCACAACGACTAAGACTGGTAGCCTTATTTTGTGACCAAATAAAAACATCGTTCTATAAAAAAAAAAGAAATACACTCGAGTGCCTCCACACTTTCACATGCAATGCCATTTTCCCCCTCGTCTGCTACACTAATATCTAGACAGGCTTCACCTGTTAGTTTGACCATTATCACCCCCAAGATTTTCACCCCTCATGCTGAGTTTGTACCCTCTTCAGTGCTTTCATAAGCCTTTGTGCATACTTCTATCATAAATTATATGTATATACAGGTTTACTTTTAAATATATATATCTTACACCATATTTTCAGAGTTGTTTTTCTTATCTAGCTCCCTCACTAGACTTTGAGCTCTTTAAATGCACAGCACCTGCTCTGAAGTAGTGTACAGTCTCCTGACAAAGACAGACATGACAGGTGTACAAGGTGTTAAAAGAATAAAGAAGAAGGAATTTCTCTGCAGGGAGGCAGGAATAGGAAAGATACGAGGAAAAACTTTCAAGAGGAAATGTGAGCTGAATTTTAAAGGATAAGTAGAAATTCGCCACGGGAATGGGTGAAGGACCTTTGACTCAGACTGAGCAGCATAAGAAAAGCCAACAGGCATGAAGCAGCAGAAGTCTGGAAATGCAAGGGCAGTCTACTGCGACTGGGCCCACAACAAGAAACAGTCCTCCACAGATAAGGTAATGTCAGCCTGAAAAGGCTTCTACTCAAATAATCAAGATTCTACCCATAGTTGTGAACAGCCGATGGTCTGTAAGCAGTAGATGGCACAATCAGACTACCTTTATATGTTTTCAAGCACATCAATTGATTTCTTTTTAGAACCTTAAGCAAGAGAGATCTATGATATGTAATAAGGTCATAAGGTAGGGAGACAAATACATTCATTTTCTCATTAAACTCTTTCCTGAAAACCACAATATGTTTATTAAGATTACACCTTGTCCATCTTTTTTTTTAAATCCCTTTTATTAATAAATAGAAATGACTAGCTCTTACACCTTCAAAAGTGTACTGAACTGAACTGGACGAGGCATTGCAGAAGCTGTTACACTGGTGTAAAGATGTATAAGACAGAGTCTCCACCTTCATGAAACTAATAGTCTAGCAGAACAAATAATATAGATCCATAAATAAACACAATATAGGGCAATGTGAGATATGCTTCATGCAGGTGTTATATGTAGAGGAAGTACAGAAGATTTGCTGCTGTGAAAATCCGGAAAGCAGACTGGAGAAAAGTGGCATTTAGGCTAGGACTTGAGGCAGGGCTCATTTTTAATACATTGTATTAGGACAGAATACAAACTTAAAAAATAAATGTGCTTGGCTGGGTACAGTGGCCCACACCTATAATCTCAGTACTTCGGAAGGCCGAGGTGGGTGGATTGCTTGAGCTCAGGAGTTCAAGACCAGCCTGGGCAATATGGCAAAACCCTGTCTCTACTGAAAAAAAAAAAAAAGCCCCAAAATTATATGGGCATGGTGGTGCATGCCTATAATCCCAGCCACTTGGGTGGCTGAGGCAGGAGAGTCCACTGAATCCAGCAGGCAGAGGCTGCAGGGAGCTGAGATCACACCACTGCACTCCAACCTAGGTGACAGAGTGAGACTCTGTCTCCAAAAAAAAAAAAAAGTACTCATTCATTATTAACAATGACTCACTTTTAGTCAAACATTTTCTTATAGTTAGGAGTTGTGGTGAGGTAAACCAAAAAAAGGCAACCAAAAGAGGGAAAAAAAGAAAATATGTTTGTAGAGGATGACTTTTTTTCAGCCCTTGATATAAACAAATGTTGAATTATTAGTTGCTTATAACTGCAGGCCAAAATGGCAAACTGGAAAGATTTTTTTTCAAGAACGTAAAACTATTAGATAACATTTCAGCAGATGTGGATTTTTACCTATCCCACATTCTTCTTCTACGGTTTAAAGCTGTTCCTCCATGGAGATACTTGTGGCAATAATCAATGTTGACTGAAATTGACGAAGGAAAAGGAAGGTTTGAGTAGGAGAATAGTGGAAAGAAATAAAATCATATAGCCTGTGCTCTGTTAAGATCTCACCCAGCAATCCAAGCACATATCAAATCTCTCTACTTCAAAGTCTCACAAGCACTTCAAACTGAACACATCCAAAATTGAAATCATTATCTGCACCTTCTCCTGTGTTCTCTGGCTCACCAAATGATGTCCCAGAGACTTGGGAGTCATCTTGATTACATCTTCTTCACCTTTCACGACCAGCATTACAGATACTGCAGCCACCATGTGACTGAATGTGAATGTGAATGTGAATATAAGCCAGTTGCTGAATCAAATGCTTTGGGTTTCCTCATTTGATCCTCATAAAAAATCCTGAACTGTTATGTATATTTTATCAAAAAAGAAGCTGTAGCTCAGACTGTTAAGTTTCTCAAAAACACAATTTGTGGTGGCAGCAAGTCTGTCTGCCAAGCCCATGTGCCCCACCGCTGCCCTAACACTGTGTGCCTGTCCATCCTTTTTTTTTTAAGTATCTTTCTTTTTTTTTTCGAGACAGAGTCTTGCTCTGTGGCCCAGGCTGGAGTGCAGTGGCCGGATCTCAGCTCACTGCAAGCTCCGCCTCCCGGGTTCACGCCATTCTCCTGCCTCAGCCTCCCGAGTAGCTGGGACTACAGGCGCCCGCCACCTCGCCCGGCTAGTTTTTTGTATTTTTTACTAGAGACGGGGTTTCACCGTGTTAGCCAGGGTGGTCTCGATCTCCTGACCTCGTGATCCCTCTCCTTCTCTTTGTTCCCACCACCACTACTTAAAATGAAGCCTAATTTCTCACCAGGTTGACTTCCTACAGGTCCCAGGTATTTGCACCAAAGGAAGTGAGCCCCACAGGGAAATGAGGCACATGCTTCTTCCAAATGGGCCAGCTACTGAAGAGGTCCTAGCTGATAGACTCCTCGCAGCAATGCAGACCTACTGAGTTTTCAACCAACTCTTATATATCCATGTCTCCTGTGAAACACTGACAACTACATGAATTCCAAAAAATGTTAAAACACTCCAAGCAAAATTAAATTCACGTGAGTGCTAGATCTGACCATTAGCACCAGGTATCCTCTGAAATATTATGTAATTTATCTGCCTAAAATCTTTACAGTGTTCCTTTACAATTTTGTGATTAAGGCAAATGTGTTTAATATGATATCAAAAGCCCTCCAGGAGTCAGCCCTTTCCCACTTCTCCCACTGCATCTCTCATCAGATGCCCTTCATACATATATCCCACATATGCTGGGTTGAGATTCTTATAGTTCTCGGAATGTGCTCCTCCCTCTGGCTCCTGAGTTTTAAATGCATTTTTCTGTGTGCCCAGGATACTCTTCACATGACTGATTTATCCCTTGGGATTCAGCTGGGCCATCACCACTCCATCACTGCTGGTCTGGGCTACTGCCCCCTAAGACATGTTCTCACAGAATCCTATACCAAAACATGCCTCTTATTCAGTATTGCCTTCCTCTGTGGGCTTTCAATACTGATCGTGAGTGACGTGAATGCCTAGAGCTTCATTTTACTGGGATGATATCTGCAGTAGTTGGTCCTGGATCATGCAGGTAATAGCTGGCTCTCTCTCTCCATTCTCTCTCTCTCTCTCTATATATATAATATATTATAATAATATATAAATAATATATTTATGTATTTAATATTTAAATATATTATTATATACTTATATATTATATTAATTATATTTATTATAAATATATTATATGAAATATATAATATATAAATATATATATTCATGACGTGATAGTTTGTTCAATCAGTTTAAAGAACATTGCCAGGCCGGGTGCAGTGGTTCATGCCTGTAACCCTAGCACTTTGGGAGGTTGAGGCCGGCGGATCACCTGAGGTCAGGAGTTCAAGACCAGCCTGGCCAACATGGCAAAACCCCATCTCCACTAAAAATAAAAAATTAGCCAGGCATTGTGGTGGGCACCTGTAATCCAGCTACTCAGGAGCCTGAGGCAGGAGAATCGCTCGAACCTAAGGGCAGAGTTTGCAGTGAGCCAAGATCATGCCAGTGCACTCCAGCTTGGGCAACAGAGCAAGACTCTGTCTCAAACAAACAAACAAAAAGAACATTGTCTTCTTAGAACCAATTCCATTAAACATTACGATTCCACATATTTCACCAAAGTTTTTCACTAAAGTGTCATAGGGTGATAAGTGACATCATTTACTGCCAAAAATATCTTAAACAAGGAACCCTTTATGTACCTAAAACAAGAGCATAAATGCCCATAGGTGCTATTACAACTGTTTACATATGTCATGCAATAAAAATATTTCTTACCTGAGTTGTTCCATGGAGAATTAATGAATATGAAATACAATTCCCTCAGGTTAATGATAGGCTGGTGTTAGTAATTTCATTTGGTGGACTTTGTTTTTATATTTGCTTCTTTAAGTATTAAAAACATAAACTGTCCTTTAGGTTAGAATGGAGGTCAATTTATTAGATTCATAAAACAGAAGAAAGGAATTATCAACTGAAAGGGAAAAGTTTAATGTAATAACTGAATTAAAATTAACTTACTATAATTATGTATGGAATAAACACATCTCTAAGAAATATATAGTTTTCCTAAAGAGAAGCAACTCAAAAACACAACTAATGTTTTGTTTGTAGCTTTGTAAAATTATTTAGAAGGTATGCCTTTCAAGACATAGATTAGCCAAAATTATTTCAAGAAATATGTTCATCTAACCTTTGAGCTGGCACCTTATCCTGGCTATTCTCTGCCTTAAGACGTAGAAAGCTGCAAAACAAATGTCCAAAAAAAGAAATTCCAGATCTTTTCTCTGTAAGGAGGCTGGACTTGGGTATTTATCAACTTGTTACATTCCCGGAGACTTACACATATTCAACTTTCAGTGCTTTTCTGAAACAAAAAAAAATCTAGGACATGTTTAAAATAGTAATATTTTAGTCACCATTTTGTTATAAAAAAAACATTTCATAACAAAAATATTAACCAATAATTGAAGTTATGCTATTCTTCTATAGTCCAAATTCTAAATTAAAATATTTCAGACCTTTTATGATGCTGTACTTTCAAATCCAATTTTTCATTTCCAGAATATTAAGTTCTGATTCCTAGAGACAGTATCCTTTTATTTAAATGGGAGTTGGAAAACACATGTGAAAAAATTTAAACTTTTGATCGATTAGTAAGAAAGGCTAATAGTTTTAAAATTGATACATTTTTACTTACCTGTTTCTTACATACTGTATGTTCCCTTCTCTCTCCAACTTTGGGGAGGAAATATAAATTTTTTTCTTCCCTTCCACAGCATTTTCTTCTTGCATGGCTGCTTTGGTTGTCAATAGCAACAAGAATTACCATGAAAGCACAGCCATTTAATTTGAACATACATAAATAACCCAGTTTGATGAAAGTAAAGGGAAGAAACTTGAAATGGTACTAATAATGGTCAGTGTTTGATCAACCTAGAGATTTTAGAGGTAAAAATGGGATAATTTTATTTTTCTCTTCTAATTAATGCCTTTAAAGGATTAACTAGCCACTGTAATTTACAATTATATATTTATTTGTATAATTTGTATAATTTAAAATTAGGTGAATGGGGCCTTCTTTTGGGTAATACAAGAAGAAAAAAATTCTAAGTCTAATTTGACTTAATTGAAGCAATAATTTAACTATTGATCCAGAATGATTGCTATGTATTTTTAAAGACACATATTACATTTGCTTGCTAGACTTTTTTTTTTTTTTCATATTGGTCAGGTTTCTACTGTTAATTTGAAAAGAACTCACCATATCTTGACGTTGATACATTCCTTAAATAGAATAATAAAATACATCAGGTACAATCTAAGCAAACAGCTGAAATCAAAGTGTAAATAGCAAATTACATTCTGGATCACACATGTTATGACTATGGTTATATATGAGAAAGAAAAAATATAAAAGGATACCGTTTCTTTAATATTATTTAATTGCCAATTTTGAATCATCAAATTTATAAGGAAAAATACTTCATTGTAAGCAAAGGTAGAACAACTTAATAAAGAATAGCAAACATCATTATGTTCTAAGTAGTTGTATTAGTACCAAATAGCCAAACAGTTTTGTATAGTTTATTTTATCCTTGTAGTATCTTAAGGTTGGGTCATATTTTTCCTACTTACCATAAGTTAGTCTTGAAATACCTAGATTTAGTAAGTTTTATGGTATCAATATATAACTGACTTCAAGATAAAATTTTAGCCAATATCCTATATTTTTTAATTTGCATTTTAAAACTACACAAAACTGCATGTTATGTCAAAGCAATGTTAAATCTGGAATAGATTACTTCTAGGAAGTTTCTGGGATCTATTGTCTATTGAAGGATAAGGAAATTTTTATACGCAACCATCACAACAATTTTTATGAAAGTTGCCAGAAATAAATGCCCTACATACATTCTTTTTTTTTTTTTTTTTTTGCAGTATAAACCCCACTAAAAGATTCACTGAAATAGGATTCATTCATAGCACATAATACTGAAAAATCTGTCTCATTTTCTCTTGATAATCTGTTGCTCTATAGCCATCATTAAATGGCCACAGTAGCAAATACAAGCAACATTTCAGCAAAGCTACTCAGCTAGCTTAGAACTCTAGAACTCTCTCTGGCAATTTGCCTAAGAACCCTTGCTTCAGTTCATCTGAAGGTTCTTTACTTTACTATATGTGGTTGAAATTAATAAGTACTCTGATGATTTTATGAAACTGTGACTCATAAACCAGAGAAACGAAACTATTTGGGGATTATGTTTCTTGCTTGCTAAACACAGGTTTATGGGTTTGGAGCCAGTCCTGAACTTTGGACAGTGTTAGGAAAACCCAGGATAAGAAACCTTAAAGAACTGAGCCTTTTTTTTTTTTTTTTAATCCAAAGGTATGCCCATCTTCTAATGGATAGTTTCATTTACTGTAAAGAATTATAAAATGTCTAAATATTAGGCCAAGTATAAACTTTGGAAAAGAAATAATAAAATGCTACAGGCTAAGACTGCTGATGCAGTTACCACATGACTCAGACTGGAGGCATACACCCCCTTAAGCAAGCAGCACAGCATGACACATGCACTTTGTTAAAGGTGATAAATGCCAGGTTCATGCATAAAAGGGAAAGGTCCTCCCTGACACAATGTACTTCTGCCTCCCAACCTTAATCATCACCTAGAAAAAGCAATAGCTCTAAAAAGGTCTCCATACCCCAATCTTAATTTTCATGCTATATTTTTCATTGTCAAAAACATTGATATTAGCCTGCAAACTCTTCACAGACAACTACCTAACTCTGTACATTTATAACACCAACATCCAAGACAACAACAGATCCTATGGACAACAAATTCAGTAGCAATGTGGATGATCCCAACTTTTAGTACACTAGTTTAGAACTATTAAAGATATAAAAAGGCCGGGCGCGGTGGCTCAAGCCTGTAATCCCAGCACTTTGGGAGGCCGCGACGGGCGGATCATGAGGTCAGGAGATCGAGACCATCCTGGCTAACACGGTGAAACCCCGTCTCTACTAAAA
>NW_012115644.1:141864-148272 GCF_000951035.1 Colobus angolensis palliatus | reverse complement strand
TAAAAAAATTCTTCACACCTCAACACAAGATTTAAGAACACAGCATTTAGCAAACCTACACATTATTTCTTCATAATTTTATACTTTTCTCCCAAAAGGCAATTGTTTCAAAAATTACTTCTGCCTTAGTTAGGAAATGAAACTGTACATCAGAATGTCTTAATTCTTGACCATACATAGACACCAAGACGCAATCTTTTAATTCTTCAGTGATGTAAAAACTCAACTCAAGAGACAAGGGACCCTGAAACCACCATTATCTATGTCAAACATCATAAAATATTTCTATAATCATGTAAACTTGAAATAATCTATTACCATAGTTAGTATACACAATGTAAAATCAACTCTAAACACACAAATACACTAAAAAATATAAATAAACATAAACTGTGATTTGTGTTTTTCTATTATCAATGGCTTTGCTATTTGTTGGTATGTAAATATTTTGCAGATAATTACCAAGTACCTACAAAATCTTAACATAAAAATAAAATAGAGGCACTAAACACTTTGGAACATTATTTTGGTGGGAAGTTTATGTTTGGAAAGTCCATCCATGGAGTTTCTGAAATTCAGCAACACAAACCTTTGACCATTTAGAGGCTTTCCTTAGAAACTGAATTTAAGAACTTTGATTTATGAAAATAAAGCTAGTCCAGGCACGGTGGTTCACGCCTGTAATGCCAGCACTTTGGGAGGCTGAGGCGGGCAGATCACGAGGTGAGGAGATCGAGACCATCATGGCTAACATGGTAAAACCCCGTCTCTGCTAAAAATGTAAAAAAATTAGCCAGGTGTGGTGGCAGGTGCCTGTAGTCCCAACTACTCGGGAAGCTGAGGCGGAAGAATCGCTTGAACCCAGGAGGCAGAGGTGGCAGTGAGCTGAGATTGCACCACTGCACTCCAGCATGGGTGACAGAGGGAGACATCATCTCAAAAAAAAAAAAAAAAAAAAAGGCAAAAGTTTTCAAAAATCAACATGGTTTTTGGCAAAGTAAGCATAAATCCAAAATTCCTAGCTGTGTTTTCCTTTTGTGTATATTATCACAAATTTAAACTGTGATGACATATTTCCTAACATTTCAGAGTTAGTGAATAACATTTATAAAAGGCAACCCTAACCTTGTGATCTGATGATGTTATAGCAAAGTAATGTCAGTTCTGGAGAATTTATATTATTAATCTACAGAATGGTTAAAAAGATATTGATCAAATGAAGTGTTTGGTTTTAAAATTTAGATAAATCTTGACTCTCAACATGCAAATAACCCATGCCAAATCCTTATTCTCAAATTTGCACTCCCTTGGCATCTAGTAACTACCAAAGCTAATGTATGGCAGAAAATGAAGGCTTCTAATAAAATATGATCAGAATAAAACTGTTTGTTCTCCAAAACAACAACTATATTCTAAAGCTAAGAAATCACTTTGATTATTCATATCTCTTTCCTCCCATCAGAGTTAAGAATAACAGGTTGATTTAACAGTATTTCAGCAGGCTAAGTTTAAACTAAAATTCTTCAGAAAATTTATAAAATAATATAGCCCGGGAGGCAGAGCTTGCAGTGAGCTGAGATCCGGCCACTCTGCACTCCAGCCTGGGTGGCAGAGCGAGACTCCGTCTCAAAAAAAAAAAAAAAAAAAAGAAAAAATAGATGTCACTATTTTACCACATATCATAATGCTTTATCATATCTGGCCTGTAATATACTCCTTCATTCTGGCTTTATTGGAAATTTTGTTAGGAATTCTATTATGGCCATAACTGTGTCTTTAATTATGTATCAGTAGCAATAAAATCAGAAAACTTAAAAAGAAGTCTTAGTGAATTAAAATAAAAAGTTTATTTGTATTTGATATAACTTAATTGAATTATTTACCTTATAACATACCAATTTTTAAATAACTGGTGTATTTTGCACCCCAATTTGCCCTGGCATGTTCCCAAGGATGTACCGTCAATATGCTACTAGTATTTTTCAATGGTTGTAGTTGGTGATTGATATCACTTCGAATTTTTTTCAAGCCAAATTATCTTGGCTACATTTTACTATCTTTGAGGACTGATCATTTGTTTGTTCCCGTGAAGACAGAAAACCTTGACTCTGGCAATGCTAACTTTGTCAGCTTGCCGCCACGTTGATATAGGGTGACAATTCAGACAGGCAGATTCTTGGTTCATGCTAGTCTCTGCAGAAAAGGCGTTTGAAGACCTTCTTTTTGTTACTCCCAAGGAGATGCGAACCTTACTGGATTGCTGCCCTCTCAGAATATCATTGAGTCATCTTTTTTAAAATCACTATTTGCTTTTTTTGAGAGAGAAATTTTCCTACGGCATATGTGCATCAGGATTTCAGGTTCTATTGCCTAGGGCTTCAAGAGTACATGAGAATCAGACCTTCCGCACACCCCAGTGAAAAGATGACTTAGGTTTGGGTACGGGATGTTGATATGCAGAGTATTGCCTACAGACTCTGCTTTGAGTCTGTTCAGGTCTAAGCAACTTATAGAAATAAACCCTTATAAATCCAGGTGAATTAAGAAAACAGTTGAGGTTACTTTGATTCCCTGGAACACCTATAGCAATCAGGAACTTTGGGGAAATAAGCACTGGTCAGGGATTCTGTTGTTCCTGGGCTCACTGGTCCATATCCATGTATCGGCATCAGTAGGGTAAATGATGCCTGGGAACAATGTTCATGCCTTTCCTCTTTATTCCAAGCCACACTTGGCATGGAAATGAATAAGTATATAGCAAAATGGTGATGAATTTATATATTGCTATCCAATGGATACAAAATTGTTTTTAAAAAATCTCCCACTACTTTCTTTGCAGATCCTCCTTCTACTGGAGCCTAGACAGGGCCCTGTCCATGCTCTATTCACAATGCCTCTGGATATCAACTCCATCAGTTGATTACTGATCTTCAAAATATATAGACTTAAAGAAGAAAGAAAAAATGAACTGGCCTTTAATCTGTTAAATAACACAGGGAACTTCAGAACACTGTTAGTGATTCTAACCTGAAACGATCTTGTCTATTCTGGAGCTGTCCATCCAAAGCCCTATACACTTCACCCATCACAGCTAGATATTCTGGGCTGGATCCAGCTGAACTGTCAGAAAGCTATGTACATAATGCTTCTTAAACTATGTGTAGAACAGCTTTCCATGAACTGTACTTTTAGAGTAAGGGCCTCATCTTATGTTGACGGATATTCTATGAAAGCTTTTCAAAAACCACCACTGGCTTCATGATAGGAATGTTGCTGTGGCCCCTTCCATTCCATCATTCACTACCACTCTGCAAAGGGCCACGTGAAAGTCTTCCTTCAGAACTACATGAAGGAAAACTGTAATTCCTGCCAAATAACTGGTTTGCTTTTTCCCTAACAAAGGACACAAATTAAATCAGCAACAACATCTTTTACCTTTGGCTACCAGAAGCTAATAACCAAATTGTAGTATGTATATAGGATCCTACGGCTTACATGTCTGCATTTGAAAAACCCTCCACCTAATATTTCTATTTTACTCCCATTTTCTTCCATGTAGCCCCTATTTCCTTATTTAATTGTATGAATTCCTGGAAGCCACTTTATATACTTTCCCAAACAAGACAGGGCATAAACAAATAGAAAAAAATCAATTTAATTTTTAAGGTATCTTCTAAGGAACCAAAAATAGAAGGTGACTGAACAGAAAGTTTCTACTCTGTAATATCAGCCATGATTGACTCTCCTTTACATCACATATTTAACATAAGAAAATTTGTAATGATAAAATGAAAGCTCTTCAATTATTACACTAATACAGAAATCAAATGTCTTTAGATATGTCCTCCATATCTAAAGGTACACAACAGTGATGATGATATATGCAGATACTGATTGCAGCATGTTATATAAAAACAAAATATTGAAAAGCACTCAAAGGTACATAAACAGGGGATTTTTAAGTTAATTATGGTACATTCGTTCATGTAATGGCATACTCTATAGCCATTTAAAAGAACAAGTCAGGTTTAAATAACTGATGAGGACTGCTGTCCAAAATGTAGTGTTACATGAAAAAAAAATCAAGATACAGAATCGTTTGTACTTCATGCCATCATTATTGAAAACGGGAAATTTTGCAAATGTTAAGAAATCTCTACAAGGATCAATAGGAAACAGTGGTGGCCTGTTGGAAGGTGGAACTAGGTGTCAGGAAAACAGCAAAGTTAGAAATACTGACCTTCCGTCTTGCTCTTAGTCTGTGTCTTTTAATTTTTCACCTAACCATGCATTTCTTGCTTTTTTAAAAGGAGACAATTTAAGCAAATAATTGGAATAAGGATTAGAATAACTAATAGAAAATATATGCCCCTATGGTTTTTAGGACACTACAAAAAGTATTTTGGTACAAAAATGTCTTAATATTTCCTGAAAATATTTTTATCATAAAAGGTGTCCCCAAAATGGTATTCAGATCTCAGAATTCTACATATTCCTCCTTAATAGGTCATGGGTCTAGAAAAAAAAAAAAAGCCCATACTATATACATAGGTATAAACATTATGGCTAACGGCTGGGCCTGGTGTCTCACGCCTGTAATCCCAGCACTTTGGGAGGCCAAGGTGAGTGGATTACCTGAAGTCAGGAGTTCAAGACCAGCCGGACCAACATGATGAAACCCTGTCTCTACTAAAAATACAAAAATTAGCTAGGTGTGGTGGTGCACACCTGTAATCCCGGCTACTCGAGAGCGAGTGAGGCAGAATTGCTTGAACCCAGGAGGTGCAGGTTGCAGTGAGCCGAGATCCTGCCACTGCACTCCAGCCTGGGCGACAGAGTGAGACCCCACCTCAAAGGAAAAAACAAAATTATGGCTAAACTACAAAGATAATAAAATATCAATGAATTAAGTAATTCCTAAAGGAATGTGTGGATCTTTCTTACAAGTATATGATAGGCAGGAAGCCATTGGGAGACCCTGGCAAATGGACACAACTCACTCCATTCTCCTATCTTCAGCCCATTGCCTCTGGTGTGATGGGAAACAGATGATAAATGGGAGCAGATGGACATTCACTGAGTTGTCAGAGGGATTTCTTGGGAAAGAAAAGGGATCAGAGAATCCCAAAATCAAGGAAAGATCAGACTCTGGATATGGGATTGTTGGAGCCTTTGGGTCAGCATTGCCATTCAGGCTTTCCCCTTAAACTATTTTCTCTACTGAGTAAGAAGCCATTGGGCAATTGATAAAAATTACAAATGTATCTGCCATTTGACTACACATAAAAATTTATTCTGCAGAAACGCTGAGAACACGCAAAACAACATTTTTAACATACGTTCAAAGTTTTTTTTATAATTGCTTGTGTTAGCAAAAGATTAGAATCAACACAAATGTTGATCAGTAAGAGACTTGCTAATAAATTACAGTATAGCCATACAATGGAATGTTGAGTCCATAAAAAAGTAAGGAGGCAGCCAGGCAAGATGGCTCACGCTTATAATCCCAGCACTTTGGGAGGCTGAGGTGGGCAGATCAGTTGAGCTCAGAGCTTGAGACCAGCCTGAGCAACATGGCAAAACTCAGTCTCTACAAAAAATGCAAAAATTATCCAGGTGTGGTGGCTCATGCCTGTGGTCCCAGCTACTTGGGAGGCTGACATGGGAGGATGGCTTGAGCCCAGGAGGTAAGGGCTCCAGTGAGCCAAGATTGTGCCACTGTACTCCAACCTGGGAGACAGAGCAAGACCCTGTCTCAAAAAAAAAAAAAAAAAAAAAGGCAAAAGTTTTCAAAAATCAACATGGTTTTTGGCAAAGTAAGCATAAATCCAAAATTCCTAGCTGTGTTTTCCTTTTGTGTATATTATCACAAATTTAAACTGTGATGACATATTTCCTAACATTTCAGAGTTAGTGAATAACATTTATAAAAGGCAACCCTAACCTTGTGATCTGATGATGTTATAGCAAAGTAATGTCAGTTCTGGAGAATTTATATTATTAATCTACAGAATGGTTAAAAAGATATTGATCAAATGAAGTGTTTGGTTTTAAAATTTAGATAAATCTTGACTCTCAACATGCAAATAACCCATGCCAAATCCTTATTCTCAAATTTGCACTCCCTTGGCATCTAGTAACTACCAAAGCTAATGTATGGCAGAAAATGAAGGCTTCTAATAAAATATGATCAGAATAAAACTGTTTGTTCTCCAAAACAACAACTATATTCTAAAGCTAAGAAATCACTTTGATTATTCATATCTCTTTCCTCCCATCAGAGTTAAGAATAACAGGTTGATTTAACAGTATTTCAGCAGGCTAAGTTTAAACTAAAATTCTTCAGAAAATTTATAAAATAATATAGCCCGGGAGGCAGAGCTTGCAGTGAGCTGAGATCCGGCCACT
>NW_012115644.1:133586-141814 GCF_000951035.1 Colobus angolensis palliatus | reverse complement strand
AAGACCCTGTCTCAAAAAAAAAAAAAAAAAAAAAAGTAAGGAGGTCTATAAAGAAAACCTTTCAACAGGTACAGTTAAGATAAAGCAGCAGTATACAAAGCAGTGTATAGAGTATGCTTTCATTTGCACAAAACAAGTAGGTGGTAGGGGAGAGATCTATTGCAATTTACCCATAAGTAGGTAAAATATTTTTAAAAGTATACCAAAAACTGATCATGCTTGTCGCTCTGAGGAGGGATATTTGAGGAAATGAATATATTTTCTCCTACAAAATTAATTAATATTTTCCAAAGATTGGTGGAGAAATTTAAAACACTGCAGAAAATCAATGGGAAAGGGGCAAGAGTGTCTGCATGTCACAGTGGGAGGCAATAATGAGGGTTAGGCCATCAGAATCCCTCTCCCTTGCCCTTCCATTTCCCCCGAGATGAAGGCCCATCCCTGTGATGTATATCTTCCCTTAGCCACTGAAAGACACTGCATAGAATCACTGAGCATCACTAATTATCATCTGGAAAGCATGCGGTGGATTCAACTAACTCAAAATGCAAAGAACATGAATTCTATAGATAAAAAGCAACAAAAAGAAATGCTGGAAGTTACACTTGTTACAGGAGGTGAGGGAGAAGCCACCTACATTTTTGAAAGCTTATCAAAAATTTCCACAAAGCAAACAGTGTTGTTTCTGGCACCAGAAGTGCCTTCTTGGTCCCAGTGTGTATATGCGTGGGCAACTTCAAGCAGGATATCTCTGTGGCAGGTATTTGAGGACAGATCTAGTTGCTGAACTGGCAGAGAGGAGAGTGCTTCCCTTTAGTTGGCCTGGCCTTCTAGCTTAAAAAGTACTAAAATTTCTAATCCATAAAGGTTAAGACCTGGCCAGATTAAGCTTATGAAGGCATCTCAGGAAATCAGTAGATCTTAATAGTATTACATAAGATCAGTTCTAATTGGGGAAAAGAATAAAAGAGCAAAGCACTTTCTTTGAAACTTAACTTTGAAGACTACACATACTAACAAATTACCTGTTTGAAAAGGTCAAGATTCTTCAATGCTGATCTTACTTTGGAATCTGCATTCCAAGACCACTTGAAGTTACCCAAAGGTACATGATGTTCTTAAACAACCTTTCAAGGAAAGTAGCAGTTAAATATTCTTAATCAAAAACTTCACTTCCTAAGGATTTGTGGATTCAAGTTTAGTGTTGCAAGTAATCATAAAATTACCCATTGCTTTGCTTTTATTCCTACTCCCCCCAAAAAAAAAACCAACAAAAAAAACACCAGATTCTGCATTGTCACCTCAAAATTAGAGGAGGAAACTAATACACTAAGGACAATGAAGTGTACTTTGCTCCATTAGGCTGACCCCAGAATTCTGCTAGCAATCTTCAATATAGATGTAAACAGCACAATCCCCACCCCTTTTGAGAGCCCCTGTTGCTTCTTGGGTGCATACAGGTATAAAAATTACTTTTCTTTCTTTCTTTTTTTTTTTTTGAGACGGAGTCTTGCTCTGTCGCCCAGGCTGGAGTGTGGTGGTGCGATCTCGGCTCACTGCAAGCTCCGCCTCTCGGGTTTACGCCATTCTCCTGCCTCAGCCTCCCCAGTATCTGGGACTACAGGCACCCACCACCACGCCCAGCTAATTTTTTGTATTTTTAGTAGAGATGGGGTTTCACCGTGTAAACCAGGATGGTCTTGATCTCCTGACTTCGTGATCCGCCCGCCTCGGCCTCCCAAAGTGCTGGGATTACAGGCGTGAGCTACCGCGCCCGGCCTAAAAATTGCTTTACATTTTAAATACTAATTCATGTTCAATGGAAGCTGTCATAGTTGTTGACCTCAAATACAAAGGCATTTACTAGTATAACCTCTCTGTGGAGAGAACACTATGTGTGGTCTTCAAAACAAATTGTAACGTTCTAACCGCTCTAATTTTCTCTTGATTATTTTAAAGAGAGTATTCAAAATCCAAATAATCAAAGTAGTATTCAAAATCCAAATAATCAAAGAAATATATAATCTATATAGTTTTGTGATTATGGACAGGAAGTTAATGACCAGTATAGGGAGCAAAAATAAATCATGTTCCATTTATAAGACTGAGTATCTGAACCCAGATAGGAGTAAGAAATGAAATGTAAAATTTAAATATTTTATTTACTAAATCAAAATTCTCTCCTCAAAACTAATAGCCATTTCATTTGAAATGCAGAAATAAATAATTCAATAATTTTTCATCATTTCCAATATCCATAATCATTAGCCAGTAATATGTTATACAACTAAAATTACTTGACCACTCCAAAATAGCTTCAGAATGAATTACTGTATCTCAGTCCCTATGTTTCACTAACCTGTAAGTTTATCTGAAGCTAATAAGAATCCAAAATTTTCACTTTACATGGAAGAGGCAGCAGGAAATGAGGTTCAGAGCTAACTAAGCAATGTCAAGCTGTAGGTGTAGGTTTCACATCTTTCCAAAATCTCCAGCAGAAACATAAGAAAACATCTCAGTTTTCTCTGTTCTTAAGGATAAATGATATAAAACCATCCTAATTCACATCATTTCCTTCAGAAACCACAAGTTGCTCAATAACAGCCAAAGAACTCAGAAACAGAATAGTTCTGTTAAAACTTGGAACTGGTTGTATTTTGAGTTTTTCTTCACAATTCTATAAAATGCTTTCAACAAAAATGCTATTGTCATAAGTCACATATACAGTCAAATCTCTGAGTAAACAGAAGGACAACTATACAAAAATTCAATATTTGCACCCTATATACTTTTTCTACATTAAGGAAGTTTTCAGATGCAGTTTAGAGCTTCAACATACCTTAGGAATACGCTTGTGTAATAAGAAAACTGTAGCTGAGAAATGTTAAACAGCTATTCAGGTACAAAAGTCAGAACTTGAACTCAGTTATCCTAAATTATCTATTGCTTTTGGTTAACAGTTGTTTCCACAGCATACACAGCTTTTAAAGATGAAATATACAACCCTGAAAGATCTTTATTACAGAGGTCTCCACTTGGTAGAAGGAGAGAAATAACAATATAATTAAAACATGCCATCAAGATGACAAAAAAATTACAGAGCAAGAAACACACATTTTGTGACAAACCTTGGAGTGATTTAAGATGCTGTGTGCTGTAAATATGCAATCATCAGTGTGTGAACATATTAAAAATTTTTCACCTGACAATAAACAGCCACATCAATAGTCAATAAAAGCAAAGCCCATGACAGTGAGAAAATCAAATGTTGAATTTTCAATATGCTAGAGACCTGTTTAAGAGTCAAGAACACAAAACAAAGAATCAAAAAAAAAAAAAAAAAAGAAGAAGCCAAGGATATGACCTACAAAAGAACTATGAATACACAACCTGCCTATTTCTGGAGCGGGTCATGCTTTTCCCAGCAGGCAGGAATGTTGGGATAGAATGTTGGGTGGTACAGGCAGGAAGCAGCAGGACAGTTTCTATGCCCATTTGAGTAGCATCACTGATCCTTCCTTCCTCAGTCTTAGAGGGAAGGATATAAAGTTTCCCAGCTATATCTGGCTCTGGTTAGACATAGTGAGCCAGAAGGAGAGGTTTACCAGCTTTAGCATCCTGCAACATTAGTCGGTTTCTCCAAACAAGTCCATGAATAGGAAGATAGCAAGTAAAAATGAAGGGCAGTATGTTTTGTACAGATATGTGTATTTGACTCACATGAAAATTAAGTTAAACATCTCACAAATGCTCAACCAAATGGAATAAACACTCACCAAAGGGTAACTGCACTAAGGCATAAGATCTGCTAAATAATATAATGAGGGTACCACCACCTTTCCCTACCTACAAATACACCTTCTGTGGGATAAGTTGGGAAGATCTACGCAGTAATGGGAATAGTTTCTTTTTGTTTTGCTATGCTGTTTTGAAGGAAAATTCCAAAGTGAATCATTCAGAAAAGAAGAGAACCAGAGCACCTCTGATGAGGAAGGGAGAATATCCCTTCCTTATGGGAAAGAACTACATGATTATCTAAAGGTCAAAAGGGCAAAAACATTTTTCACATTAAATTCTCTAGAAGTTATTTGGAATCTTTACGAGGAATCATATTAGATTGAATTGTTATACAATAGCAAGGCATTTTCTTGAACAAACATAGTGACAAAACTTTTAATTTCATAAAGCCTTTCTTTAAAAAATAATCACGCATTTTCAGAGATATTTCATTCCCTCTGAGCAGCCTCTTTTTGATTTGTTCTGCCCCTTTGAGCTGACTTCTCAGCCCACATTCCTCTACCTGTTTATATCAAAACAAAGACAGGCAGAACTCTGAACTGACAAGAGACATTTGGGCCATCTAAGATGCTAGAAAAATAAAATACACAGAAGGAAACATTCACCTTTGAGCTAATATTTACAACATTGCCAATTTCAATGTTAATGGTAAAGAACCATTTGTGCCTTTTTAATTGAAAGGAATTTTATTTCACTGTAACATAGAGAACCTTGGAACTACTTTGATTTTGGAAGTATAAACGTAAAAGGTGAAGCAAATGTTTGCCTACCTGCTATGTGTGAGCCACTGGGCTAGACCCTTTGTACAGTGGGTCAATTGCATTCTGTTAAAGGGAGATGGTGGTAACTCCAGTTTCCAGTAAATGAAAGAAGTAGGCAAAGCTGCTGTGCAATCACTGGTTAGTCTATTCAATATTGTTTTAAGGGAAGATGATCCAAAAAGAAGAATGGTGCCTGGTGGAATTTAGTCTTCCACAGTGTCAGAAGTATTTGCACAGCTGGAGATTGCAGGTATAGAACTACTCATTTTTCATTCAGGATGGTTATGTGTGGGTGTGTTGGGCCAAGAGAAGGGTCCTTTCTTCACATTTTGGTTATTAGAGTCTGTTGGCTCTCAAATTCCATACCAGGTAGGCAAATATTCATTTGCTTCACCTTTCTATCCGCAACCAGAGATTGTGGTCTTTATGTGCAATTAGAGTAAATCTGTGACTGTCACTGTCCCTCTTTCACAAAATTAAGGAAGACATTGCGAGTATCCTCAAAAATTAAAATAGCAGAGGGAACTCCTAATTTTCCTGAAGTTAAATTTGCCTGACTCCTCACACTAGCAACACTTCTCTAAGGCAGGTTTCTCCATTGCCAGCTCTAGCCTTTGTAACTACCCTTCTCTCTTCCTCTAAGCCCCTTCCTCACTAGCAATAAAATATATATACCAATGTAGAACCCAACTTAGTTCCCATCATCTTACCAGAAGTGCCCTCCCACCCCCAGCACTCTAAGGGTGCTCTGGAAATGTACTTAATCATTTGAAGACTATTTTTTTGCAGTAGGAGTGAGATACAATTTTAAGATCACAATAAAATACTGGGGACAAATTTCCTAAATTTCTCAAACTCTTTTGATGTAGCTCTAAACTTTACCATTAAAGTATCCATTTGTGGTCATAGAAAAGGTGAAAATCACTTTTCTGATTTGGTACTTATTACATGAGGTTGGTTACTTAAAGAACTTACAAATAATGTTGTTTCAGAAGCTTTGTTTCATTATACTGGGTGGTCCATTTAAAATACTGTCAATACAACCCCACTTTAAAAAAGGATTTACAAATGGGCCACTTTACACAACAGCTATGGTGAGGATTATATAAGTACTCTAAGGTTCAGAGTTTATTTTGTGTAAATATGGTCTAGACTCATTATCTTACCCCCATCTCCACGCCTGGAGAGAGAGAAAACAAAAAGAAAAAGAAAAAAAAAGGAATAAACCTGGTGAGAAAACAGGAAGGAGCTGCAGATTTTGAGGGAAAATGCTAAAATAAGCATTTAAGGTGGCTCTCTGTGAATGACAAAGCTGGACCATAATACAGGTGGCTTAAGTTGAAAAGAAGCAAAATAAGGAGTCCGGACTTTACCTGAAAATCCCCAAGTCAGACCTGCAAGGCCAAGCCTTGCTCAGTAATGAGCCTTCTGATATGTGGGGTGAAGCCGTGAACAAGGTGGAAAGCCCCACCTCCCAGGGAACTGAAGTCTCCATGCTTGATACTCACGCTGACACTGTCCCCAGGACTGGCGAGCCCAGCCCCAGCAGCAGTCAATCCTCCCACCATAACGACATAGGCCAATCGACGACACTATTTGCCTGGGCCACCTACCAAACAAAAAGATTCAAAATAAATAAGGACACTTTTGAGAAGAAAGGTAATTTCCTCTTTATTATTACTTTAGAAAAAATGTCAACCACACCCAACAACTTTCTACAAACTCTTTTATGCCTGCAGAAATGTAAGGTTAAAACACCTTCACAGAAATAGTTCTGTTATGATCTAATGTCAAATTTCAGACAGTTAAATACCCCATCCCCCAACACACAGGGGTAGGAGAAAAAAGGGGAGGGAAAGATGCTTTCTTAACTAGAAATAGCACCAGCTAACACCAACAATTCTCAAGGCTGCCATTCACAGGATAGTTTCTGAAGCTTGAAATAAAACAGAGTCCTCAAAGACCCACACCTGTTACTGGGGGGAAAGCCAGGTTTGACTGATTCACCATAAACTGAAAAGTATTAAATAAGACATGTCAAAGCAGAAAAAAAAAATTCTGCCTCATATAAAAGGTGGATGGGGGGAGGAGCAGAAAGAAGGTTTCTCAAAAATCAAGTGTAACAGAGCTCTTTTTGAGACATAACTGTGGCAGAAACCAAAAAACAAAAAAAGTACTAGAAAAAAAGTCTAAATAAAATCAAGGAGAGTTTAAAGTGTAGCTGATAACTCAAGTGTCCTTGTGGTTTGAAACTTGCTTAGATCAACAATTCATAGTATTTTCCTCTCTAATGTAAATAATGCCTAAAGAAAGTAAGTAATTTCAGGATACAGATTTATCCACCTGATTACACGTTGGCACATTATTTGCCAAATTGTTTCCTTGTTTAGAGTCACACCTAAATGACTTTTTTCCTCTGGGTATCAACATTTTAATTGGCTGTTTTAGACATCTTTTTAAAGTTACAAAAAGCTATATGCATTCACATCATATGCATATCTTGTGATGGGTTTATTGTTGCAAATATGTGTGCAAGAAATGCATAACATACCCAAATGTGAGCACAGAATTGCTTTTAAAAATAAAATGAAAAGGTCTAGACTCTGGCTGCTATCACGTTTTCTTAAAGTCTCCTTATCTTTTCATTTCCCCTTTTCTTTTACCTGCCTTTTCTATCCCCAGCCCCAAAGCACAAAATAACCCCGAACTTTCTATTTCCTCCCACCAGGTAGTAAACAAGCAGCTGTGCTTTTTCTTGGCGCTCCACTGGTTCCCCTCCGTTCGCCTCCGGGTACGAGAAAGCGAATCAATTGTGGAACTGATTCGTTCCAAGATTGTAGGTAAAACAGGTGCTGCATCTTTCTTTAGGACTAAGCAGGGACCTACACGGAAGGGTGGGGGCAGGGGTCGCTGAAGGAAGACGACTGGGCGACGGTGTGCGACAGAGTAAAACCTCTTCCCGCAGCAGCCATCTGCACTCGGGGCGAGCCTGGTCTGTAATTGCGCGGAGGTGAGGGGGACCGAGCACACCCTCCCGACAGAGCCAGTGTCTCTCACACACTGGAGCGGCCCCGGAGCGCGGGAGGACTGGCTGAGTGACAGCGGAGACGCGGCCCGAGGTTGTTGGAACCTGTCACGGCACGCCGCCGTCAGGCTCGCCCGGGTCTGAGGAGCAGCGCAGTGTGTGCGCTCTCACACACACATCCACACACTCATGCTCACACTCACGGAGCGCCTACCCTCCGGTTCTCATTTTGAGCCTCCTTCCCTCAAGAAAACCAAACGGGGAGGCCCACAAATCTCCCCCGTAGCCCAGTTGCTGACTCGCGCCCACCCTCTGTGTGAGCGGCCCCGAGAGCCCCGAGCCGAGCCCGGACCTCCCCCCCGGGCGCCTGGAAGCTTCCCCACTGAAGAGCCGTCTAGTTCAGGCGCGGGAGTTTCCCGGGTAAGGGATGTTCTGCGCGTCACCTCGGCGTAGGTGGCTCAACCGCGCCCTCCGAGCTGAGATCCCTGGCTCGAGCCGCTCCTCTCCCCCATTCCTAATTCCCGAGCCAGGGCGAGTCGCCCTGGGGGGCCGCGGCTGGGGTCCCAGACTCGCAGGGGCGCGTCCGCCCCGCTTCGGGCGGGCACTTGGAGCCCTGGACCGCTCTCCTGGCGCCACGCTGTGAG
>NW_012115644.1:123497-133536 GCF_000951035.1 Colobus angolensis palliatus | reverse complement strand
GTCCCAGACTCGCAGGGGCGCGTCCGCCCCGCTTCGGGCGGGCACTTGGAGCCCTGGACCGCTCTCCTGGCGCCACGCTGTGAGGTGGCCCAACTTCTGGATGGGAGAGACGCCTCTCTGTCCGCGTAACCCCACGGGGAAAAGCGACCCAAGACAGTGAGTGTGAAATTAGCGCGGGAAGGAGGAGAGGGATCATCGGGGCCCAACTCACCTCCCGTCGAACTCGGCGGCCGCCTGCACGTAGAGCGAGGACACCAGCACCAGCGCCAGGAGAAAATCCATGTTGGGCAGGGGGTCCTGGGGCGCGGCGCAGTGGCGCGCGAGGAACAGGTTGGGGTGGTGGGCGCCGATGGGAGGCGACCCTCTGAGAGTCTCGGGGAACCTCCAGCCCACGCCGCCTGGGCTACTGCTGCTACTCCCGGAGGGCAGCGGCGAGGCGTGCGGCCGGAGCAGGTCTGCTGCGCGGCGCTGGGAGCCCCCTCCCGCTCCCTCCTAGCTAGGGGAGGCGCTGCAGGGGGAGCTGCGCCGCCCGCAGGGAGGGGCGCCAGGGGCGGGCAGGGGGTGCGCGTGCGCCCGACTCGCAGCCCTCCCAGCCCGGGGCGAAGGGTGAGCGCGCTCGGCTCCTCCCCGGGGGCCCAGCCGGGCAGGCAACTCCGGGGCAGGGGCGCTGAGGGAAGGCAGTGGCTCTTGGGGGTTAGCCAAGCGGGGCGAGCCCCAGCCTGGGAGAAAAGTTGCAAACCCTCTCTGGGAGAGGGAAAGCAGGGTGCCCAGCAGGAAAGAAGGAGTCGAGGAGGAAAGGAGCCCGAGGCGTAGGTGCAAGCCCCGCAGGTTCCACCCGAACAGGTGGTGACTGCAGGGGCGACCAGTAGCTTTCACCGGAGGGCGGAGAAGACCTAGAGCAGAGAGGTTTATGGGGCTGGAGCTGAGCAGTGTCTGCATTTACTGAAACCACAGCACGACTTGGACAAATTAGCAAAGGCAAACTCTGGGAGTTTGCTTTTCCCGCAGAGTTGTCAAAGGCGTATTTTTTATTTTTTAACTAACCAAAAGAAATATTTGGCTCTCCAGTCGGGTTTTGAAGAAGAAATGAGCAGACTGTTTCTATCTCTAACAGCTCAACTCCCGAGCACATTAGGATAGGACTGCCCCTCTAGGGACCAGTGCCCGCCAGAGAGGAAGGGCTGCTACTGTCTATTAGTGATGTGGTGCCTGATCTTGAGGGGATCACTCAGAAACCATTTTAAGTAATCATTGTTCAGTTGTTGCAGAGTAAAAAGTATTGCGCTAAATAAAGGACTGTGTTCAAATGAAAATATGATTATCCTAAGATGTACATAAGTCCAGTCAAGTCACCCCTCTTCCCAACCTTACCTCGAAGGACAGCCTTGTGCAGTGATCATCTGTCATCTCCCATACCTCTCAATGTCTTCATTTCTCTTCCTCCAGTCCATGGCCTCCTTGCCTTTCTTGCACGTTCCAGGCATGCCCCTGCCTTGGAGCCAGTGACTGGCTGTTTTCTCTGTCTGGACCCAAATACCTACATGGTTCACACCCTCACTTCCTTCAGTCTTTGCTCAAATGTCACGTCTTCGAGGAGGCCAATCATGACCATCCTATTTAAAACTGCAACTTGCCCTCTGCAAATATCTACATGGCATACACCCTCACTTCCTTTAGTCTTTGCTCAAATGTCACACCTCTTTGAGGAGGCCAGTCATGACCATCCTATTTAAACCTCTAACTTGCCCTCCTTCTGATGCTTCTTGGCCTGCCCTACTTTGTCTTTTCTCCACACCACTCATCTTTTGTATTACTATATAACTTGCATAATTTTTGTTGGTATGTTTTCTTTCTGCTAGAATGCAAGCTGTACAAAGATGGGTATCTTTATCACCTAGAACACTGTCTGGCACATAGTAGGTACTCATAAATGTTTGTTCAATTCATTTGCTACATTACAAACGTTTTCCCCCCATCTTCATTTTCTTTTTGAGGTTTCTACAACTTCAAATTTTTAATGGAAAGTTCTGTGGCAGGGTGATCTCACTATCCCGATCATTCAGTGTGTAAAAACAGGAATTTTCTTCAAGGAAAGGAAAAATAATGGTTTCAACTTAAATGACTCTTTGATTTCTAAGTTGTTTTCAGTTAGCAAAACAAGTTTCTATTTTAATCTCAAGAAAGATCCATGCCAATTCAGGCTTGGGACATTATTTTAGGCAAACAGCTTGGTGTCATCCATTTCAGGTCCTTCTAATGAAGTCCAAAAATGTAGGAGTCCAAATATTTTTTCTGCAGAAAATCAAATTTTTGTAAGTGTAGGCATGGTTCCAGGTTCCAGTGGCTACTCCTTAGCTGTTTTTGTTTGTTGGTTGGTTAGTTGGTGCCTGGGTTAGATTTACAAATAAACCTCACTGGAGCAATGGATGATTAGGGAGAAAGGGGGTAATATACAGCTAAAAAAACTGGAGATCTAAGGAAAAGAGCAAGAGTGGTGGGTGAAAACAGGATAAATAAGTGGAGGAAAAAGTGTAATGCCCCATCTGCATGTGTCTTTCTTTTGTTTTCCATATATTTGCTTTGGCCTAGAAAACACTCCATTCCTCTTCCTTCTTCATTTGGACAGTCTCCACTTACTCTCTGAGTTTAAATTTAGCTGACACTCCCCCAGGAAGCCTTTTCTGACTTTTTGCTTGGCTGAGACTAGTGTTTTATATACTTCTATTACACTTTGCATCCTCTAAGGTAGCTCCTAATGTATTGTGTTATAATTCCCTCCCTACCACTCTGGGTCCTGTGAGACATTAGTCTAACCAATAGAAGGGCCAGGGCAGTGCCTGTCTTGTCACTATATCCCCAGCAAATGCCTGTCACAAGGCTTAAGTTCAGCAAAGATTAAATAGATGGATTGGATTAAATTGAATTCTGCCTGGTGAACTTTAGCTTCTCCTTTGAGTAAAATGTAGCTAATTATATCAGTCTTTGTTGAATCATGAAATAAGGAGACTCTAAAGGACTTCCAAGGTCTAACTGGTTATTATGCTGCAACTATGACCACCAATGATCATTCCAAAAAAGAGGCGGAGTTGCCATGGGAGTGACATTTCATTATCTCAGTCTTAAAAGCAAACGAACAAGAACGAGATCAAAACAGCTAGTTTTTAGCAATAACTCTACTGTTTTAGGGGGAAAACTTTTGATTAGTCTTCTTACCAGGTAATGACACCTTGCAGGTAGTAATCCCAATTTTCTCTTGCACAAATAATTTTCTATGACCAGCCACAATGTGATACAGATAAATAGCAAAATAGAACCACACAAACACAACTTCAAACCTTTAAAATTTAGAAGTTCATAGTCCTTTCTCTTTTCAGTAAATCTTTATTAAGGACCCATAATGTATTGGCAATTTCTAGCTAGGTGCTAGGATTTCAGCTAAGAACAAGACAAAGTCCTGCCCTGAAAGGGTTTACATTCCAGTGGGGGAGAAATACAAAAGGACTATGTAGAGAGGAAAAAGGAGTAACGAGAGGATGAAGGGAGGTTAGGGTTGTAGAAAATGATGGAGGTGTGATTGTAGATGGAGTGCTTTGGTCACCTTTGGGGAAGTAACATTTGAGCAGAGACTGAATGAAGTGAGGGAGAGAGCCACATGAGGGTGTGGGATGGCGCCTGTGTCCACGCAGAGGGTAGACCGGTGTGTTTTCTCTATCAAGCTCTGAAATGACTTCTCATAGTTGGTGTCATACAAACCATTAAACAAGATATTGCTCCCCCTCTTCCCATACCCCATACACAGTAGTGGCACAGGCATAGGATGACTGCTTTTAAAAGCTTCTATTAAGAGAAAGATATACATAGCTGCTTGTTCACAGCAATTTTGACTCCCAGCTGAGCAAGAATTATGGAGACTCTGTTCTGGCAGTGCAGAAAGTGCCT
Source organism: Colobus angolensis palliatus (assembly GCF_000951035.1). Classification (NCBI taxonomy): domain Eukaryota; kingdom Metazoa; phylum Chordata; class Mammalia; order Primates; family Cercopithecidae; genus Colobus; species Colobus angolensis. The sequence goes on along the minus strand of NW_012115644.1, from coordinate 129,597 downwards.
TTGTTAGACAATTGGGATACTCTGCTTCTCTTAGAGGAACTACCTTGTCCATAATCTTCCATAGCCATATCAGAAGTGACTGTTAGAGAAAATGCCTTCCTAGGGGGCTGTATATCATTTACAACACCTTTTCTGCTGGTAAAAATTTGAAGACTTGAGTATTGCTTTAAGGAGCTAACAGATTCATGTTTCTGTGGCAACTAGATTTCCTTAAAACTAATAAGCTTCTGATCTAATTGCTTCCAGTCAGTTGCTTGTGGAAATAACAGCAAAGTCTTTTCTAGTCCTAGTTCTGAATCCTGCTTTATTTCTTTGCTTCCTTGTATCCATACTTTACTTTCTCATCTTAATGGAAGCCACCTTGAGGTTAGCTGAAATAATAGTGTTGTTTAGGAGGGTGATACCTTACTCTGATCCTTGCCACAAGGCTTGGATCCCCTCATATTTATTAATGTTTGAGTCACAAAAACAGCTGTCTTCTTCAGCCCTGAGAGGCCCTAAATTTCTGGACATTCTCACTTCCTTCCATTTCTGCTTGCAAAGCAACCAGTTCTTACCTGAGTTCATCTTTCTTATGATACCTTACTTAAATCAACAAAGAACAGTGAAGTACACTAACATTCTCATTTTTTACAACTATATTCCTTTGACTTGGATATGTGATGTGCCTTCCAAGTTGTTATAGATAACAGTTTTATGAAATAGCATAAGCTTCACCAGCTTTCTAGCCTACACAGAGCAGCTATAGTTATGCCTTGTAAAACCACAATCCAACTGTATAATCCCTCCAATGACTTCCCATCATAAGTGGAGTAAAAAACCTCTTTGCTCTGTCCTCCTACCTGTATCTCTAATTGCAAATTTGCCTGACCATTAAGAAAATGCAGGGTTTTAAATTAAGACATCATCTTTTCTGGTACCAATTTCCATGTCAGTTAAGGTGAAAGGTTAAAATGCTATAACAAAGAGACCCAAAATATAATGACTTTCAAAAGATAGAAATTATTTCTTCATCATATAACAGTCTGAAGTGAGTGTATCAGGTTGGTGGACAGCTCTGTTCTATGAGGTCTTTCAGGTCCCAGCCTGACAGTGACTCTCTCACCTTCACAGTCACTCTAATAGTTACCATTCTAGCTAGTGAGATGGAAGAAAAGAAAGTATGGAGGAGGCACACTTGTTCTCATAAGGACTAGAGCCAGGAAATAGCACCTATTAATGCTGTTCAGTTTCACTGGGACGAACTAGATCAGATAGTCACATACAATTGCAAGGGAGACTGGAAAACATAGCCTAGTCATTAACTCAACCTTCCATCGCTATGGAAGAAGGAAGAGCAGAATTTAGAGAGCAACTAATAGTTGCCACCACAGACTATTATGTGAAGTTACACTTCAGACAAGTGAAGTGTGAGATGTCTTATAGACAATTAAGTGCAGAAGTCAAATAGGCAGTATGCTGCACAACTCTGCAACTCAGAGCCTAGGGCTCAAGATGTAAATTGTTAGTCACAATAGTATTTAAGTCCCTGGGACTGGATGAGAGAAAGTAAATGTAGATGTAGAATGAAGAGAGTGGAGGGAGAGAGAATAAATCTAATTAAGAGAACTAAGGACTAAGAACTAAGGATGTTCCAAAATTTAAGTAGGGAAGAAATCCAGGAAAATGAAAAGGAGGAGATAGGGGTGTAATGGGAAACTCAAGCAAGTATATTGTCTTATAAGCCAAAGATAGAAAGGTTAAATAAGATCAGGACTAAGAAGTGATCATCAGACTTCACAAGGAGATCGCTGATGATCTTGATAAGGCTAGTTTTTAGTGGAATGGTGAGGATGAGCACCTGATTCTACTGTCTTGAAAAGAGAAAATAACTTCAAAAGCAAAGTACTTTAGAGGTGAGATGAGATTAGATTCAGTCTTCAAGTCAAAATAAAAAATTATAAATAACAACTGAAAGTATAGAATATCTAGAATGTATTGATAAAAACTATATTTAGTTATCTATACATGGCTACATCTGTTGCTATACTGCTGGTTAAAATCACCCCCTGATTGGTAAACCACATTTAAACTGGAAGAACCAAATACACCTGTTAGCAAATGACTGGATCTCCTGTGTACAGTGACTATTAAGGGGCATATCCCTTGAAGGGACTCTGGGCACTATGCCTAATGGGTTGTCACAAGAGACGGCATGAGTCTATCCAGAGGGGCATGAGTCTATCAAGCCAGGACAGTTTCCCACCCATGTAAAGTGGGTCACACCTTACACCTGAGCTGTACTGCTGTGTAAAGTGTTCCACCAAAGAGACACACTTGATGCTACACTGGCCAACTGTGGTCACTGTCCTGTATCCTTCTGTATAAATTGATGCCAGATGTAGCCATGATAGTCTCGTGAGCCTGAAAGTTTACTTACTCTCAAGAAGACCTCTTAAGTGTGCTACAGACCCTATGATCAGCACTATAGAATCCAGATTAAAACAAAACAAAACAAAAACCCTATTCATAGAAGAGAGATGGATCTATTGAGATATATTTCTATCTGAAACAAAAAGCCAGAATACTATATAATGGTGAAATCTTGGGAGAATTCTTATTAATGTCAGGAACAAGAAGAGGGTGCTGATATCACTATTTTTTATTTTGGAATATCCTGGAAATATTATTTGATGTAATTAGACAAGGAAAATATATATAAATACTTGAAAGCAAGAGGCCAAGTTCTCATTATCTGAAGATGATATGATTATATAACTAGACCATATAGTCATTTAAACCCTATAGAAAAAAATAAGAATATTCAATAAGCTACATAGCTATAAAAATTGGTAATTTAAATATGGGCGAATACACATATATATGAATAATTTAAAAATATGAAAAAATTACCAACTTAAAAGACTGATCTTCAAAATTTTATGCCGGCTTTCTCTTTACAAACTGAAAGCATTTGATATGGTTTGGCTGTGTCCCCACCCAAATCTCATCTTGAATTGTAACTCCCACAATTCCCACATGCCATGGGAGGAACCTGGTGGGAGGTGATTGAATTACGGGGGCAGGTCTTTCCTGCACTGTTATCATGATAGTGAATGAGTCTCATGAGATTTGATGGTTTTAAAAACAGGAATTTATCTGCACAAGCTCCCTTTTTGCATGTGCCATCCATGTAAGACATGACTTGCTCCTCCTTGCCTTCCGCCATGATTGTAAGGCTTTCCCAGCCATGTGGAACTGTAAATCCAATTAAACCACTTTCTTCTGGAAATTGCCAAGTCTCAGGTATGTCTTTATCAGCAGTGTGAAAATGGACCAATACAGCATTGATCTTTTGGTCTAATATAGCACACATGAGAAATGAACAGCTTCAGGCACAGCTATTACTGTGGATGTTTCTCACTTCAAATAATTTTGCCAAAGAAAATAGAAGACCATATTTAATGGACCTTTACTTCCATTTTAATATCACAAGAAGAACTGAAATAGGCAGAAATGGCTGACCAACAAATAAGAAAGCAGTTTCAAGTGTTACAAAGTAGTTATATTTTAACCTTTGAGCCTTTAAAAAAATTGTGTCAATGATCTGATACATTTTTAAATTGTTGTTTTATGTTTTTATTTATAAAATTGGAAGATTATTCTATGTTGACAATAAATTTTTAGTATCACAAAACCAGGAGTGGTAAAGCTACCTATATCCTGTAACACACTACTCCCAACATCTTTGGCTTAACACAATAAAAATTCCTTTCAATAGTGCAAAGTTTAATGCATGTTGGACAGCTCTCTTAAATAACTCTCTGTAAGTGGCTACTCAAGAATCTGAGCTCCTTCCATCATTCTCTCTTTTAGGAGTTCTTTTGTAGACACATGGACAAGGGAGAGAGAGAACATGGGCAATCAGACCTGGAGATTTGTGGTCTGCCATTTGCCACTGCCTAGTCACAGGGCCCCCAACTTAACTGCAAGGGAAACTGGAATATGTATTTTTCTGGTGTGCCAAGGAGGAAAATGAAAACCTTTAATTGAATGCATAGCCTTCTTTTTTCCATGTTCTTCAAGAAGCCAGTGAACTTAGTATTTAATTACTGTCAGAAAATAGCTAAACATTATGACATTACTGAAAAACATATTTTCTTTGAAAATCATTCTTCAAATTCCATTTAGTCAAGGATTCTCCTCATACAGAAAGTCAATATATTCACTGAGGAATTCTTAACATGTAACTCACCCAGTTAAACTAGGTAAATTGCATAAGGTACGTAGCCCTGCACATGACACATGTAGTAAGTACTCAACAAATATTAGTTGCCTCCTTAACTCAAGTGGAGACTTTCCTGCTGGAAATTTAATGGTTCTCTACTCAGGTTTTTCTATTTCCAAGGCAGACCATTGCAAACACTTACATTAACATTTCCTGTGCCTAAACCAGATCTTGCATGTTGTGTTGTGAATCACTAATTACAATTGAGTTTTTAATCAAAGTATTTGTGCTAACGTAAAGTTGCCTAAAATACCCTTGCATCCCACTGCTACATTGAGAAAGTACTAGTTAAGCTTTTCACCTTTCATAATAAATGGTCATTCTGCCCTTCTGGACTCCAAACTATGCATCTGTTCTCAAACAACACAGAAGACCTATTTTTCTTACAAAACTTTAGTGCTTGTGAAAATCCTTGTTAAAATAAATATTTATGGAAGTGAGTCTAGATAGGAGATATGTTGTCAACTCCTGTGGGTTTCATAAGTATTAACCTTTGATCAAGCTAGTCTCTTATAACTAAATTTAGAACTTGGAAGACTCTTCTCTTACTGAGTTGGACTTTTAGCTTTTATGACCCTTTTTTTTTTTTTTTTTTAACCGGAAATAGTCAAATGAGATTTGCCTATACCTTCTGAAAGACTGTTGTGGATGTTATCTGATGTATCTATCTTGATCCCATCAGGTAACTCATTTCTTATAGAATTTAGGGCTACGAAAAATTTTATCTCTTTGAGAAAATGTTATGTCTTCTCTTTTCTCATTAAACATACTATATCAAACTTTCCTTTTAAAAGTGAATTCCAGAAAACTATGGCAATGGTAAAACCATCAGTGGTTTCCAGTGTTGGAGGGAAGGATGACTAGGCAGAAAACAGAGAATTTTTAGGGAAATGGAACTATTCTGTATGACACTATAATGGTAGATACATGTCATTCTATATTTGTTAAAATCCAATATATATTTGTAGAATGTACAACACCAAGAGTGAACCTAATGTAAACTATGCACTTCAGGTGATAATCATGTGGCAATGTAGGTTCGTCATTTATAACAAATGTACCTGTTGATAATAGGGGAGGTTGTGCACGAGGGGACAGAAGGTATATGGGAAGATTCTGTCCTTTCTGCTCAATTTTGTTGTGAACCTAAAATCAATTTAAAAGAGAAAGTTTTTTTTTTTTTTTTTTTTTTTTTTTTTTTTTTTTTTTTTTTTTTTTGTGACTGCCAGGAATCTCAGAGTTAAATTCTGTCACTAGAATTATTTTAACTCTTAGGGTAGGTTACATGTGTGTTATTTCCGTGCTTGCCCTGGTCTTGATTTTCTCTCTGTTTTATTAGCCTTATTTTATATGGTGATTTCTTGAGGATTTTCTCCAAGTCCATTTTAGAAAGAAGCAGGACTAAGATAAACTCAATATGCAGAAGATAAAAACATAGTCCCTCATCTGTTAACATTTGAGTTTGATTTCAAGGTTCCAGCTTAGTTGTTTATTTGTTGTTTTGGTATTTCCTATCAGTTTTTCTTTTTTCATGTTTCTTTTTATTATTATTATTATACTTTAAGTTCTAGGGTACATGTACACAATGTGCAGGTTTGTTACATATGTGTACATGTGCCATGTTGGTGTGCTGTACCCATTAACTTGTCATTTACATTAGGTATATCTCCTAATGCTATCCCTCCCCTCTCGCCCCACCCCATGACAGTCCCTGGTGTGTGATGTTTCCCTTCCTGGGTCCAAGTGTTCTCATTGTTCAGTTCCCACCTATGAGTGAGAACATGCAGTGTTTGGTTTTCTGTTCTTGCAATAGTTTGCTGAGAATGATGGTTT
>NW_012115644.1:121013-122717 GCF_000951035.1 Colobus angolensis palliatus | reverse complement strand
TAGGTCTAACATTTAAGTCTCTAATCCATCTTGAATTAATTTTTGTATAAGGTGTAAGGAAGGGATCCAGTTTCAGCTTTCTACATATGGCTAGCCAGTTTTCCCAGCACAATTTATTAAATAGGGAACCCTTTCCCCATTTCTTGTTTTTGTCAGGTTTGTCAAAGATCTGATGATTGTCGACGTGTGGTACTATTTCTGAGGGCTCTGTTCTGTTCCATTGGTCTATATCTCTGTTTTGGTACCAGTACCATGCTGTTTTGGTTACTGTAGTCTTGTAGTATAGTTTGAAATCAGGTAGTGTGATGCCTCCAGCTTTGCTCTTTTGGCTTAGGATTGTCTTGGCAATGCAGGCTCTTTTTGGTTCCATATGAACTATAGTTTTTTCCAATTCTGTGAAGAAAGTCATTGGTAGCTTAATGGGGATGGCATTGAATCTATAAATTACCTTGAACAGTATGGCCATTTTCACAATATTGATTCTTCCTATCCATGAGCATGGAATGTTCTTCCATTTGTTTGTGTCCTCTATTATTTCATTGAGCAGTGGTTTGTAATTCTCCTTGAAGAAGTCCTTCACATCCCTTGTAAGTTGGATTCCTAGGTATTTTATTCTATTTGAAGCAATTGTAAATGGGAGTTCACTCACAATTTGGCTCTCTGTTTGTCTGTTATTGGCATACAAGAATGCTTGTGATTTTTGCAGACTGATTTTGTATCCTGAGACTTTGCTGAAGTTGCTTATCAGCTTAAGGAAATTTTGGATTGAGACAATGGGGTTTTCTAAATATACAATCATGTCATCTGCAAACAGAGACAATTTGACTCCCTCTTTTCCTAATTGAATACCCTTTATTTCTTTCTTCTGCCTGATTGCCCTGGCCAGAACTTCCAACACTATGTTGAATAGGAGTGGTGAGAGGGCATTCCTGTCTTGTGCCAGTTTTCACAGGGAATGCTTCCAGTTTTTGCTCATTCAGTATGATATTGGCTGTGGGTTTGTCATAAATAGCTCTTATTATTTTGAGAAACATCCCATCAATACCTAGTTTATTGAGAGTTTTTAGCATGAGGGGCTGTTGAATTTTGTCAAAAGCCTTTTCTGCATCTATTGAGATAATCATGTGGTTTTTGCCTTTGGTTCTCTTTATATGATGGACTATGTTTATTGATTTGCAGATGTTGAACCAGCCTTGCATCCCAGGGATGAAGCCCACTTGATGATGGTGGATAAGCTTTGTGATGTGCTGCTGGATCCGGTTTGCCAGTATTTTATTGAGGATTTTTGCATCGATGTTCATCAGGGATATTGGTCTAAAATTCCTTTTTTTGTTGTTGTATCTCTGCCAGGCTTTGGTATCAGAATGATGCTAGCCTCATACAGAGAGTTAGGGAGGATGCCCTCTTTTTCTATTCATTGGAATAGTTTCAGAAGGAATGGTAACATCTCATCTTTGTACCTCTAGTAGAATTTGGCTGTGAATCTGTCTGGTCCTGGACATTTTTTGGTTGATAGGCTAATAATTATTGCCTCAATTTCAGAGCCTGTTATTGGTCTATTCAGGGATTCAACTTCTTCCTGGTTTAGGCTTGGGAGGGTGTATGTGTCCAGGAACTTATCCATTTCTTCTAGATTTTCTAGTTTATTTGCATAGAGGTGTTTACAGTATTCTCTGATGGTAGTTTGTATTTCTGTGGGGTTGG
>NW_012115644.1:118094-120260 GCF_000951035.1 Colobus angolensis palliatus | reverse complement strand
AGTATTCTCTGATGGTAGTTTGTATTTCTGTGGGGTTGGTGGTGATATCCCCTTTATCATTTTTCATTGCATGTATTTGATTCTTCTCACTTTTCTTCTGTATTAGTCTTGCTAGCATCTATCAATTTTTTTTTATCTTTTCAAAAATACAGCTCCTGGATTTATTGATTTTTTGAAGGGTTTTTTGTGTCTCTGTCTCCTTGAGTTCTGCTCTGATCTTAGTTATTTCTTGCCTTCTGCTAGCTTTTGAATGTGTTTGCTCTTGCTTCTCTTGTTGTTTTGATTGTGATGTTAGGGTGTCAATTTTAGATCTTTCCTGCTTTCTCTTGTGGGCATTTAGTACTATAAATTTCCCTCTACACACTGCTTTAAATGTGTTCCAGAGATTCTGGTATGTTGTGTTTTTGTTCTCATTGGTTTCAAAGAACTTCTTTATTTCTGCCTTCATTTCGTTATGTACCCAGTAGTCAATCAGGAGCAGGTTGTTCATTTTACATGGAGTTGAGCAGTTTTGAGTGAGTTTCTTAATCCTGAGTTCCAGTTTGATTGCATTGTGGTCTGACAGACAGTTTGTTGTCATTTTGGTTCTTTTACATTTGCTGAGAAGTGCTTTACTTCCAACTATGTGGTAAATTTTGGACTAAGTGTGATGTGGTGCTGAGAAGAATGTATATTCTGTTGATTTGGGGTGGAAAGTTCTGTAAATGTCTGTTAGGTCTGCTTGGTGCAGTGTTGAGTTCAATTTCTGGATATCCTTGTTAACTTTCTGTCTCATTGATTTGTCTATTGTTGATAGTGGGGTGTTAAAATCTCCCATTATTATTGTGTGGGAGTCTAAGTCTTTTTGTAGGTCTCTAAGAACTTGCTTAATCAATCTGGGTGCTCCTGTATTTGGTGCATATATATTTAGGATGGTTAGCTCTTCTTGTTGAATTGATCCCTTTAACATTATGTAATGGCCTTCTTTATCTCTTTTGATCTTTATTGGTTTAAGGTCTATTTTATCAGAGACTAGGATTGCAACCCCTGCTTTTTTTTTGTTCTCCATTTGCTTGGTAGATCTTCCTCCATCCCTTTATTTTGAGTCTATATGTGTCTCTCTGCACATGAGATGGGTTTCCTGAATAGAGCACACTGATGGATCTTGACTCTTTATCCAGTTTGCCAGTCTGTGTCTTCTAATTGGGGAATTTAGGCCATTTACATTTAAGGCTGATACTGTTATGTGTGAATTTGATCCTGTCATTATGATGTTAGCTGGTTATTTTGCTCGTTAGTTGATGCAGTTTCTTCCTATCACTGATGGTCTTTACAATTTGGCATGTTTTTGCAGTGGCTGGTACCGGTTGTTCCTTTCTGTGTTTAGTGTTTCCTTCAGGAGCTCTTGTAAGGCAGGCCTGGTGGTGACAAAATCTCTCAGCATTTGCTTGTCTGTAAAGGATTTTATTTCTCCTTCACTTATGAAGCTTAGTTTGGCTGGATATGAAATTCTGGGTTGAAAATTGTTTAAGAGGCGGAGCAAGATGGCCGAATAGGAACAGCTCCAGTCTCCAACTCCCAGCGCAAGCGACACAGAAGACCGGTGATTTCTGCATTTTCAACTGAGGTACTGGGGTCATCTCACTAGGGAGTGCTGGACAATTGGTGCTGGTCAGCTGCTGCAGCCCGATCAGCGAGAGCTGAAGCAGGGCGAGGCATTGCCTCACCTGGGAAACGCAAGGGGGAAGGGAATCCCTTTTCCTAGCCAGGGGAACTGAGACACACAACACCTGGAAAATCGGGTAATTCCCACCCCAATACTGCGCTTTAAGCAAACAGGCACACCAGGAGATTATACCCACACCTGGCCGGGAGGGTCCCACAGCCATGGAGCCTCCCTCATTGCTAGCACAGCAGTCTGTGATCTAACCGCAAGGCAGCAGTGATGCTGGGGGAGGGGCGCCCACCATTGCTAAGGCTTTAGTAGGTAAACAAAGCCACTGGGAAGCTCAAACTGGGTGGAGCTCACAGCAGCTCAAGGAAACCTGCCTGTCTCTGTACACTCCACCTCCGGGGACAGGGCACAGCTAAATAACAACAACGAAAAAAAGCAGCAGAAACCCGTGCAGATGCAAACGACTCTGTCTGACAGCTTTGCAGAGAGCAGTGGATCTCCCAACACGGAGG
>NW_012115644.1:114362-114725 GCF_000951035.1 Colobus angolensis palliatus | reverse complement strand
GAAAATTAATTCAAGATGGATTAGAGACTTAAATGTTAGACCTAATACCATAAAAACCCTAGAAGAAAACATAGGTAGTACCATTCACGACATAGGCATGGGCAAGGACTTCATGTCTAAAACACCAAAAGCAACGGCAACAAAAGCAAAAACTGACAAATGGGATCTAATTAAACTAAAGAGCTTCTGCACAGCATAAGAAACTACCATCAGAGTGAACAGGCGACCTACAGAATGGGAGAAAATTTTTGCAATCTACTCATCTGATAAAGGGCTAATATCCAGAACCTATAAAGAACTCAAACAAATTTACAAGAAAAAACAAACAACCCCATCAAAAAGTGGGCAAAGGATATGAACAGA
>NW_012115644.1:31161-109657 GCF_000951035.1 Colobus angolensis palliatus | reverse complement strand
ATCTGATATAAATGACGAATTGATGGGTGCTGACGAGTTGATGGGTGCAGCACACCAACATGGCACAAGTATACATATGTAACAAACCTGCACGTTATGTACATGTACCCTAGAACTTAAAGTATAAAAAAAAAAAATCATTAGCAACAAACCATTTTAAAGTATCCTAGTATTTGTAAAATATTATCATTTTTTATCCACTCAGTCTCCTAAAATAAAATCATAAATTCTTTAGTAATGTTTAATCAATAAAAAAAAAGAAAATTCTTTAAGAATGTTGAATATTGGCCCCCATTCTCTTCTCCTTGTAGAGTTTCTGCTAAGAGATCTGTCGTTTGTCTTATGGGCTTCCCTTTGTGGTTAACCCGACCTTTCTCTCTGGCTGTCCTTAACAATTTTTTCTTCATTTCAACTTTGATGAATCTGACAATTATGTGTCTTGGAGTTGTTCTTCTTGAGGAGTATCTTTGTGGCATTCTCTGTATTTCCTGAATTTGAATGTTGGCTTGCCTTGCTAGGTTGGGGAAGTTCTCCTGGATAATATCCTGCAGAGTGTTTTCCAACTTGATTCCATTCTCCCCATCACTTTCAGGTACACCAATCAGACGTAGAGTTGGTCTTTTCACATAGTCCCATATTTCTTGGAAGCTTTGTTCATTTCTTTTTTTTCTTTTTTCTCTAAACTCTTCTCACTTCATTTCATTCATTTAATCTTCAATCACTGATACCTTTTCTTCCACTTGATTGAATCGGCTGCTGATGCTTGTGCATGTACCACGTAGTTCTCGTGCCATGGTTTTCAGCTCCATCAGGTCATTTTTGGTCGTCTCTATGCTGTTTATTCTAGTTAGCCATTTGTCTAATCTTTTTTCAAGGTTTTTAGTTTCTCTGCGATGGGTTCGAACATCCTCCTTTAGCCCGGAGAAGTTTGCTATTACCGATCGTCTGAAGTCTTCTTCTCTCAACTTGTCAAAGTCATTCTCCGTCCAGCTTTTTTCTGTTGCTGGTGAGGAGCTGCATTCCTTTGGAGGAGAAGAGGTGCTCTGAGTTTTAGAATTTTCAGCTTTTCTTTTCTGGTTTCTCCCCATCTTGTCTTCGGTGATGGTGACGTACAGATGGGGTTTTGGTGTGGATGTCCTTTCTGTTTGTTAGTTTTCCTTCTAACAGTCAGGACCCTCAGCTGCAGGTCTGTAGGAGTTTGCTGGAGGTCCACTCCAGACTCTGTTTGCCTGGGTATCACCAGCAGAGGCTGCAGAACAGCAAATATTGCAGAATGGCAGGTGTTGCTGCCTGATCCTTCCTCTGGAGGCTTTGTCTCAGAGGGACACCTGGCCATATGAGGTGTCAGTCAGCCCCTACTGGGAGGTGTCTCCCAGTTAGGCTACTCGAGGGTCAGGGACCCACTTGAGGAGGCAGTCCATTCTCAGATCTCAAACTCCATGCTGGGACAACCACTACTCTCTTCAAAGCTGTCAAAGACAGGGACGTGTACCTCTGTGGAAGTTTCTGCTGCCTTTTGTTCAGCTATGCCCTGCCCCCAGAGGTGGAGTCTGCAGAGGCAGGTAGGCCTCCTTGAGCTGCGGTGGGCTCCACCCAGTTCAAGCTTCCTGGCTGCTTTGTGTACCTACTCAAGCCTCAGCAATGGTAGATGCTCCTCCCACAGCCTCGCCGCCACCTTGCCGTTGGATCTCATTCTGCTGTGCTAGCAGTGAGCGAGACTCCATGGGCATGAGACCCTCTGAGCCAGGCACAGGATATAATCTCCTGGTGTGCCATTTGCTAAGACCATTGGACAAGTGCAGTATTAGGGTGGGAGTCCTGATTTTCCAGGTACCGTCTGTCATGGCTTCCCTTGGCTAGGAAAGGGAATTTCCCGACCCCTTGAGCTTCCAGGGTGAGGTGATGCCCCGCCCTGCTTCGGCTCATGCTCCATAGGCTGCACCCACTGTCTGACAAGCCCCAGTGAGATGAACCTGGTTCCTCAGTTGGAATTGCAGAAATCACCATTCTTCTGTGTTGCTTATGCTGGGAGCTGTAGACTGGAGCTGTTCCTATTTGACCATCTTGGAACCTCCTCCTTTTTTTTCCTGTTTCTTAATACAACTTCTGTTCTTACGAAAAAATTTAAAATTTCTGATTGTACCAGCTTTACTACATCCAGGTAGTACACATTTATAACAGTTCACCCTAGCCCTTTGTTTAAAAGGTAAAATCTGTCTCTCACAGAATAGATTGCCTTTCCCTAGACAGAAATGGTAAGCAAAATTCCAAGATCTCACACCTCTTTAATGGAAAGATATTTGTGCATAATCTACATCAGTTAAGACTACTTTTACTTGTTCCTTTGAAGGTGGAAAAAACTAAACACCATTCTGTACACAGCTTGAGCTATCTGATCTATTGTATGAGCAAGACCTTAGTCTCCAGTGCAAATAATCTAAAGTGTAAAATTCATTGAAATTGAGAAGTTGGAGGATATTGGTAGATTAATGTTTTTCATTATAGTATCTTTAATTCTGGTAAATGTGCCTGTTAACTGCAATTATTTGCAAAATAATTTCATCAAAGAAATCAAATCATCTTAGAAGTATTATCTCATCTTCCAAAATGTATGTCTAGGGATACAGTGTGATTCTGAACAATTTTACTTACTAAAAAATTAATGCAAGACAGTACTTTAGGGTCTGTCAAGTTGCAGATTTAACCCCACTCATAAATACCAGCTGAACTCTGACTAATCATTTACCCTCTCTGAAACTCAATTTCCTCTTCTATTATGTAGAAATACTATAATAATATGTGTCTTGCAGAGTCATTGTGAAAATTTAATGAGTAAATATATAATGCCATCACTACAGTGTCTGTTACATAGATGGCATTCAATTAATGGTAGCTGTAAAGTTTAACATAGGAAGTGCAACTGCAGCATTTATTATCCAGATCACAGTCTATGCTGTAGCATATGAGAATATAAAGCAATGGAGCGTCTATACTTCTATTTCTTTCCACAGCATCTGGATAGGGAGGAATGCTGGACTGTTTCTGCATTCTCATAGGTCTCTCTCTCTCTCTCAGCACAGGGATTTTGTTTTTGCTTTGTCTCTTACTTTGATATTAGTAGAAGCTGGAAGCAGAGGTTCCTGTCTTTCAACAACAGGTATGAATATTGCTTGCAGAATAGCCAGTGTAAGCCTTAGGAAGCTTCCAGAGAAGGAGGGATTCACCTGAACTAGAGACATAAAGAGTTTATTATTTTTAATGAAATAGGGATGAAATTGGCACATACCAATTCAGAAGAAGGAAAAGAAAGGCCTGGTAGGACTTGCTCTCCAGGTTTAGCTTCTAGGAGCAGAGCCAAATGCTGCTTGCCAGGCAGGAGATTTCTCTCAACTCATGTCAATCCTTGGTACAATCAGCTCAAATGTCTTTATAGTCTTGAAGAGAGATTTACTTTTTTTCAGTAAATAATTTGACAGATATCTATTGCATAACACATGTATGTTGTACTGAAACAGGACAATTTCACCAGGACAAAGTTGAAAACATCCTAATCTGTGACTGTTAAAACAGCATGCACCTTGGCTGTGAAAAATCATAGTTCTAGAGATCTAGAGATGCCAAGAAAAAGCAAATGATCACAGAAATTTTGGACTATTCCATTTGGCTATAGGGATATTCTTCAGAACCTGTGCAGTCATGTGTATTTTCTCCATGAAGTGAATTCCCAATTTATATATTTGCCACAATTATTTTTAACACTTTTTTTTTCTATTTTTTGAAAGAAACTTGGTTGTATCCTCCAAAATTCATTTACTCTTACTTTAGATTGAAAGAAAAATGATTCCTTATCCCTCAAACTGAAAGGTAAATGAAAATAGTCCTTTGTCAGGTACCAAATTAATTGAGGCTTGACAAAAACACTAAAGCTTATTTAGCAATGCTTGGAAGAAGAAGTTCAGCATGAAAAGAATAGGCCTACTGCTTGGAAAAGACAATAAATGTTAACAGATGCTATGAAGAAGGCATAGTTACTCAACTCCTACCATTCTTCTTCATCAAGTAAAAGGAAGCATCTTCACATTGAAAAGAGTAGGGCAAATGTAAAGTGAGTCATAAATTTTACAACTCACTCTCTATAAAGGAATTGAATTACAAAATATGATGGTCTGACTTTCTCTAAGGCCATATATATCTAATCCAATACTGTAATTAACATTAAGTTTAAATGTCGGTAGTCTTAAAAGAATGAACAGAAATCTTGGATGGAAGCATTTCAAAGATGTCATTATCAAATACTCCCTTGCTGTGGATAGAGTTAGACATGTAGAATTTTTAATAGAATATTGCTTCACTCTGCCTTAGAGCTCATTTGGTTGCAAGAAACAAAGTCATTCTGGCCAGTTAAAATACAGGAGGATTTATTATACAGATGCTCCTCATGAAATTCAGGAGATGAAGGACTGTTGAGTGCCATGGGGAGTCAGATTTTCAAGAGAAAAATAATCAGACTGACTTGGCTCATGGGTCAGATGTTCACCCCCCCCCCTTTTTTTTAATCGAGAGTGTTGGGTTTATCTGGTATAAATGTAGGAAGAAGGGCTCACTGCTAATGTTATAGTTGAGGGAGGAAGAGAGGATGTTCTTGAACAAAACTGGGAAGAAATCTGAAAATGTCTCTGTAATCACAACGATCTGGACTTAGTGTTTCAGTATCCTGGAATCCTCACACAATCTTAAATAACTATTAAGGACAAGTTCACATATTGGAACAGGTTTTGGCAAAAGCTTCTTAAGAGAAAAGTGGATATTTTAAATATATGTAAACTATTCCCCACCAAATGAGGTTAAAACTCATACCTTTCTCTCTACCAATGAAATGAAATTCTAAAATTGAAATAAGTTTTAGTGACACATTTTAAATATATGTAAACTATTCCCCACCAAATGAGGTTTAAACTCATACCTTTCTCTCTACCAATGAAATGAAATTCTAAAATTGAAATAAGTTTTAGTGACACATTTGAACATTAACCAAAGATTTTTAGAATAAACACCAATGAAGTTGTATATTTAAAACCAATAGAACGTGACACATTAGGAAGAGAATATTCAATTCATGTACATGCAGTGAACAATTATCAATAAACGATTTTCTGATTTTTGTTTTTGTTTTAGAGACAGGGTCTCTCTATGTTGCCTAGGCTGGCCTTGAACTCCTAGACTCAAGTGATCTTCCAGCTCAGACTCCTGAGTAGCTGGGACTACAAGAATGCTACTGTGTCCTGTCTCAACATATGATTTTAAAGCAAAATGGCTGTTGTTATGTAGCTTAACTGAGACAATGTGAAATCTTCCAGAGGAGTCAGCAGAGAGTACTGACACCTTTCTTCTGACACCTTCATCTACCTGGGTTAGAGTAAGCTTATAATCAGAACAGGCCCTGGATCAAAAATTTCCTAGAGAAGCAGCTTCTGCTGCTGCCATCTGCCTGAAACAGATTCAAAGCTCAGAGCTAAATATCAGCCTGCCTAGATTTGATGGCCAGAGGGGGCATCAAAGGATGTGGTCAGCTAGCTTGACTTCAGCTGTCCTGGGCTGTCATGTCAGGATCAGAATTTATCTGTGTCAGCAAAATAGTTTAATAGCAAAATAGCGTTATCAAATTTTAATAAAATTTGAATCACTTTAAAATATAAGATATGTAGTCTCTTAAATAGTAAATTGTTTACTTCAGTTTATTAAATTAGTGGTTCCTTCTATTCAAGCAAAAAAACCATTTGTTTGAGTACACAGTTGAAAATATTTTTTGAAACTTTTGAAACTTGGAATGTTTTCGCTAAGATTTTCAGATATAATTAAAAAGAAAAATTTAATTTTCACCTATTATTTTGATTTTGTATTCTGTGTTGGAAGCATATGTGATTGATTGTTTTTCTTTTGAAATCCAGTTTCAATGTCAGTGTATCACTGGATTAGTGTTTTATGTTTGAATCCTTTAATATCAAACTTTTGTGTATAATTTAGTAGCTGTCATATTCAACTAAAAGCTTAAGAAAGTTAGGTATTTTTTATATTGCCATAATACTTGAGGATATCTTATTTTAAATCCAACTATAGTTTTTAATGAATGACAATATTTTTCCAAAGGGGGAAGAAAATGTATCTGTAATATCTGATTGGACATCCATATTTGGCATACAGTTATTTCTTGACCTTTATTTGTAGAGAGAATGAAAGCTGGATAACTAAGCTAAATTTTTAAGTTTCTTTTCTAGGAAAAACAATTTCTAGGTCAGTGTTATCCTTGGTTTTCCAATGAAGAACCAGAGACTGAGAGAGGTTAAGTAACTCACCCAAGGTCACACAGCTAGTAAACGGCAAAGTCTGGTTTCTAATTCAGGTCTGTCTGATTCCAAAGACTGGGCTCAGTCTACCACACCCTGTGGCCTGATGGTTTCACAGACTGTAGATTCACAGCACATATTGCTAGGATGGAAGAAAATGTAGGCTTGAATTAGTTATAGCACAATTCAATTTAAAAGCTCCATTTTGAGTGTGTGTGTATGTATGAGCATGCTGGGGTGATAGGGAAGTGATTTTCTCACTCTATCATTACAAAATAACACTTTCTATAACTGGACAACCCACTTTCTCCTATAAAATAGGAGAAAATAGATATTGGCAACAGAGCTTTGTGTAGTAAACTCACATTCAGTTTGAATTATCATAGCTAAAGTAAACTCACAGACATTGTAGTATGATTATCCGAAAATAACAACATACAAAGAATTCTATTTCTGAGTATTCTAAGGTTGACAGTATAGAAAATAGGGTAAAAAGGAACATTGTTTTACATGTTGGGTTTCTGGAGACTTTCTTACTGGGGAAAGGCCTCAAGGTCATTTATACTCAGCCAACTGGGTAAGAAGTGAGGGCTAAAAATAGATATGCTACAGCATCATCTTATACATTAAGGTGGAGAGTCAGAGGTGGAACTATTTAAAACCAACACATTCATATGGCCTCTCTACCAAAGTGTAACACATATATAATAACTAAAGTAGTGTATAAAGAACTAGTCCTTTCTCAAAGGACTACACACAGAAGCATTTGAGCTAGATGGTTACATTCTTCCCCCTGTTATTTTCTCAGAGCCTAGCTCCAGGTCCTAGCAGTTTTCTTCTTCTTAAGTGAATTGCCCTAGAGAGAGAGCAGGCGCATGTCTGCTTTTTTGTGTTTTTGTTTTTTGAGACAGGATCTTGCTCTGTCGTTCAGGCTGGAGTGCAGTGGCACAATCTCGGGTCACTGCAACCTCCACCTTATGCCTCAGCCTCCCGAGTAGCTGGGACTACAGGCAGGTGCCACCATTCCCAGCTAATTTTTGTATTTTTTGTAGAGACGGGGTTTCGCCATGTTGGCCAGGCTGGTCTTGAACTCAGGCCTCAAGTGAAATGAAAATTTTCTAAGCAGGAAGTATGCTCATGCACATCTGTATTTTATGAGGTGGGAAATCCTTTCCAGAAGCTGTAGGCAGACTTCTCCTTATCTCTCATCTCCAGGCAAGAACCGAGACTCACCGTTGGTAAAACAGAAAAAGATTGCCATGACTGGTTTAGGTCAATCATAACTCATCCTCTGTTATGTTGGCAAAAAAGAAGGAGAATGACTATTGGGTGAGCAAACACCAGTGATTGCTACAATATTAATTTGTCTTAACATCTGCCTAGAAATTTTCTCTATACTTAAGTAAATAAGTTATAAATACTATATAATGTAATATATGTCATTATATAACTATTGACACAGTATTATACTTTCATAATATGTTAATATAATTTATGCTCATATATGTGTGTATATATATGTGCAAATATTCACAAATGATAATTGCCTAAGTATCTTGCATTTTTTTATAAATGTGGTACTCTGTGCATAATGCTTAGCATATAACTCACATGTAGTGTTTTATCAATGCAAATTAGTATTAATGCTATTAATACAGTCTTTAAGACAATTTAAAAAAGAATGAGGATCATTTTCTTGCAGATACTAAATTTTACTTTATTGGTACTTTAAAAACTATGTGAACACATTTATTTGGAGCTATTGAATATTTTTGAAGATAGTAGCCACAGAGCTCCTTTTAAAACATAGAAGAATTACTATAGTCAGCAGCAAATCCATTTGAACAGAGTAGAATAATTTTGTGAATATCAGCTAGGTGACTAAATGTTTACTTTCTGATGAATATCGAGGCACAGATATTTTCTAATCATGTTAATATGCAGGCAGAAGTAAGAGGGGTAGGTATTAAACATTTTTGGCATATTTTCACAAAATATTATGTTAGCAAATGAATTTTAAATTACTGTCAGATTTCTGGAGGAAAAAATAACTTCACTACTATTTGCCTAATTCATGCCACATGGAGATAAGAGTTAAGAAATTCTTATGGAAGAGAAGATCATTATAGATACTTCTTTTCAAGTATTGGACATAATTGGATGAATGCCTGTAGAAAAGAAAGGACATGAAAGAAGAAACTCTCCTTAGTTACCTTGTGACAGGATCCTGATCAAGGGTCTAAGGGTGGGCATGAGCTCTGGTGAGCCCACCCTTAGAATGCCCTGCAGCCTTCACAGAGCTGAACTCTCATAGTCCTTCAGGCCAAGCTGTAGATTAGTTTTTGCCTTTTTTGGTAAAAACTTTTTCTTTTAGTTCCATTTCTCATTTCTTGTCTTTTGTCCCCAAATGTATTGCTAAGTATGAAAATATTACCATTATATATGAAAAGTTATTTAATCTCTCAGACTTAAAGTTGGTCAATTTCTAAATACATTAGTAGAACTAGATGATGGCTAAAACCTCCTCCAGATCTAACATTGTACATAAAAGATTAGACTTTGTGGAAGTAACTGGTCCTCAGAATCGTCTGAAGGAATTTCTAAATATACAAATTCTTAGACTCTACCTTTAGACATTCTAATTCATTTAGATTTCTGGAAGAAAAAATAACTTCATTACTATTTGCCTAATATATACTGTATAGAGAAGATGAGAATTGAGAAATTCTCAGTTTTGAATATTGTGATCACCACAATATTAATCATGTTTTACTATCAGCCCAGAATGATTTATTTAAGTAAATATAAATACTATTAAATTTATTTTATATGTCATATAATTATTGATGTGTTATAGTATTATAATTATATAATTATTATATTATAATTATATATAATATATAAAATATAATTATATTATAATTATATATATAATTATATAAATATATACATTCATTCTGTATAGAATCTTACTTTCAATTATGAAGCTCATTGTGCTACTTTAATTTGTTTTACTATGTATAAACAATGCTTTAAAAATGATTATTGAAGGTCTTGGGTTAAATGCTGGGTACACAATGTAGGGTCTTAGGTTAAATGCTGGGTACACAGTAATGAATGAATGTATTAGTCCGTTCTTGCACTGCTATAAAGAAATACCTGAGATTGGATAATATATAAAGAAAAGAGGTTTAATTGTCTCACGGTTCAGGAGGTTGTACAGGCTTCTGCTTCTGGGGAGGCCTCAGGAAACTTATACTTATGGTAGAAGGCAAAGGGGAAGCAGACTCATCTTACATGGCTAGAGCAGGAGGAAGAGAGAGATGGGGGAGGTGCTGCACACTTTTAAAACAACCAGATCTCGTGATAACTCACTATACAGTACCAAGTGGGGGATAGTGCTAAACTATGAGAACTTCACCCTCATCAATCCATCACCTCCCACCGGGCACCACCTTCAACACTGGGGATTACAAGTTGACATGAGCTTTGGGCAAGGACACAGACCCAAACCATATCAATGAACCAGACTTAGTCCTATCTGCTCCATCCTTTACAGAAGGACTGAGATTAAACCCAGTAACCTGTGTTTAAAAGTTATTCTCCAGGCAATTCTGATAACTAGAGAGTTAAAAAGATAAAATCAAAACAGTTTATGTCTATATATTTTTAGTTTCTCTGCAGGAATCAGGGTTCCAGCAGGTAATAAGTAACATCAGGTGGCTTGTCTTAGTCTGTTCACTGCTGTAACAAGATATGAAGACTAGGACATTTATTAAGAACAAAAATTTATTTTGTCACAGTTCTGGAGGCAGGGGAGTCCAAAAATCAATGCACTGGTAGGTTTGGTGTCTAGTAAGGGGTGCTCTCTTCTTCCAAGATAGCACCTCTTCTGCATTGCTACATAACAAAAGGTGGAAAAGCAAAAGGGGCAAATGCTACGCAACGCTTTTTAAAATAAGGCTTTAAACCTATACACGAGGGTGGAGCCCTCATGACTTAATTACCACCTGAAGGCCCCACCTCTTAATACTATTGCATTGGCAATTGTTTCAACATATAAATTTTGGGTGGCATATTCAGACCATCGCATGGTTCAAATGCAAACACTTTAATGCAGGGACAATGGATGGATGTGTAGGCTGAATGAAGGGAATA
Organism: Colobus angolensis palliatus; assembly: GCF_000951035.1. Taxonomy (NCBI): domain Eukaryota; kingdom Metazoa; phylum Chordata; class Mammalia; order Primates; family Cercopithecidae; genus Colobus; species Colobus angolensis. The sequence continues at coordinate 99,155 of NW_012115644.1, read as the reverse complement.
AGGGGTGGTGAGATGCAAAGACACTAGCAAAAATGGGAAGCACATGAACATCTTTGGGTGTAAAGGGACAAAGGTGGAAACCACAGCCCCTGACAACTGCAACCCTAGAGGAAGACCCCTCAGATAGGAGCTATAGTTCTTAAGACATACAGAGTGCCGGCAACATCTTCATGGACACAGGGAGCAGGGAGTAGTACCCTTATATCTCTATTTCTTCTGTCTTCTGATTTTCTACTGATGTTTCCCAGTGTCAGCTTCTTGGGGACACTAGCCGGGCAGAAAATGGATAAGGGATGTGTGGACAATTTAAGGAACACCCACTGACTCTCTAATCCAGCAAACTCTCTAACAAAAAAAACAATTTAGAGTGGATGTTTAAAAATATACTCCATTCTTTATACATAGACTGCTTTGTGGATCCATGGCTGTCTTTAAATCTAAACCAAGTTTTTTTGGTTGCAAACAAGTTTTTATGTTTTTACTAAATCCCAGCTGCTAGAATTACATGCTTTTTTACGTTGCCACCTCTCAGGTATCGTATTACTTGTAGTAAATTGCAAGCAAAGAGCCAAGTCTAATACAAAAAGATATTTTGGATTACCTATAAATTGCTCCCCTGAGTATGGATAATTGAGAATTTGACTTTAATGATTAAAATAATAGGATTAATAAATTTTTCAATTTATGTGTACATTCCCTCTTATTATGGGGAGTTGCCTATATAGTTATAGCACCTCCATCATTAGCATGGGTGTGAGCCTGAGTCAACATTCACCCAAAGCTTGTCTTTTTGAATACATGGCTAATTGAGAGTGTCAAAATACATTTTAAAAACTCAGCGAGAAAGAGAAGGAATCATTGCTAATGCTGCTGAAAACCTGGATGAATAATTGGCTTTGAGATGCTGCAAGATGAAGATCACAGCAGCTCAAATGTCATCGCCTAAAGGAGGACAACCAGTATTAGGCTAGCTGCCATTCAGTGATTTCATAAAAGGTTACCCAGAAGGATTGGTCCCCACTTCAAGCAGCACAAATGTCATTGCAAGGACCTTATGTTCTTCAAGAGCAGTGATATAAAAAGACCAAAGGCAATTTGATCCAGAATGATAGATTGAGCATCATATAAATGATTTGTACATTCAGAAAGCAGTATGCCTTTCCCAAGAAAATAGCTGAAAAAACACTTGTGCTGTGAACACTAGTACCACAAAGCAATATGCTAGTTACTAGTTATTAAAGAGTGAGGTAAAAAAATTAGTAATTTTATAGTAGGAAAGCTACATTTTTCTATTTTCATTTCTTTTTCTCATGTGGAAAAGACACCAAAGGTGTAAGGCATGAGGCAGAAAGTAAGAAAACCCATTCAATTGCATTTCATTTGCAAGTTACAATTTAAGGTAAATGTTGACCATTTGCGTCTTTGCAATTATTTTCAAGTAACCTAAGTAAACTTTATTTCTTAATAATTTCAGCTTTCACCATATGTGTAATGTTTAGGTAACCTGAAGATTAGGAAGAGATTGTTGATTAGAATTGAGTAGAAAATATGCCATCTCCATTAGGTTACTCCTTTGCTTTTATAATCCCTGATGCCTAATAAAATCCCCAACAGGTTAAAGTTTTGCTACTCATTACTTAGATTTTTTTAACCTGCTTTAATTTGCATCGGCCCATTTATTTCAGGCACAGGTAGCAAGATATCCTGAAGCACTAGTTCCTGCCCCTCCTGAGATAGTCCACATCTATTTTGTTGTGAGATGGTCAAGTCTTTGAGTTTTCAAATATGTTGGATTTTCCCATTTCTTAAAATAATCTGATCCATTACTCCCCTCCTCAACGAAATGAACGGCTTCTTATTGAAAATAAGACTGTCACAGGATAATGTATTTAGAAATTCAAATTTAGCAACTTAAAGATGACCTTTTCCTTTTTTCCTATCTTTTCCAAAAGTCTGAACTTAGTGATAAGACAAAGCTATGTATAAAGGACAAGGAGAAGAGGTAAAAGGGTGACTTTGAGGAAAATACAGATGAGAGGAAGATTTTCTCTAGACTACAAAAATCAGTGAATTCATTGTGAAGACCATACAAATACACTGTAAAAGAGCAGCTGCTGCTATATCTTCTTCATTCTGGAATCCCTAGGATGGGACAAAAATAAATAAATAAAGACACTGAAATGCTTCTCTTCTCCCATGACATTTGATAATAATCTTTTAATTTGCATCTGATGGCAACTGGCAATCTTTCAATTGCTTTGGTACATCATCAGAGACATCCATAAGTGCTTCTTACTAGTGACATAAATTTATAGTACATTTTAATATATGACTGGGAGATAGGAAAACACACGACTGAGTATAAATTACTCTGGACTTGCATTCCAACATATCTTCTTAAAGACCATGTGCCTCTTCAAGAAAACTGTTCAAGGTTTCATTCTATTGTACATTTTCGATTACTGTTTCTAAAATTTGGTCTTGAAAAACACTTTTGATGATATTCATAGCAAAAGCCTCCAAGAACTATAGCAAGGTGAGTATAAATTCTATACAGTAAATGTCTGTACCTTTAAAAATCACTGAAGAAAAAACCTTGCAAGCACCTTGCTGATAGCTGCCAGCAACTCTTCATGAAGAATAAACACTGTCAGACTCACCTGATCTATTAGGATAAAAGTAGTCCCAGGTAGATCAGAAAGAAGAGATAGTTCTAATTTATCTTGGCTCTAGGAAGGTTAGGTGATTCACTTGTACAAGGCAATAAATTTAGAAAATATGGTCTAGACAGTGTAACTATTAGGTGAGAACACAAATTGCTAAAGGGTCAAAAAATAATACAAAGTGTTTTTCAAAATCATTTAGAAGCCTAGATTTTTTTTCTTAAGTTTTCATCACCAGCCTAGATAAAGAAATAAAGTCATGTCTTAGAAAAATATATCTTAGAAAAGTGATTCAAGAAGAAATAGAAAATCTGAATATACCCAATAATCATTAAAGAAATTTAATAACTAGCTTAAAATCTAACTCGTTTTCTCCCATCCCCAAATATGCTAGATGGTTTTATAGACCAGTGAACCAAGCATTTGGGAAAAATTATCCCTGTTTTATAAAAACAGTTCCAGGGAATAGAAAAAATATTCTTCAGATCAGTTAATGGTGCTACAATAATCTTGATGCAAAACAGATCAGGATAATATCAGAAAGTCCAATCACACTTAAGAGCAAAGATAATAAAATTAAAATTAAAAATAAAGTGTTAATAACTGGAGAAAACCTTTTCTTGAGCAAGTTAAGTTTTTCCCAAGAATATAAGAACAATTTAACATTATAAAATGTATTAATGGAATTACCCTCACTAAGATACCAAAAGGAGAAAACCTAGATGATCACCTCAGTAGATATATAAAAAACACTTGCTAAAATTTGCAATCTGTTCATGACAAAGTAGGAATTGAAGGGAACTATCTTGTTCATATATACCATGTTCAGGAATAAGAAGACTTAAGAAGATGTTAGTTCTTCCCTGTTAATCTCTAAATTGAGTGCAGCTCCAGTAAAAATCCCTAAAGGCTTTTTCATGGTACATGGAGAGCAGATCTTAATTTCAGATCGAAAAGCAAAAGGACAAGAATAGCCAAGACTATTATAAGGAAGAACAAGGCATGGCTTCTCTGTCAGACAACAAGAATTACAGAGCTTTAAGTAATTAAGAGAATGAATAATTGACCTTAATTATTCTGTTCAGATCACTTACTAGTTCTGTAAGATTTATAGCCAAGGAGAAATTGAAAATTGGGCTAGACTTGGTAGACAGCCTTAGAAATATTGAAAGACGTAGGAAATAAGACTCAAAAAGTCAAATTAGAACCACTCAGTCTGATAATTCTAACACTACTATATAAACAATAATAAAGAAAACACAGGTTAAAAATAGTACTTTTGAAGTACATTCTTATTTAAAGCAAGGGAAGTTAGTCGATAGTTGTTGTTCCTTTCTATTGACATAAGCACCTAAGAGATGCATTTTGTTTTTCCCATTATCTATCTATCTATCTATCTATCTATCTATCTATCTATCTATCTATCTATCAATCATCTATTTATGCAGGTTCTCGCTCTGTCACTCAGGCTGGAGTTCAGTGGCATGATTATAGTACACTGCAGCCTCGAATTCCTGGGCTTAAGCAATCCTCTAACTTCAGCCTCCCAAGTAGTTGACTCTACAGGTGTGTGCCACCATAACTGGCTAATTTATTTTTTGTAGAAATAAGGTCTTGCTATGTTGCCCAGGTTGGTCTTAAACTCCTGGGCTGAAGCGATCCTCCTGCCTTAGCCTCCCCAAATGTTGGGATTACAGGTGTGAGCCACTGTACCTAGTTTCTGAGATGTATTTCAAATGTATTAATAGCATGAAGAGTTTGTCTAAAATATAATTTCCTTGAGGTCAGCTGTGGAAAACACGCTAAAGATTTACTGAGAGAGAGGATAAAATTTTTTGCTCTGGATACCTTTAGAAATCAGATTGACTTTATTCTGTCAGGAAATTTGGAGGTTTAATGAAGATGCTGAAATTCGTTATTTGGTTACATGAACTATTTCCAGTTGTGCAGTTCTAGAAATAGTCCAAAGATGCTCTCTTATGGCAAGACTGGGGGAAAAAATCAAGCTTTAGTAATTCATGTGCATTGTTTCCTCTCTCCCTTTCATTTCCCAAAATATATACACACTTTCTAAAAGCAACTGGCTGCTCTTAATTCAGTAACAAACATGCCTCCACGTAGTCAGCTGAAAGCCTACTCAGAGTATCAGTGACACCACTCTGCATTGTGGCAGTACTAAACTGAAAATATAGTAAGAAAAGAGCAGTCACTCTATATTCAGGAATGTACTTATTTCTTTTAGTCTCATTCAACTTTAAAGTAAGTTGTGGGATGATTTGTGAGGGATCTAATATGAAAAACAGTTTTGAATCCAATAAATGACAAGATCATTTATAAATCTGCAGTGACAAAATGTATGTATCAAATCCACTTATTATTATACATAGTTAACTCCCAGCTGCTTATGTATATAAACCATGGTTTTATTTACCCATGGTAAGTTTTAATCCCACACTGGGTGTCCTTGCCCACTCAAGAAGTCCTAGCTTACTTTTCTTAACTACCGAGAACATTTTAAGGGATAAAGTTGTTGTTCTCAACAAAATATGTGCTACATTCCAAAACTGTCCTGAGTTATCAATTATTCTCAGATAATTGAGCTAGCTGTTCTATGTAAAGTAGAAAACATCCAGCAGGAAAATCAGTCTGTATGCTGCGCATATGTTTTCCCTCTGGCTGAAACACAAGCAGATGGTGAGAAATGATCTGTGACTGAACCTAGTTATCAGACATGTGGAAGAGCAAGCTTCCCTTTTCCTATTAAAGATGTACTAGTGACGGAGAAGTGGCATGCCCTACAGATTGCACATTTCACTGTCTTATTCCCTTGATGGTCATTCAGTATCACTCATTCCACAGATATTTATTAAGCATGCTAGTTTGAGCCATGCTCTATGCTGGGCCAGATTTATGATGGTAAATATCAAATTAACATTTTTTGAGAAACTTCTCTCTTCACTTCGGCATAAGTTCACTCAAAAAAGCTCTTTTGCCTTTTCCTTCATGGACAGGGAATATAATTGACCAACATCCTCTTTATAAAAACTATTCGGATGATATAAGGCAGTAGCTGTTACTCCTTTATGTTCTTTAGCATTTGATTTGATCAGTCTATTTTAAGGATATTAAACAAAATAAAATAATACAAACCAAAGCAACACAATTCCCCACATGAAAGAGACGAAAATATATTACTCATTCTATATTTATTGAATTCCTACTATGTACCTGACACCGAAATAAGTACTGAGAGTATAATGGTGGATAAAACGGACTGCTTGGAGCTTACATTCTAGTGAGGAAGACAAAATAAACATATATACAAATGTATTGTGGGGAAAGAGAGAGTAACTGGGAGAGAACACTTTTGTTGGACAGAAAGGCATACAGAAAGTATGTGATAGCAACTAACACAATATCTGATTCACTGGAAATTTTCGAGACGTTTCAGATGAGTCATCCACTAAATATACTCTTCTGTTTGCTGCTGAATTTTGTTTCCTTGCTTGATTTTATATTGTTATTCAGATCAGATAAACTATGTCTAAAAGCAAGCAAACAAACAAAAAACCAAAAACAAATGAACAAAACCTGGCTTTCCTATAGTGCTATGAAAAAGGAGTCTTACAAAAGCAAATAACCCTTTTTGTGTAAATATTGGAAGAAAAGATTTTAATATTTGGCTAATTTCTTAGTGCAGAACATTGGATTATATTACAATGTTTTTGCTTCCTTGAGGTTAGTGATATTTAATGTTTTGGGTCATGGATCCTTTTAAGAATCTAATTAAAATTATGGTCCATCTCTTAAGGAAAATCCATATACCTGTATTTTTGAAAAACTGGGTACAATTTCAGGAGAGCTCATACATTCTATGTATCTCAGGTAAAAAACCCTTAACATGATTAACAAACACAAAACAGCTTGTCAGATGTAAAAAATTAATAGATAGCTGCAATAATTGAGTGAGTGTGGTTCTGTTATAAGAACAGACTGTGGGAAACACCAGCAAGATGGCTGAATACAAACAGCTCCGGTCTGCAGCTCCCAGTGAGATCAATGCAGAAGGCAGGTGATTTCTGCATTTCCAACTGAGGTACCCAGTTCATCTCACTGGGACTGGTTAGACGGTGGGTTCAGCCCATGGAGGGTGAGCAAAAGCAGGGTGGGGTGTCGCCTCACCCAGGAAGTGCACGGGGTTGGGGAACTCCCCTTCCTAAGGGAAGCCCTGAGGGACTGTGCCATGAGGGATGGTGCATTCCAGCCCAGATACGATGCTTTACCCAGTTTTTGCAACCCACAGACCAGGAGATTCCCTCGGGTGCCTACAGCAACAATGCTCTGGGTTTCAAGCACAAAACTGGGCAGCCATTTGGACAGACACAGAGCTAGCTGCAGGAGTATTTTTTTCATACCCCAGTGGCACCTAGAACCCCAGCAAGACAGAACCGTTCACTCCCCTGGAAAGGGGACAGAAGCCAGGGAGCCAAGTGGTCTTGCTCAGAGGGTCCCACCCCCATGGAGCCAAGCAAACTAAGATCCACTGGCTGGAAATTCTCACTGGCAGCACAGCAGTCTGAAGTCAACCTGGGATACTCAAGCTTGGATGGGGGAGGGGTGTCTGCCATTACTGAGGCCTGAGTATGTGGTTTTCCCCCTCACAATGTAAACAAAGCTGCAGGGAAGGTTGGACTGAGCAGAGCACACCACAGTGCAGCAAAGCCACTGTAGCCAGACTGCTTTTCTAGATTCCTGCTCTCTGGGGAGGGCATCTCTGAGAGAAGCCCCAGTCAGGGGCTTATAGATAAAACTCCCATCTCCCTGGGACAGAGCACCTGGGGGAAGGGACAGCTGTGCGCATAACTTCATCAGACTTAAGTGTTCCTGCCTGCCGGCTCTGAAGAGAGCAGCAGATCTCCCAGCACAGTGCTTAAGCTCTGCTGAGGGACAGACTGACTCCTCAAGTGGGTCCCTGACCCTCATGCCCCCTCACTGGGAGACACCTCCCAGCAGGGGTTGACAGACACCTTATACAGGAGAGCTTCAGCTGGTATCTGGCAGGTGCCCCTCTGGGATGAAGCTTCCATAGGAAGCAGCAGGGAGCAATCTTTACTGTTCTGCAGCCTCTGCTGGTGATACCCAGGCAAATAGGGTCTGGAGAGGACCTCCAGAAAACTCCAGCAGACTGTTAGAAGGAAAACTAACAAACAGAAAGCAGTAAAATCAACATCAACAAAAAGGACACCCACGCAAAAACCCCATCCAAAGGTCCTCAGCATCAAAGAACAAAGGTAGATAAATCCATGAAGATGAGGAAAAACCAGCATGCCTCTTCTCCTCCAAAGGATCACAACTCCTTGCCAGCAAGGGAACAAAACTGGATAGAGGATGAGTTTGATGAATTAACAGAAGTAGGCTTCAGAAGGTGGGTAATAATGATCTCCTCTGAGCTAAAGAAGCATGTTCTAATCAGATACAAGGAAGCTAAGAACCTTGAAAAAATATTAGAGGAATTGCTAACTAGAATGACCAGTTTAGAGAAGAACACAAATGACCTGATGGAGCTGAAAAACACAGCACAAGAACTTTGTGAAGCATACACAAGTATCAATAGCTGAATCGATCAAGAAGAAAGGATATCAGAGATTGAAGATCAACTTAACGAAATAAAATGTGAAGACAAGATTAGAGAAAAAAAGAATGAAAGGAATGAACAAATCCTCTAAGACACATGGGCTATGTGAAAAGACCAAACCTACAATTGATTGGTGTACCTGAAAGTAAGGGGGAGAATGGAACCAAGTTGGAAAACACAATTCAGGATATTATCCTGGAGAACTTCCCCAACTTAGCAAGACAGGCCAACATTCAAACTCAAGAAATACAGAGAATGCCAGTAAGATACTCCTCGAGAAGAGCAACCCCAAGATACATAATCATCAGATTCATGAAGGTTGAAACGAAGGGAACAATGTTAAGGGCAGCCAGAGATAAAGGTTGGGTTACCCACAAAGGGAAGTTCATCAGACTAACAGCTGATCTCTCTGCAGAAAGCCTACAAGGCAGAAGAGAGTGGAGGTCAACATTCAACATTCTTAAATAAAAGAATTTTCAATCCAGAATTTCATATCCAGCCAAATGAAGCCAAGCTTCATAAGTGAATGAGAAATAAAATCCTTTACAGACAAGCAAATGCTGAGGAATTTTATCACCACCAGGCCTACCTTACAAGAGTGCCTAAGGAAGCACTAAATATGGAAAGGAAAAACTGGTACTAGCAACTGCCAAAACATACCAAAATATAAAGACCAACGACAATGAAGAAACTGCACCAATTAACATGCAAAATAACCAGCTAATATCATGATGACAGGATCAAATTCACACATAACAATATTAACCTTTGGCCAGGAGCGGTGGCTCATGCCTGTAATCCCAGCAATTTGGGAGGCTGAGGCAAGTGGATCATGAGGTCAAGAAACTGAGACCATCCTGGCCAACATGGTGAAACCCCATCTTTACTAAAAGTACAAAAAAATTAGCTGGGCATGGTGGTGCGTGCCTGTAGTCCCAGTTACCTGGGAGGCTGAGGGAGGAGAATTGCTTGAACCTGGGAGGCAGAGGGAGCTGAGATTGCACCACTGCACTCCAGCCTGATGACAGAGCGAGAATCTGTCTCAAAATTAACAAAACAAAACAAACAGACAAAAAAACCAATATTAACCTTAAATATAAATGGGCTAAATGCCCCATTTAAAAGTCACAGACTGGCAAACTGGATAAAGAATCAAGACCCATTGGTGTGCTGTATTCAGGAGACCCATCTCATGTGCAAAGACACATATAGGCTCAAAATAAAGGGATGGAGGAATATTTGCCAAGGAAATGGAAAGCAAAAAAATAAAAAATAAAAAAGCCTGGGTTGCAATTCTTGTCTCTGATAAAACAGACTTTAAACCAATACAAATTTAAAAAGACAAAGAAGGGTATTACATAATAGTAAAGGAATTAATGCAACAAGAAGAGCTAACTATCCTAAACATATATGCACCCAATACAGGAGCATCCAGATTCATAAAGCAAGTTCTTAGAGACCTACAAAGAGACTTAGACTCCCATAATAATAGTGGGAGACATGCTATATTAGACTTCCACAATAGTAGTGGGAGACTTTAACACTCTACTATCAATATTAGCCAGATCAATGAGACAGAAAATTAACAAGGATATTCAGGATTTGAACTCAGCTCTGGACCAAGTGGACCTAATAGACATCTACAGAACTCTCCACCCCAAATCAGCAGAATATACAATCTTCTCAATACCACATAGCACTTACTATAAAATCGACCACATAATTGGAAGGAAAATGCTTCTCAGCAAATGTAAAGGAATGGAAACCATAACAGTCTCTCAGATCACAGTGCAATCAAATTAGAACTCAGGATTAACAAACTCACTCAAAATCGCACAACTACATGGAAACTGAACAACTGCTCCTGAATGACTACTGGGTAAATAACAAAATTAAGACTGAAATAAATAAGTTCTTTGAAACCAGTGCGAACAAAGACACAGTGTACTAGAATCTCTGAGACACAGCTAAAGCAGTGTTTAGAGGGAAATTTATAGCACTAAATACCCACAGGAGAAAGTGGGAAAGATCTAAAATTGACACCCTAACATCACAATGAAAAGAATTAGAGATGCAAGAGCAAACAAATTCAAAAGCTAGCAGAAGACAAGAAATAACTAAGATCAGAGCAAAACTGAAGGAGACAGAGACACAAAAAACCCCTCAAAAAAAAATCAATGAATCCAAGAGCTGGTTTTTTGAAAAGATTAACAAAATAGATAGACTGCTAGCCAGATTAATAAAGAAGAAAAGAGAGAAGAATCAAAGAGACACAATAAAAAATGATAAAGGGGATATCACCACTGATCCTACAGAAATACAAACTACCATGAGAGAATACTATAGACATCTCTATGCAAATATACTAGAAAATCTAGAAGAAACAGATAAATTCCTGAACACATACACCCTTCCCAGACTAAACCAGAAAGAAGTTGAATCCTTGAATAGAACAGTAACAAGTTCTGAAATTGAGGCAGTAATTAATAACCTACCAACCAAAAAAGGCCCAGGTCCAGACGGATTCACAGCCAAATTCTACCAGAGGTACAAAGAAGAGCTGGTACCATTCCTTCTGAAACTATTCCAAACAATAGAAAAAGAGGGACTCCTCCCTAACTTATTTTATGAGGCCATCATCATCCTGATACCAAAACCTTGCAGAGACACAACAAAAAAAGAAAATTTCAGGTCAATATCCTTGATGAACATTGATGTGAAAATCCTCAATAAAATACTGGCACACCAAATCCAGCAGCACATTAAAAAGCTTATCCATCACGATTAAGTCGGCTTCATCCCTGGGATGCAAGGTTGGTTCAACATATACAAATCAATAAATGTAATCCATTACATAAACAGAACCAATGACAAAAACCACATGATTATCTCAATAGATGCAGAAAAGGCCTTCAATAAAAAAAACGCCTTCAGGCTAAGGACACTCAATAAACTAGGTATTGATGGAACATATATCAAAACAGTACGAGCTATTTATGACATACCCACAGCCAATATAATACTGAATAGGCAAAAGCTGGCAGCATTCTTTTGAAAACCGGAACAAGACAAGGATGTCCTCTCTCACCATTCCTATATTCAACATATTGGAAGTTCTGGTCAGGGCAATCAGGCAGGAGAAAGAAATAAAGGTATTCAAATAGGAAGAGAGGAAGTCAAATTGTCTGTTTGCACTGACATGGTTGTATATTTAGAAAACCCCATTATCTCAGCCCCCAAACTCCGTAAGCGGATAAGCAACTTCATTAAAGTAGTAGGATACAAAATCAATGTTCAAAAATCACAAGCATTCCTATACACCAATAAAGGACAAACAGAGAGCCAAATCATGAGTGAACACCCAATACCTAGGAATACAACTTACAAGGGATGTGAAGGACCTCTTCAAGGAGAACTACAAACCACTGCTCAAGGAAATAAGATAAGACACAAACAAATGGAAAAACATTCCATTGCTCATGGATAGGAAGAATCAATATTGTGAAAATGGCCATACTGCCCAAAGTAATTTAGAGATTCAATGCTATCCTCATCAAACTACCATTGACTTTCTTCACAGAATTAGAAAAAAACCTCTTTAAATTTCATATGGAACCAAAAAAGAGCCTGTATAGCCAAGACAATCCTAAGCAAAAAGAACAAAGCTGGAGGGATCAGGCTACCTGACTTCGAAGTATACTACAAGGCTACAGTAACGAAAATAGCATGGTACTGGTATCAGAACAGATGTATAGACCAATGGGACAGAACAGAGGCCTCAGAAATAACATCATACATCTACAACCATCTTTGTCAAACCTAACAAAAGCAAGCAATGGGAAAAGGATTCCCTATTTAATAAATGTTGGGAAAACTGGATAGCCATATGCAGAAAACTGAAACTGGACCCCTTCCTTATACCTTATACAAAAATTAACTCAAGATGGATTAAAGATTTAAATGTGAGACCTAAAACCATAAAAACCCTAGAAGAAAACTTAGGCAATACCATTTATGACATAGGCATGGGCAAAGACTTCATGACTAAAACAACAAAACCAATAGCAACAAAAGCCAAAATTGACAAATGGATCTAATTAAATTAAAGAGCTTCTGCACAGCAAAAGATACTATCATCAGAATGAACAGGCAACCTATAGAATGGGAGAAAATTTTTGAAATCTATCCATCTGACAAAGGGCTAATAGCCAGAATCTACAAGGAACTTAAACAAATTTACAAGAAAAAAATAAACAACCTCATCAAAAAGTGGGCGAACGATATGAACAGCCACTTCTCAAAAGAAGACATTTATGCGGCCAACACACATATGAAAAAAAAACTCATCACTGATCATTAGAGAAATGCAAATCAAAACCACAGTGAGATACCATCTCTTGCCTGTTAGAATGGCGATCATTAAAAAGTCAGGAAACAACAGAAGCTGGAGAGGATGTGGAGAAACAGGAAAGCATTTACACTGTTGGTGGGATGGTAAATTAGTTCAACCATTGTGGAAGACAGTGTGGCAATTTCTCAAGGATCTAGAACCAGAAATACCATTTGACCCAGCAATCCCATTACTGGGTATATACCCAAAGGATTAGAAATCGTTCTGCTATAAAGACACATGCACATGTATGTTTACTGCAGCACTATTCACAATAGCAAAGACTTGAAACCAACCCAAAAGCCCACCAATGATAGACTGGATAAAAAAAATTGGGACATATATACACCATGGAATACTATGCAGCCATAAAAAAGAGTGAGTTCATGTCCTTTGAAGGGACATGGATGAAGCTAGAGACCATCATTCTCAGCAAACTAACACAGCAACAGAAAACCAAACACTGCATGTTCTCACTCATAAGTGGGAGTTGAACAATGAGAACACATGGACATGGGAGGGGAATGTCACACACCAAGGCCTGTTAAGGGGTTGGGGGCAAGGGGAGGGATAGCATTAGGAAAAATACCTAATGCAGATGACAGGTTGATAGGTGCAGCAAACCATCATGGCACATATTTATCTATGTAACAAACCTGCACGTTCTGGACATGTATCCTAGAGCCTGAAGTATTAAAATAATAATAATAACAAAAGAACAGAATGCAAGTGAAGGAAGTCCCAGGTGTACCTAGTACATAATAAAGGCACTTCGAATCAATCGGATACAAATCTGGCTTTTTTACAATGGTATTTTGAAAAGTAACTGACATCAAAAAGAATTATTACATTTCCACCTCAAACTACCAACCAGAAGAAATTATTGGTAGTTTAAAGATTTAAATGTAACAACTAAAACTATTAAAGAATTAGAATTTCAAAAATATAGATGAATTTTTTTAATTGGGGGGAATTTTTTCTGAGAAACCACAAGAAAGAGTGACATATACTTTATAATAGCAAACTAAAACAAAACAACACCTTCCCCCATAAAGGCCAACTCAAAAAAAGATAGTGTAATAAAAAAGTCTTTAATCCACACATAAACTTTTACTAATTTATGTGAGAGATGAAAGTACCAGGTAAAAAATGAGTAAGAGACATAAATGCAATGCCTAGGCTCAAAGGTCAATAAATGTGTTGATTACATAAATAAACTGATAATTGCCTAGAAAACTGAAAGATTATAAATTGCCCAAAAACATATGCAAAAGTATGCAATCATATACTTTTATACAATATAGCATTCTTTGCCCACTAAATTGGCCAATACTTAAAGAGATATCTGATAATGCTTGTATCGATGAAGGGTTTAGGGAAATACTCATATATTCCTCATAGGCATGTAAATTTGTACGTTCTTAATGGAATATTTGGTAGCATAGATCAAATACTTTAATTAATATACGAGTCAGAAATGGACTTCGCAAATTTGAAACTCCACTTAATGTTTCTCCAACCTTCTAAATTCCTTTTCAAAGGTAAGTGTGAAAGTTCACAAAACAATATATTTAATTCCCTTTCAATCATGGTTTCACTTTCCACCATTTCAGTTACCTGTGGTCTGAAAATATTAATTGGAAAATTCCAGAAATAAATAATTCATAAGTTTTAAATTTCATGCTTCTGAGTGATAAAATCTTGTGCTGTCCCATTCCATCCAGCCCAGGACTTGAATCACCCCTTTGTCCAGTGTATTCACACTATATAAGCTAAACATGCCACTTAGTAGCCATCTTGGTTATCAGACTGAAACACAGTATATATAGGGTTCAGTACCATTCAAGGATTCAGGCATCTATTAGAGGTCTTGGAACATATCTTCTGCTGATAAGGTGGGGACAACCATACCTAGAAATGCCTGTAGCACATGCCTTCCTTCTCTTTGATAGATTAGAGAGAATGCCCTACACCAAGTCAATGGCATGTAAGAACTCTATTTCCAAACTGGAATATGCAATGGTCTTTTACTTTTATCTTTCCCCTCATCCTCTCCTTCCCTTTCTTCCTTCAACTACATTGTGGGTGGCATGTCATATTATTATATAAAGCTATATATTCCCACCCCATTAATATCAGGAGGCACTATATAACTCACTTTAGCCAACAAAATAAGGAAAGTAATGTGTATCACATCTGAGCTGAATCTTCAATAACTAGCTGGTAGTTTGCCATGCCAATTTTTCCCTTGCCAGGAGACCAGCTATGTTCCTAGTAGAGGCTAACTAGTCAGGCTAAGTCATGGTATGATGATAATGTGAAGTAGTCATAGCCATTTGGACAGATATGTGGTACGAGTGAAAAATACATCCTTCTTGGGTAAAGACATAGAGATTTTGTTATCATAGTTTATCCCAGCCAATCCTGATCAGATGGCTAAATAGCCTGAATTTGAATATTATGAAAAATGAATAAAAACAAATGTGTGTGTATATGTATGTGTGTTGTCTATAAAAAAAGTCTAGGAGGCATATAACAAAGTAGTAACATCGTGAATTTAAGAATTTTCTTCTTTTTGTTTAGCCACATCTTCTTTTCTACAATAAATATGTATTTCTTTGTAATTAAAAATGTGTATTTGGCCAGTTACAGTGGCTCACACCTGTAATCCCAGCACATTGAGAGGCTGAGGTGGGCGGATTGCTTGAGCCCAGGTGTTTGAAACCAGCCTGGGCAACATGATGAAACATCATCTCTACAAAAAAATACAAAAATTAGCTGGACATGGTGGCATGTGCCTGTAGTCCCTGCTACTCTGGAGGCTGAGGTGGGAGGATTGCTTGAGCTCAGCGAGGTGGAGGCTGCAGTAAGCCATGTTCACCTGGGTGACAGAGTGAGACCCTGTCTCAAAAAGAAAAAAAATGTATTAAGAAATTCCAAACTACTTTTGTATTCTTTTAAAAAATTATAACTTAAAAATTATCACTTTATTATAATTTCATTATATCACTTTACAGAAACATCTCTAATTTTCATCATGAAAGTCAGTAGAAAAACAGGTTTCAGTATGTGAAAGCTCTATTAATAGCAATTTTCTTGAAGCATGGAATGGGCAAATCCTGTAGCCAAAATCTGTAGAATGAAACTAAATGTTTAATTAGTGTTATTTACATATTATCTTGCATATGTGCCCTGAAAATGTTTTGATATCTAATATGACTGAAATGTGTCTCCCAAGATAAGATAAAGTAGTTTAGCTATTAATAATTATATCCCTGTTTTTGAGTCAGGCTCAAAAGTCAATGAAAGATGAGCTGTGGTTTCTAATATTATTACAGCCTTGGGAAAGATAGATCAGTGAGCAGTAGCCTTCCTTTTGATGGAAAAAGGCGAGGGGAAGATCAGGTCACTTGTTGGGCTTTTATCATTGCAACAATCTTCCTGCTCCCTGCATCCAACTCCTTTAATTCTGGCTGGGAAGAAACATTGGCAAGGATTTAAATAGAAAAACAATGCTTGAAGAGCAATCACAATATCCGTATCTTTTACTAGCCACAGCCATCACAACTGGAGAATGCCACGACAAGAACAAGGGTGGGAGAGCAATGGGGTCCCCTTTCTATTTTTCTGAGACAGGGTCTCACTCTGTCACCCAGACTAGAGTGCAGTGGCACGATCTCAGCTCACCACAACTTCCGCCTCCCAGGTTTAAGCGATTCTCCTGCCTTAGCCTCCCTAGTAGCTGGGATTACAGGCATATGCAACCACCACCAGGCTTATTTTTGTATTTTTAGTAGAGACAGGGTTTCATCATGTTGGTCAGGCTAGTCTCAAACTCCTGACCTCAAGTGATCCACTTGCCTCAGCATCCCAAATTGATGAGACTACAGGCACGAGCTACCACGCCCGGCTCCCCTTTCATTTTTCTTCTCCATACTTATCAGATAGGCTTTTTGTTTTGGTGGGGGGTGGGGTGTACCTTGAGTCACCCCGGGAGGACTGAGAAGACTAGTCTGGATGGTAGACATTTTATAACAGATACCTAATTCCAGGGAGGTCAAGTCTCAGAGCGGAAGGATGAATGACATTAAGCTAGTGGGAGGAGTAAAAGGAGGTTATTCTAAGTACAGGGAACACCATATAAGCAGTTCAGGGTAATAACATCAAAAAAATAAAATCATAATAAATAAAATAAATCCTCTACACAGAAAATTACAAAATATTTCTGAGTAATTAAAGGAGAACTAAACACATGCAAAAATATCTTCATAGATTTTAAGATTCAATCTTGTTAAGACATTCATTTTCCTCAAGTTAATCTGAAGAGAACAGGCAATATCAAAAATTCCAACAAGCTTTTTGGTAAAATTTAAAAAAGAAATTGATAAGCCAATTCTATGATTTATCTGTGGATACAGTGGATCCAGAACAGCCAAAATAATCTAGAGAATGAAAAATAAAGTTGGGAGACAAACTACCTGATTTCCAGATAAAGCTACAGCAATCAAAACAAACAGATGAATGGAAGACTAGAGAATTCAGAAATAGAACCATACATACAGATCAACTGAGTTTCAACTGAGGTGCCAAGGCGGTTCAATGAAGAGAGGAAGGGATTTTTATTTAATGATGTTGAAACAACTATACATTCCTCAAAACCTACCTACCTTTATATGTGAGTTTGATTTGAGATCGATCGTAGACCTAAATGTAATAAGCTAGGACCATAAAGTTTCTACAAAGAAAATCTTAGGAGAAATCTTTCTAATGTCAGAGTTGGTAAAATTTATTAGAAAAGACACAGAAAATATTAATCATTAAAGTAAAAGGGTAAATTAAATCTTCATCACAATTAAAACATTCATTATGAAAATAAGTAGGTAAGCCACAGACTTGAAAAAATATTCTCAATGTGTTTACCTGACAATATTTAATGGGAATATTCTATATCTGATTTCAGTGATGGTTGCATGTGTATATACAGTTGTCAAAACATCTCAAATGAATATTTAAAAATCTGTTATTGTATTGTATATAGATTAAACCTCAATTAAAAGAAGAAAGTCCAGAATAAAAGAGCATGTTGTTATCTATAGGCACAAATGACTAAAATACTCAGGGCTAATGGTTAATTCTTTTTAAAAATTTTATCCCAGAAAACACAATTCCAATATGTCTCCCACCCCAACCCATACTGCCCTGTAAAAATTCCTATATTTTAATCCATAGTGATCATCAATGAAAGTGCTTTCTCCTCGTGATACATGTTATACAGGGGTTGAAAACATTAAAATAAATCTCATATGGAATAAACTGAGACATGTAAACGTTAAAGAATTAGCAGCATTGAGAGAGGATGCATCATTTGTCTTTTAAAATGTTGGCTGGCAGCAAAAGAATTTAGTTAGAGAGAACTATTCAAATAAGCTTCCATATTCTGCACTCCTCACACCACTAATAAGTTTTACCCAGAAATATACCAATAAAAATGATTGATATCTGAGTAACAAATTCTGTGACAACACACTGTAGTATTACATAAAGAACTTGGCCAGCTGCGGGGGCTCACGCCTGTAATCCCAGCACTTTGGGAGGTCAAGGCGGGTAGATCACGTGAGGTTGGGAGTTTGAGACCAGTCTAGCCAACGTGGAGAAACCCCATCTCTACTGAAATTACAAAAAAAATTAGCCGGGCATGGTGGCGGGTGCCTATAATCTCAGCTACTGGGGAGGCTGAGGCAGGAGAATGCAGAGGTTGTAGTGAGCCAAGATGGTGCCATTGCACTCCAGCCTGCGCAACAAGAGCGAAACTTTGTCTCAAAAAAAAAGAAAAAAAAAAAGCTTAACTAATTCTTTAATCTTTTTCTTCTAGATGATTTACTTCCATAGGCAAAACATTATGTCTTTTGCAACTCATCTTTGAATTGAAAAGAATCTAGGCCAAGGTCCTGAAAATACTGGACCCTCAAATTCCACATTCCCATAATAGGAAATTTATTGCAATTATTTAATAATTTGAACCAGTGATGGTCTCATTTGGAAATTTATGGGAAATTCATTCATTCATTCATTCATTCATTCATTCATCGTGAGTCTGGGTCTCGCTTTGTCACCCAGGCAGGAGTGCCGTGGTGCTATCATGGCTCATTGCAGCCTTGACCTCCTGGGCTCAAGTGATCCTCCCACCTCATTTTTTTGATTTTTTTGTAGCACAGGCTGGTCTCAATATCCTGGGCTCAAATGATCCTCCTACCTTGGCCTCTCAAAGTGCTGGGATTATAGGCATGAGCCACCATGCCTGGCAGAAATATATTTAAAAGGAGTATATTAAATGCTATACAAGTTCAACTAACCTCAGCTTAAAAATAACTATAATTACCTGACTAGATTTTTTTAAAGTGATAGAAAAAGTACAATTGTTAAAAATATATTAAAAAAAACTCTACTGAGTCTACTTTCAGTCCCCATGTGAATATCTAAGTAAGTATAAAATAAAGGCTGTAAGTGCGCTGTTTTGAATTAAACATCACATTGGCAAGATCAGAAGAACTTGTGAAGTGAGAAGGAAATTGTTATTCCTGTGATGGAACCTCCACTGGTATTATTCTTTTGGCAGCCGAGACTTCAGGGGATTCTCACTAAGAAAACCAGCAGTCCTTTAATCATACATTGTAAGAGCATTTGTGATGCTTTGCAGGGAGCCTTTCTTCCAAGATTTTCCTATTGGTTTCCTTCCTGAGCACAATAGGTTCAAGATGGCTAATGTTGTTTCCTAGTTATGCCAAGAACCTCCTGAATGCCACTGGGCATCCAACGTGAAGACGGATGGCAAAATATCAAATGTGAATGTCTCATTTTAAATGGGGACTCCCACAATCATGTTATTTTTGGGAGAGCAGCTCTCTGGCTCCATGGATATCACTTGAACGGAGTAGCCACATTCTTCTGCAGCTCTTGCTCGATCCAGATCCACCAAGCACATGCACTGTTTTCCTGAAATACAGTCAGATGGTATCATGAGACACCCTTTCACTAGCAGGACAATTTCAGTTTGTTTAAGGGAATTTATATAGTGACAAAATCTGCAGGTACTATGGAGCATGCTTTGTACCCTTAAGTCTTGTTTAGTTTCTTTCAATCTAATTCTTGATCAGTGTGGAAAGATGATGGTGACAAAAACATGGCACTTCATATATTTGCCTCTGCTAATAATTTAAAGAATGTTAACCTTTTCAAATGTATTTATAAGCAAATCTCAAATTAGAGCCTCAGACTGTATTTCCTACTTTGGTGAAAAATACATTTAAAGACCTTTTCTCTGCTTTCCCTGTAAAACTACATTATCTGTAAATTGTGGAAAAAAAATTTGCCTTTAAGAATATTTAAAATAACATGCTGATTAAGGGGTGTTAGCTTTTCCAGCTGAAGTTTTTTAGGGCTATAAAGAAGTGAGAAATGAAAAATATTTGAGAACATTCTCAATCACATGCCTTTTATTTCAGGTGGAAATGTAATGTTGAGTGTAGTATACTCTTAATTTTCCGAGCTCCTGTACCTCTATAAAATAGTGGTATTGTATTTCCTTTACAATCTTTGGAAGACAAAAGAGGAAACTTGACTGGCAAGAAAAGCAGTTAATTTGTTTTCCTTTGGCAAACATAAACTTTAAAAGTAGCTTGGGAAAAATGATTTGGGGCTGAATATATTCAAAGCCATGATTTACTTTTATACTTTCAATTGCTCTAAATTCAATATATAAGCTTCTTCATCCTCCTGGAAAAAGATCACTGACTATGCAGAACTTCATTTGATTTTTCCTAAACAATTATAATAATGTGTCAACACTGAATGACAGTGGAAACTGATAAATTAAACAACTGCAGAAATGAAGACAGATCACCAAAATAGGAAAGTTCTGTGAACAACAGAATCCTCACAGAAAAAAATAGTGGAAGGTGAAATCAGTAGGTAAGAATTAGCAATGAGAGACTCACACTTAAAATGCTTATTTTGTACATTTTCCTTAAAAGGGCCCATTCCACAAAGAATAAACTGTGTTAGAAATGATATAAAAAGAGATGTCTAGAATTCCATTTAGGCTAAATCATCCCTTCTTCATTAACAGCCTTATGGCTGACATTCCTTTTTTTCCCTTAAAATATTGTCTTTCCTTTAAGACATCTGTAAATGTTTCTCCCATCTACTTTTTAGTTTAAAATGAAACACACTCTGTCAGAATGGGATGCTCTACATTCCTTAAGTACCCACCCAGGGTTTACATTGCAGCTCATTTATCCTTGGCTTTGATCCCAGTCCAGTTAATTTTTCCTTTTCCATTATGTAGAAGAATTTCATGTTTTCACATGTTGAAGTGTCTCTACAACTAAAATTTAACTGCTGGTAGTCTACCTTTGTGGGCCTGGGGAGTTTCCTAAAAATGTTCACAGAACACAGGAATGGCCTGTGTAAAGCAGAGGTATAGACGTGACAGCTTTCTCTCAATGTGATTCCCCCTGTTCTTCCCATTGCCAAATGCCCCCACCCCCCGCCACTCTAGCAACTTCCCTGCCAGCTACTCCCCTTTAGTTTGATACCTAAACCACACATCTACCATATACCCATCCATCCACCACACTAATTATGTCTTCATTGGATTGCTATCATTTGACTGTATTCTCTGGAAAGCATGTGTTGGAAATTGAATCCCCAATGCAATAGTGTTAGGAAGTGGGGCCTAATGTGAGGTGATTAGGCCAAGAGGGTGGAGTGAATGAATTAATACCATTATCATGGTAGTGGGTTCATTATCTAGAGTGTGGCTCCTTATAAAAGGACAAGTTCAGCCTTCTCTTGCTCTCTCTCTCTTGCCATGTAATGCCTTTCATCATGTTATGATGCAGGAAGAAGACCCTCACCAGATGCCAGCCCCTTGATCTTGGACTTCCTAGCCTCCAGAAATGTGAGTAAAATAAAAATCTGTTCATTATAAATTACCCAGTCTATGGTACTGTGTTATAGCAGTGCAAAAACAGACTAAGACATGGGTCTAGTGAATGGAGTCTTATCAAATGTATGTTCGATTAACTCAAAGTGTTGGAGATGGGAAAAGGAGGAGCAAGAAGGAAAGGCATTGAAAGACAGAGGTTGCAGGCAGGAGAGAATGAGTTCTTTTCAAATGTTTACGCTGCAGACAGTGAGAAAGAGAAGGAATCATTTACTCCTTCAGTCTCAGGTCTCAGGTCACCAAGTGTGAGCATCTTGCTATGCTGCCTTTGATTTTAGAGTTTAAAGATAACTATTTTTCATACAACTTGGTCTCTGAATGTAAGCTAACAGCTTCATCTGGTACTCAGCCAAAGAAACAACAATCTGTCTTCTATTATATCATGGAGGAAAAGGGGCTACATTGGAAATTTAGAGAAAAAATATAATGATGTCCAATGTTGGGCTTCTCTGAATAATTTTAAGATTAGTTTTGGCTGAACCCACTTATCTTAAACTCTGATGTGACACCAGTATGCTGGGAAGTAGTAACTAAAGTGGACAAAAACTTCATGTCCAGAATCAAATAATTTGGGTTCATAGTATAGCTCCATCATCTACCAGATGAAGGACCCCAGGCAAGCTTTTGTCTCAGTTTTCTTATCATTAAAATGTAAATAATAGTACTACCCCATATGTATATTTGTAAGAATTTACCGAGATAACAGGCGAGAACATTTAGCTCAGTGCTTAAATGTGTAACTATTAACTGCTATTATTCTTTTAAATGTGATTTCTTTTTCTAAAGTGAAGTCTTCAATAAATCAATTACTTATTAAACTTGAAATGTTTCTGTGGTCTTCCAACTTACGTAATGTTTAATATTGTCAAACAAATTGGTCTATGATAAATAATACACAAGTATCCTTTTTCCTGAGAAAGAACATCATCATCCCTGTGTATACATTTTATAATGCATCAATTTTGGTGTATATAGTTGACTTTTTAATCTTTATTATTTTCTTTCGTGGTTTTTGATAGATCTTGCAGTTTGTTCATAACAATAAGAGATTTAATGTAAGAATACTACTCAATGTACAAACATTCAAAATACATTTAAAAGTATTAAAGTTAACCAAAATAGGATAAAATGTTATAGTTACAATACCCTTTTCAATATGAATTAAGTTTTTTGGGGAAGAACATATTTAGTTTCTCATTGAAAAATAGACTTCATGTTGCTAAATTTTTCCCATACAGACTTGGTCCAATCATTCCCAGTCATATTGTGCATAATACACTCAACAGCTGCTCTGTGAAAACACATACCTATGAGCCTTCGTTGGGGTGGGAGCTGGACAGCTGTCTGGTCTGCAAATCTGCACAGAATCATGTGTTCCTAAAAGAAAAAGCAATAGAATGTGGGTTTACTTTTATCTTCTGCTTCAAAGTTATAAAAACAACCACCAAAAAAAAAAAAAATACCTCATTTTTCTGGAGTTCAACATTGTTTAACTGAATAAAGTACTGCACAAATAGTATTTTTTAAAAAAGTAAACTTTCAGAAGATGCTAAATAATTTCTTCCCTTCAAGTACACTGTATTTTTCTGTTTTGTTTTGAGACAGTCTCACTGTCGCCCAGGCTGGAGTGCAGTGGTGTGATCTCAGCTCACTGCAACCTTTGCCTACCAGACTCCCAGTGGTTCTCATGCCTCAGCTTCCGTGTAGTTGGGACTATAGGCACATGGCACCGCATCTGGCTAATTTTTTGTATTTTTTTTTTTTTTTAGTAGAGACGGGGTTTCACCATGTAGGCCACGCTGGTCTGGAACTCCTGGCCTCAGGTGATCCGCCCGCCTTGGCCTTCCAAAGTCCTGTAATTAACAGGCATGAGCCACCATGCCGAGCCGGCCCAGATGCAGTTCTTAAGAATAGAGGCACAGAAAATTCTCAGCGTCATTTTGCCCAGTTGCTTTTAGCTGAAATATAAAAATATGGTTACATTTTGCTATTATAATGTGTTAAATTAAAAGACTAAAAATTCACTTATATTCTTCTTTTATAAAATTTATTTGAAACTCTGGAATGTGGTTCCAGGCAGTCTTGCTAAGTGTAAGTGGCTTTTCTTTTCTGTTTTTTTTTTTTTTTTTTTTTTGACATGGAGTTTTGCTCTGTTGCCCAGGCTTGAGTGCAGTGGTGTAATCTTGGCTCACTGCAACCTCCGTCTCCTGGATTCAAGCAATTCTCCTGCCCCAACCTCCTGAATAGCTGGCACTATAGGTGCATGCCACCATGTTGGCTAATTTTTGTATTTACTTTTTTTTTTTTAGTAGAGACAGGGTTTCATCATGTTGGCCAGGCTGGTTTCGAACTCCTGACCTTGTGATCTGCCCACCTTGGCCTCCCAAAATGCTGGGATTACAGGCATGAGGCACTGCGCCTGGCAAGCTAAGTGGCTTTTCATTCTATCAGAGGAAAAGGAAGCAATGCAGATCACTGTGTGGCTTCTGTAGTTTTCTGGGATATCCAGCAAGGTGGTAGCTAGTTCTTGACTTGTCCTGACTCTTCCTTTCACTCAGTCCTTTTAGAGGAGAGAAGCCTGAATCTCTTTCTCTCACTCCAAAAGGCTGCAGAAGTGTATCCCTTTCTGCTTTAAGACAAACTGTAAAGACAGCCTGAGGTAAGCACCTGATTATTACTTCTGCTTAACAATCTTAGGAAAGAGTGCATTAATGAAAAAAGAAAAGAAGGCTTTAAAATCAGAGTTGATGATTTTGCACAGTACTCTTAAATCTGCATGTAGCCAAAAGTGAGTGATTAGGCAGAGTCGAAATGAAGCAATGATCCCACGACAACTGTTCATTCAGAACAGCTGTTGTTTCTAAGTGTGTACATAATCTCACCTGTCAGCTTAGCAAACAGGTTAAACTCAGATTCATCATTTGTTCCTTTAGTATTCTATACATTAAATTTGAAGCCTCCATTTTTAATAAGTGAAATGACTGTGGCAATGTTGGTTTTTTAAAAGGGATATCTTTTAAAAGGGATAATTAAAAAAAATTAATGCTAACTATAAAATTTCATGACAGTGGGTGAGAAATGGTTTCAATTAATAACTTTAACTCCCCACAAACTAACAGGCATCAATGAAGGGAGAGAAGGATAATTTAGAATTACATGACTTAAAGAAACAGTGTGCACTCTGTCCTCATGATGTTTGCAAATTAAGATTCATTTTATATAACGGTAATGTCAAGGCAATCGCAATCTCAGATAAGATTCAGTTCTCTTGTACTGATAAGTCTCACCATATTTTAGTGGAATTATTTGTGTGTGTTCTCTTTGGTCAAAATCAAGTTCTGAAAGAGCAAGGCACATGGTAGGTACTCAGTAAAGGTTGCTGTCTAAATTGAACTGTAGAGAAAAACACTTCCTAAATGAGTCTCAAGGTACTTTGGCACAAAGTTCTGAGGCCTTCAAAAGGCCAAGCAGCTTTTGGGAGTGTTGGAGAAAGAGAAGATAAAGGTTATGACTGGTATACTGGGGAGTTTCTGCTTTCTGAAAGACTCTGTGTGCCCCATCCCTACTGTAGAAATTTTACATTCTTTTCTAGTCAGGAGACCATGGGCAGCCTATCTCTTCACCACCCTTGATTTTTTCCATACATCCTCTCGTTGTTTGGTTTAACTAGCATCACTCAAGAAGGGATTAGAAACAGGGGTCTAGTTTTTGTTTTCCCAAGTTCTTTTTTCTTTTCTTTTCTTTTCTTTTCCTCTCCTCTTCCCTCTCCTCTCCTCTCCTCTCTTTCTTGAGACAGAGTGTCACTCTGTCACCTGGGCTGCAGTGGGAGTGCAATGGCACAATCTCAGCTCACTGCAACCTCTGCCTCCTAGTCTCAAGCTTAATTCTCGTGCCTCAGTCTCCTGAGTAGTTGAGATTACAGGTGTGTGTCACCACGCCCAGCTAATTTTTGTATTTTTAGTAGAGACGGGGTTTCACCATGTTGGTCAGGCTGGTCTTGAATTCTGTTCTCAAGTGATTCGCCTGCCTTGGCCTCCCAAAGTGCTGGGATTACAGGTGTGAGCCACTGCACCTGGCCTGTTTTCCCAATTTATTTTCTACTTTATTGGCATAGCCTCGTGAGAGAAAGGTGAGATGTTCTGAATGCTATGCAAATAAAGTTTCTTGGGTCCTAATGTTTCCTCCAAAATCATATATTTCCTAAAATATGTAAACTTTTAATCTAGTAGGCGAAGGCCAGCAATGTTGTGGTTTTGGCTGAAAGCATGAACACTAAAGGTTCTCCCCCTCCATATCTGTGCATATTTGTACAGGGTGCGGGGTTGGTAGGAAGGGAGGAAGGTGTGAGTAGCACGTAAGGTGGTAAGAGACAGAGTTGGAAGTGGGCATTTGAGTTATAAAGCAGGAATGAAGGAGACACAGCTGCTGAGGTGGTAACAATGAACATTTTTAGGTCACTATACCTCACTATATTTCAACTATTTGATGGAAGGGAAAGTAAAAGTCCTAAAATATAGGGGCTGGTATGTAAAATGAGTCTATGTTTTTAGTGAGTCTGTGCAAAAAGTGGCATTAACTAAGAATCCAAATGAATTTATCAACTTCTAATGGAATTATTTATATATTTTTCTCAAATATTATCATTTCTTAAATTGTATTATATCATGCTATTGACCAGTTAATTGGATAGGGGTGATGTTTAGGAAGCTAGAAACTGTTTTGATCAGATTGGTGACTAAAAACTATATGTGTTCTGACTACTTTTGGAAGACAATTCTCTGTGGGTCTCTTGTGTTTCTTCATGTTTTACAAGCAGACTGTCGTTGTTCCAGACCAGTAGTCAGCAAGGTTTGGCCCACAGGCCAAGTCTAGTCTGTGACTAGTTTTTGTGTGGCTTATGAGTTAAGAAAGTTTTTATATTTTTAAAGAGTTGTAAACCAAGAACAACAAAAACAATAAGAATGTCAAGGACAATGAAGAGGAATACTTGGAGATTTGTTGTGGCCAGCATAGTCTAAAATATTTACTATCTGACCTTTTACAAAAGAATTTTCCTCTGTTATAGATTATCTTTTCAAGCACGTTTGCAGAGTAAACAGCCTTGGAAAATATATAGTATCTCCCCCTGGAATAAAGGGCAGGTGTTAGCTGGCCCATTTGCTTCTGTCCTGTGGGAATTGGGTGGCAGAGAGTCAGTGTGAAAACAGTGGTATTGTGGCTACCACTACTGCCATGAGCAACAAACTGTCTTTTGTCTCTGACTTAGGGGTCTCATATCTTCTGCCAGCATCCACTGGCAGGCTAACTTGTTAGACTGCGAGTAGAGTTAAAATCTCAGACCCTTCACAAATCTTGTTACCTACTTGAAGAGTTAATCTGGATTTGCAAAAGAAAGAGAAAAAGAAACCCATATTAGACATTCATGAGTTATTCAATTATAACTATAGATTATTTACTCCACTAGAAATATGAGAGGGAAAAATATAAAGGATAAAAAGTGTATTAGGATGACATCTAGATCTTTTTAAGGTTACCTTGTATGATAAAGTTTTCTTGAATTGCTCACTGAAATAGAAAAAAAAAGAATTAGTCATCATTCTAAATATTAAGAGTAAAATAATCTTGAAGAAACTAAATTATATAAATAGGCTTTGTATGTAAAAAGTATAAAATGCTATGGTAAAGTAAAAACTATGCCAGTTTGAAATGCTTTTATAAAAAGATAGAAAAGTATATCATCAATATGTTATTAATTTTAAGAAATCTGTTCCACAGATTGTTTACAATGTTAGAGAAGCACTTTTTTTGTCTCTACCCCTCATGGGAACACTAAGATCCAGGTGTTTTAACATGTGGGTTTTACTGTTATTCAGATGTGGCACAGGCAACTGATCAGGAGAGGACTGCCATTGAAAAGATACTTTATTACTCACAGTTTCCCAAGAAGAGGGGGCATGCCATGTGATGAAGGGCCACATGGGGAAACACCAGTATAGGTCAGGAGGCAGAGGTTTCCATGGGAAGAAAAAGGTGAGGTAAGCAGGTTTGAGAGTGCCTAGTTTGAACAATATCAGTGAACTGAGGCATAGCGCTGTTCCTACTTGTTTGATATTTGGCCCTAGGGTAGTAGGGCGGGGGGATAGTGGTCTGGAAGTAGTAAGAGTTTGACAAAGGAGGTAGTTGTAGGGTAAGGGCTCTGGGTTGGTTGGTTTACTTATGGAAGGTATGCTTGTTCATAAGACCTTTACTATCTCTAGGAATTGGCTAGCCCTGGGAGGAACAGTCTCTCCAGGATCAGCAAATAATAAAACATCAGAAAATTTAAAAAGGCGTGATTAATACATCAGGAAATCACTGTTGTCATAGCTAATAAAGATAAACATATATTCCATAAACATTGTCTTTTATTAATGCTATAGCCTTCACTCTTAAGTCATTCAAAAACATTGACTTATACATTTGATACTAAATTTATTAGTGTCAATTAGTTTGTTTGAAACACGTACTTCTTTCCACGTACTGTAGAAACAGTATGCTATTTATAAATTCTCAACTCTATTTTTGGTGATTGAGATAGGTCTTATTCACAAAGAAACTTCTTAAAGAGATCAGTTCAAAGGACAAGGGACAACAAATGTCAGTAAATCTACATAGGTGTGAAAAAGACGGGAAGTGGTAGTAACATACTGTAAAGGTCACCAAACGCTGAGGCCAAGCCCAGGCACTGTGGTGACCTGGCCAGATGTGTGTGCACTCAAGGTGGTGCTGACATGCCAGGCCCCACCCCCACCTCAGCCGCCTCTGGACTTTGGGCACTGACGAGCATGAGAGGGAGGCCAAGGGGGGACTGAGGGCAGCTTGACATGGGCCTGTAGGCACCCCTTGGCACAAACAGCCTGGGTGCCATGGGCACCTTGGATGGTAGGTTGATGGCAACAGGAGACAGACAGGCTCCTAGGTAGAAAGGGGCAGGTCCCTGGTGAAGCCCCACCATCAATCGAGGAATGGCCCGAAGCCTGGGGCCCAGGCTGCCAGCTCTGTGGACCAAAGTGAGAACTTACAGTGCTTTTTTCAGGTCCACCCATGGCCACCCATGGCCAAATCAGCATGCACTTCCTTCCCTCTGGAGTCCATAAAAACCCCAGACTCTGCCAGACTTGGGCAGACAATGGATGACCTGCCTGCGGAAAGAAGCTACCCACTCTGGATCTCTTCTCTGCTGAGGGTTGCAGAGATGAGATGAGATGATGAGATGAGATGAGATGAGATGAGATGACCTGCCTGCAGACAGCAGCTACCCACTGTGGGTCTCCTTCCATCTGAGAGCTGAGTAGACACTGGGATTATCTGCCTATGGAGAGAAGCTACCCTCTGTGGGTCTCCTCTCGGCTGAGAGCTGAGCAGACACTGGGATGACTGTCTGTGGAGAGGAGCTACCCACTTTGTATCTCCTGAGAGCTGTACTGTTGCTCAATAAAGCACCTTTGCCTTGCTCATCCTCCAATTGTCTGTGTACCTCATTCTTACTGGATTTGGGACAAGAACTCAGGAACTGCCAAATGGCAGGACTAAGAGTTGTAACACAAACAGGGCTGACATGCCCCCTTGCCCCCAAATATACCCACTCGCCATGTTGCAAGCATGAGGAGAGAAGAGAGGAGAGAAGAGATGCGGCCCTTCGGGGAACCCAGACATAGGAGCTCCCTGAGCCAGGGCTGTGACGCCCTCTGAGGGGCTCTGTGGCTCCTGGCGTTTCCAAGCTTCTGGTTGCCACCGTGTTCCCTAGTGCTCACAGTGGAAGCTGCTTGCAGTACACCTGGTCCAGCTGCAGCCTTGCAGGGAGCCAGCACCCATGCTGGTGCCTGGAGATGCCTGCCCCACAGCAGCCAGCATGCCCGGCTGTGTGAAGTGGCCGGACCCTGTGCTCGCTCATTCATGTACCCCTCACCACTCTGTACCTGACTCACCCTTGGCAGGTGTGGGATCTGGGCTGGTAGTGCAAGCCAAGAGCAGCCTTCCAGGCTGAGTGAGCGGAATGAGCCCAGTAGGCCCAAGCAAAACTCAGGCAAAGGCACCACCAACCACAGAGGTTCCAGCTGGCAAAGCGACGCCCCAAGGATCCTGTGACATTACTACCATTATTAGCAACAGTTCATATTTATTGAGTACTTATTATTGCCACTTCTAAAGGCTTTACACATATTAAATTTTCACAAAAACTTTGAGGTAGTTATTATCATAACCCTCATTTTGCAGATGAGAAAACTAAGGCAAAAAGAGTTTAAGTAATTTGCCTTATAAAATGATAAGGAGCTAGTATTTTCCCCCAGGCACTATACTTCCAGGTCCTAAACACTTTACTGTACTTGACTGCCTCTCATAGATATTATGGTTATAGTTTTAAATTTATTCAGAAATACAGAGAGAAGTGCTAAAGCCGATAGACTTCTAGTTGCCTGACTCCTGGATAGCCTTGCTTCTAAATTTCAGCAAAAACTGGATCCAGGGGAAAAATCAGGGACAAACGTAAAGGAGTTCTTTTCCTTATACAATTTATAAACAATATTTGACATTGTGGAAAGAGGAAATGAGCTCAAAATGAAGTCATTGCAACTTTATATCAAACAAGTTTTGTGTCCTGGCTTATACCCATGTTGGTGTCTTAGGTAGAACACTAAATTTCTCACCTTTTTGGAAAATTAAACTTTGAGGTGTTCTGAATGAAACCATAACAGCAAGGGCATGTGACGAAGGAAGCCCGTGTTTTGATACAGTGCTCAATCACCATGTCTGTTGCCACTCCACAAGCATGCAATGCTACCTAGAAAATAAAACCAGGCCTTAGCACTAAGTTCCCTCTTAACTCACAGTGCAATTTTCATGCCTTTTAAATAGTTATCATTTGGCCACACCAAAGGACTACTTAGCTACACATATAAATTAATTATGAAAACTAAGCAAGTTTGAAAGGTTACACATGGAATATTGCAAATAAAGCACAGGATTCATTCAACGGAAAATCTGATGCAATTTTAGTGTGGAAAAATTAACACAAGTGGATATCTAAACTATAGCATTGTTCCAGGAACACTGGATTCGAAACGAGAATTTCGAGTCTATTACTCTGGTTGGCTGTGTAACCCTGAGCCACTTAAAATTTAGCTTCTTTGGGCCTTAATCTCTTCAACTATAAATGATGGTTAACAATACTGACATATCACAATGCTGTTGTAAAAATTAAATAAAAATGTATTTGAAAACACTTCCTCAAATGCCACACTAATATAATCTAATTGGGGCTGTATTAAAACTAATTGAGTCATATCATGTCATGCCTTTTAAGATGTTTTCACATAATAACAATCCTTAGCATTGAATGATGAGTTACAGGAACTATTTTCAATGAGTTTATTTTAAAAGGATTGAATGAAATTATGAATTAGAATAATGAGTGGGGCTTCTATAACTCATAAAAATAACTCAAAATGATTTTTAAGTGTTTTTAAAACACATATCCTTAAGTATATCTATACTTACTACAATCTTACTACAAATGAGATAATTATGAAAATTCTTAGGCCAAATAAATCCTAAATAGGACTCCGAATGAAAATCAGATGTAGGGATTCTAAAAGACGAATAACCTTTACTGGATTTTGGCAAAACAAACAAACAAAAAACACCAACACCAAAAAAAACCTCACATCTCCATTTCATTCTGAACAGACACAAATTATAATAAATTATAATCTTCCCTCACCAAACTCAGGGTAGGAAGGGGCTCTTAGGGTAAAGAGGAGATTTTCTGTAAATTTTAGAAAGTAACTTTTTTTTTTGGAGATAGAGTTTTGCTCTTGTTGCCCAGGCTGGAGTGCGATGGCACAATCTCGGCTCACCACAACCTCCGCCTCCCAGGTTCAAGCGATTCTTCTGCCTCAGCCTCCCAAGTAGCTGGGATTGCAGCATGTGCCACCACGCCTGGCTAATTTTGTATTTTTAGTAGAGATGGGGTTCCACCATGTTGGTCAGGCTGGTCTTGAACTCCCGATCTCAGCCTCCCAAAGTGCTGGGATTACAACATGAGCCACCGCGCCCAGCGAACGTAAAATATCGTAAGCCAGATGCCTCTTTTGAACTGGAAAGCTAAAAACAATACTCTATCAGGAACAGGAAAGCAAGATCTTTGTTATTTTTTATTTATCTATTTATTTATTTATTATTATACTTTAAGTTCTAGGGTACGTGTGCACAACATACAGGTTTGTTACATATGTATACATGTGCCATGTTGGTGTGCTGCACCCGTTGATCTCTGTTCTTAATTGTCCTCCTGAATTCCTCCTCCTCCTTCTAGACTTACATGAGCCACAAAGAAGTCAACAATCTCCATGTTGCTGTCATCCCACCTTTCCTGTCTCACTCTGAAAACAGCCTAGGAAGGCTGGTATCCAGTAAAGGCAGCAACAACTACAGGGAATTGGGAAAGTAAATAACCTTGATTTCTCATATGCTCCTTTTACTCAGCTTTTCAGAGTAAAAAACAGGCTAATCTTTATTTTCATGTCTAGTTGGAGAAAAATTTCATAGTAAAAATTACAGACACATCTTCCCCTGGAGGGAAAGCAAACTGACATTTACTGAGTGTTTATGTGCTGGCACTATGCTATGTGGGGTGATGGCACTCAGAACTATGCTCACAACATCCCTGAAAGACTTTATTATCTCCAATTTAGATGTGAGGAAATGAAGTCTTGGGAAATTAAGAACTTGCCCACAACAAAACAGCTACTGAGGGGCAGGAGACTGACCTCAAAGCCTGACCCCATGCATCGGACAGCTTCTCTACAAAACCCTGTTCAGGCTCTAAGCAAAAAAGAGTTTAGACGATTTACTTTTATAAGTCTCTCTTTACTTAGGTTCACATTTCTTTCACTATATGCAAAACAGTGAGTTTATTTCATTCATTTAAAGAAAATAAGTAACTTGAATAACTATTTACACAATAGTTTATAGATAATGTAGTAATTGTCTACTAATAAAAGGTTTTACTGCATCACATACTCCTAGTTTTCACTGTTATCAAATGAAACTCAAAAATGACAGGCAAATAATGAAGAGAGATATAGACCAAAAAAACCATTTGATATGGAAATTTATCATACAATAAAGGTGGTATTTCAAACCAGAGAGAAAAGATGGACTTTTTAATAAGTAATGTTTGGTTAACCAGATAGCCATATAAAAAACTAAAACTTAGATCTTTTCCTCTCATCACACATGAGAAATAAATTTTGAATGCATTAGAGATTTAAAATGCAATAAATATGAGTAAATTCCTGCACAACCAAGGGAAATGGGATGTAATTCCTAACTAAGCTAAAAATCTACGTGCAATAAGGGGTAAGGTTAATAAATGTGACAAAATAAAATTTATTTTTATTTATATATTTTTGAGATGCAGTTTTGCTCTTGTCACCCAGGCTGGAGTGCAACGGTGTGATCTTGACTCCCTGCAACCTCTGCCTCCCGAGTTCAAGCAATTCTCCTGCCTCAGCCTCCCAAGTAGCTGGGATTACAGGTGCCTGCCACCACACCCAGCTAATTTTTGTATTTTTAGTAGAGACTGGCAGAAAACCAAACCGTAAGTAAAAAGACAAATGACAAAGTAGGGAAAAGACGGACAACTTACAACACAAACAAAAGATTTATATCCTTAATATATAACAAACTTCTAAAAAGAAAGAAAAAGCCCAATAAAGTGAGAGTAAAATGAGCAAGAGATGTGAACACACAAACAAAAACAAGCAAATAGTCCTTAAACAAAAACTGGTTAATATTGCTCCAAGTAAGAGAAATAACTGTTAAGTTTTTTTTAACAAAGAGCCAAAATTTAAACTCAATCTGTCTGACGTCAAATCAAACTTCTTTTTTTAGTTCTCTATGCTCTATTTACTCTTTTCTTTAGATATGGGAAGTAAACAGGAAGTCACTGACTGGACTTCTAGACCTTGCTCCCACATTAACTTGCTAGGTGACTCTTATTTTCTCGTAGCCTCAAATTCTCCACCTGTAAAAGGAGAAGGTTGAACTGAATGATCTCTAAACTTGCCCCAGCCCAATCATTATCTCTGGCGTTGCTTTTTGAAGAAGGATTCTTAACTATAGATACCTTAGACAGAGAAGCAGGCTAGTCCCACCTGTGTACTCTTGTTCCCCTCTTTTAAAACTTTCATACAACAATATTATAGGTAATCAGCTTTAAAATTCAAATAATGCTAAAAGGTAAGCAATTATATTAAAAGCCCCTTTTTTGTACACACTGCCACACCCCTGAAAGAAAATCTGTTTACCAAAGTCAATGCTGTTCAATTCATTGGTTTACTTCCTGAAAATCTGTTTTTCTATATGATGAATGTATATTGATATCTCTTGATTTGTAAATATGAGACATTATTTATTATCTTTCTACTAGGAGAAAAGAGCTTTTGGCTTTTTATGCACATTTATACACTATCTTACCTTTTCCCATCTTTTCTCATGGCTTTGTATATACTGTTCACAGCCGAGGGAAGAGTGCTGGATATCTGCTTGTTTTTTTAACATCCAAGTCGTCCCCTACCCAAAAGCTCTGTGAAATGCTCTACAATATAATTTTCCACTGTTTGAAAATGTTCAAATAAGTGGTCAGCTCCCTTTTTCTTTCCTAGAGACATCTTTCCTGGGCTTTCTGACGTTTTACGAAAATATGGACTCAGTGCCTGTTGCCCAGCTCTTGCCCTAAGACTTCCCTCTCCCATGATACTGAAAAATTTTCTCTTGTATTGGATACCACTTAATCCTTTCTCTCATTTACTTTCTATTTTAATGAAGCACATTATCTAGTAGCTTGCTGAAAAGGGGTACGTACAATTTCCATTTTATTGAGACCTTGACTGTCGAATTTTTCTTTATTTTACTTTTTTTTTTTTTTACTAGATTGATGGATTAGCTAGGTATAGAATTTGAGATTAGAAATTTTCTGCTAGAATTTTTGAGGTGCTGTTTCACTGTCATCGAGCCTTCCACACTACTATTAAGAAGTGTGATAGCATTTTGATTATAAATTATTGTATATCACTATTTATTTTTCCCTCTGTGGAAACATTTGGGAAAATCTGTTCACCCTTGGTATTCTGAAATTTCACAACGTGCCTTGGCTTAGGCTATTTTGTAAGTTAACTTTATCAAGAGAAATGCATTCTTAATTATTAACACATTTTCCTATATTTTCTTTGATGTTTTCCTCCCTACCACATACCAGTTTTCTTTTTCTGGTCCTGCTATTGCTGAGGTATTTGATTCCTGGACTAAATCTCTAATTAAAAAATTTGCTTCTTTCCAGTTTCATTTTTTTCTTCATTTTTTTTTTCAAGTGGTATGCTATATTTCTTTTTATTTATTTATTTTTTTATTTTTTTTATTATACTTTAAGTTCTAGGGTACATGTGCATAACGTGCAGGTTTGTTACATATGTATACTTGTGCCATGTTGGCTATATTTCTTTTAAAAAATACTTTATCTCTTAATTTTTAATTTGTTTTCAATTTTAGCTAACATACTTTTATTTTTCAAGACATCCTTTCTTGTTCTCTGATCATTCACTCTTTTTCTTTTTTATTATATCCTCATTTCACTAATGTATTATCTTCTCTTGTCTCTCCTTGACTAAAACCCTTTATCATGTTTGTTGCTTTGGTCTTGATATGGTTTGACTATGTCCCCACCCAAATCTCATCTTGAATTGTAGCTCCCCTATTTCCCAAGTGTCATGGAAGGGACCCAGTGGGAGGTAACTGAATGATGGGGGTGGATCTTTCCCATGCTGTTCTCATGATAGTGAATAAATCTCATGAAATCTGATGGTTTTAAAAAGGGGAGTTCCCCAGCACATGCACTTGTCTGCCACCATGTAAGAAATGACTTTGCTCTTCATTTGCCTTCCTCCATGATTGTGAGGCCTCCCTAGCCATGTAGAACTGTGAATCAATTAAACCTCTTTCCTTTATAAATTACTCAGTCTTGAGTATGTCTTTATTAGCAGTGTGAGAACAGACTAATACAGGTCTCTATCTTCCATTTTGGAAGTTTTCCATGTTTGGTATTCCTTTAGCTGTTCATATTAAAGAGTAAACCACTAAAAAGTTGATTGGAAGTTCTGAATGAAAGCGTAAGGCTTTGAAAACTGGTGGGCTTCACTAGTGACTGGGTGATCAAAAAGCCTGGACAGGTGCCTTTTTTTTTTTTTTTTAAATTATAGCTGCAGTATCGGTAGTTCTTTTCTCTGGGGATAGTTCTGCTTCTACAGAGGGGAATCTTTTGATCCTGATGATTGTGGAAATGATCCTGGTTTCTGTGGTTCTGGAATTAGAAGGCAGATGGGTAGGGAAGAGATCTATCCGTCAGTATGCAGATTCTCATTTAATTCTTATTCTTGGTATGGCACATCACCGTTGCCCTTCTCTATGCCTGATATCTCTATACTTGGTGCCTCTCTGGTTCAATTTCTTCATAAAATAAACTTCCTGTCTCTCTTAGTAGCTGGGGAGAGGTAGTTTCTTGTTTACACAAGATGAGAGCAGGAATCTTGTCTCTAAATAACATTTTTAATTAAACATGATTTCAGTCCCTCCCTATTCATTTCCTCTGAGGTTTCACATGTCCTGAATTCCTAAACTTTTCTGGGATTCTGTGGGAGCAAAGTGGTTTGCATCCTGACAGCCTTCTTGCCACTCCATCTGGCATGCATTTCAACTTTATCTTCCTTCTCTTCTACTCAATAACTTACCATTTTTCTTCAATCTGCTTTTCACCTTCTCACTTCATATTGTAATTCAAGTTATAGAATGTTGAATATAGCTACATCGTAGATAGAGTTTGATTTTTCTGATTCTTATTCTTATTTAGGGATCTGAACGTTTTCGGGGAGAAGTGGGGTTGAAATACCTCTATTTGCTATTTTCATCTCAGAAGTCCCCTATTTTGCCTTAATGATTTTTAGAAAGCGTGCCTGCAGGATATATAATTTCTCAAGGTCCTTATCTTTTAAAACAAGGATTATATAATTACTCATCAAAAATGTTACGAAGTACAGTCTATAATTGCATGCTTCTTTTAATTGTATACTAACATACCTATATGAATAGAAATGAGCTTATAATTAAGTAGTCAGCCCTTATGAGTCATAAACAATAATTAAAAATTATGTTGTGGGCAAAACAGCAAAAAGCAAATACCAATAACTAGAAAATTAAACTGTTTTTTGAGATTTCCATATACATGTTAATGAATAGAAAGGATTCACCAATACTGTTAGAAATCAGTACCTTATCATCTGGTTGAAATGACTGTTTGTTATTGTTGAAATTTTCCAACTAAACATGTTGGTGGCAGGCTGTTTAGCCTTCATACAGTTTTTGTTTTTAATGCAAAATGATCATTTTTCCATAGTCATGGCCCTTTATGTAATACTATTTGCAAATAAATATTTGTAATATTGTTTGAGAGCATGGGTATTAATATACATATTATAACATTTAATAATTTAAAAAGACTTCGTTGTTTCTAAGTCTTAAAATTCTTTCATTAAAATCTTGTTTATACTATTAATTTTTATATCTAAAGAAAAATAATAAATGAAAAAAATAAAGCATTTACTAAGCAAAGATAAATGCTAACTAAGCCCTTACTGAAATATCACAAAACCATGAATTTATGCAGTTTTAATGCATTTCTAATATCTGGTTATTCTGCTTTCCTCTCTAGCCACACTATTTTTTAAATTTGTGTGTGTGTATTTTACTGAACAGCCACACTGTTTTTACTGGAATGCATTTAACACAGGAGTTAGAACCTCTGATACATTTAGTCTGATTTACCTAGTGACAATACCTCAATTACTCTCCTAGGCAAATTATATTCTTCAGAGTGAATCTACTTTTAATTTAACCTTCTAAGCAATTTTAATCCATTTTCTATACACCTTGACAAGGGTAATTATGAAAGGAAAAAAGTCATTATAGATGTATTACGAAATGCAGAGAAAAATTTCACTTCCAAAGAGATATATACATTTTTAGTTGGCGTTAGTAAATTATACACTTGGAAGTTACAAGAATATGCTAGAGTGATTTCGTATCTGTAAGTCATGAAGGGCCAAGAGACAGATGAACCAGACATAGGCTGGAAATTCCATGCTTTGCGAGGTAAATAAATATGTAGCAGTCCACATTTACTTGCTACCATTCTGTCTGGTGTACTAGTAATACCTGGACTGGTTTAATGGCTTGTTTCATGGGAGAAGCTCTAAACTTTACCTCAACATTTATGTAAAGTTAAAGCTGTATAGGTATATTTTTAATTTGAATTTTCTAGATTACATGTCTCCATTTTCCTGAATTTCCTTATTAATAGCCAGGCTTATGCAAACAGAAGTCAACTATAGATCGTGTCTACAAAGGAAACAAATAGCATACTTTTTAGGTTGGAAAAAAATTACAGTAAACCCCAAAATTTGCAGTAGTCAATATTTAAGAAGTAAACTTCACTGGGTAAAAATCAGAAATACTATAAAAGGTCTGAATTACTTAAGTTGATAAAAGTTCTACCTAGACAACCGCATGTTTATATGAACATATGTAATTAGAAAGGATGTCAGTAAGAACCTTTCTGGAAAGTGGTTTGGCGAATGCATCAAAATTCTTAAAGGATGCACAAAATATCCATCATAGTAATAATTGCATTATAACAATGAGAAAATAAAAGTATGATTAAAAAGGTAAAAGACTGTATTCAGTCAATGCAGGATCTATGTAGTATAGTCTTAACAATGTTCATATATGTGTAAAATATGCATTTATATGCGTGCATAAATATATAAACACTAAAGATTTTGACAGTATTTGCCACTTGATAATAGGCATATTATAGGTTATTTCTTCTTTATATTATTATATATTTTTCTGTATTACTATCAAAATGTATATTCCTATCAAAATCAGAAAAAAAATTATTTAAAGCAAATAGAAATAGCAGCAACACTAACATGTTCATAAAACTCAAATTCTACAAGAAAGAATAAAACCCTGGGGTTTAATGCTCAGGCAGAAATACATATCTTAGGGATTTTTCATAATATCAAATAATAACAATTTGATCCAAAGGTTTAGAAACACGATCAATATACTTTCTCTCTTGGAATCTGAAAATACATGTAAATATAAAATCTTAGCTAAAAAACATCACAAGGCAATGCTTGTATTTAGAGATTACTAACAAGTTATTTTTATTTTCTTTTCTTCTTTTTTCTTTTCCTTCATTGTCTTCTAGAAATGCAGAATAAACCAAGGAAAGTCATGTTCATCAGAATCAATTACTCAATTATTAACCAGTTTTAAGCACTTGCTACTGGGGATTCTGTAGTGAAGAAAATAAAGTTCTGGTCTGATA
The DNA here is from genome assembly GCF_000951035.1 of Colobus angolensis palliatus. Taxonomy (NCBI): domain Eukaryota; kingdom Metazoa; phylum Chordata; class Mammalia; order Primates; family Cercopithecidae; genus Colobus; species Colobus angolensis. The sequence goes on along the minus strand of NW_012115644.1, from coordinate 59,978 downwards.
GAGTAGCCAATGTTATCTCTATTATGTAATGACGAAGTGCTATGAATAAAATAATATTCATTAATATGCTATATTTCATAGATAATATAAGTATACAAAATTATAGATTTATTTGTTTAGCAAGGAACACAAAATTATCTTTATTATTTACTCTAAGGCATGTAATTTTTCTTATTTAGCTAAAGAAATTGAAATTACTTGATTACTTACTCCAATATTAAACATCCCAGTAAAATATTCCATATTTGCTTGAATGAACCAAATGTTGCTTAAACCCAGTTCATCACTTCTCTTCTTAGCACGAATTAATGATAATTCCTTGTTTTCTATTAATGTAACCTAGATTTTACCCAGAAAACAATAGTATATTTAGTAACATAACTCAGACATTAGGCAAAGCATTATTACTATATTTCATAGCTTTAATAATGTAGAACGTATTATCATGGAGCCTCTCTCTATTCTGTGGCAGGAAGTATGTCACATAATCTGGTACAGAAAGGAAAAATTAAAGGTCCTTGAACTATTCTTATAGCATAGTGATATAAGTGAAACAAGCAATAATAATACAGTGTAGGCCAGGTGTGGCGGCTCACGCCTGTAATCCCAACACTTTGGGAGGCCGAGGCAGGCAGATCATTTGAGGTCAGGAATTCTAGACTAGCCTGGCCAATATGGTGAAACTCTGTCTCTACTAAAAATACAAAAATTAGCTGGGTGCAGTAGTGTGCGCCTGTAGTCCCAGTTATTCGGGAGGCAGAGGCAGGATAATCGCTTGAACTCAGGAAGCAGAGGTTACAGTGAGCTGAGATCGCACCACTGTACTCCAGCCTGGGCGTCGCAGGGAGAATCTGTCTCAAAAAAAACCACCAAAAAAACAAAAACAAAAACAAAACAAAAAAAACAACCAACCAACCAACCAAACAAACAAAAAAACCAAAAACAAAACATCAAAAAATAATAATAATACAGTGTGATAAGCGTTAAATGAAAGACAAACAATGTCAACGGGAGCACTCAAACTTGATGACATGGGGAATGAATATATTAACTGAGGCCTAAAAAATGAATACAAATCAGTTGGGGAAATGGAAGAGTATTTTAGGGAGAGAAACACACATGAAGGCCCAAGATGACAAAGAATTTGGCGTGTTTGGAGAACTGAGAAAATTGGTACACAATTTCCAGGGCACAGTCTGTAATGTATGGTATAGATTGGTGGGAGCAAGGCCAGAGGGCAGAGAAACCAGTTAGGAGCCTCCAGTGATAATCTAGGCAGAGAAGATGGTTTGAATGGAGAAAAATGAAAAGAATTAAGTCACTTTCATCACTATCATTCCTAGTTCTTATTTTGTTCTTATGCTTGTCTGTAAGAAAAAATCTGTTTAAAAAACCTGATACTTGATATGAAAGGCTTTCCTGACTCTATTCTAGACAAGATTACTCATTTTTGGTTTGAACCTTTCTAAGCTTCCAGAAATATTAATAAGGGAAGAAAAGATACTACATCCCTGACTCTGCTTCTCAGAATTTTACTCTGTGAGCTCTCTTCCTCCTACTCAATCACAAAAGTGTTGCTTTACTTAATAATAAAACAAACACCTGCCTCTTCTCCCAGGAGTCCTTATTTATTTTCCTATTTATTCTCTAAGCAAAGAAAAATAAAAGAATGCTGTTCCCTGTCCCCTTGTCATCATTCTGTTACATGTTATTCTGGCCAGTCTACTAATTCTTCCACATTTTTTTCTCCCGGAAGTATTCATTATAATTAGTTCACACCTTCAAGAGGGCTCACAGCAAAGACTCTGTTGCAGTTGAGTTTGTATTAAAAACAAAACAAAACAAAAATAAAAATAAACAGACTTTCATGCTAAAAAGTGGTCACAGTGAGGAACTGATTTAACATGGCAGAGGACTAAAATCAGCACAAAATTCTAAGAAATTGTGGCAATGATTGAATACATTATGATATATTTACTTGAAAATATATTTGGTACTCTCTGAAATATGATGATATGTAAAACTATTAGCAATAGGGGAAAAACATTTATGATACAATATTGAGTGAAAGCAAGGGAAAATTTTGTTTGCATTTTTAAAATTTGCAACAATAAGCATCCATATGGACAATGACTTAATGAGAATAAGAAAAGCAAAGCATTTTGATGGATCACGTATTGTAGGTTTGGGGTTTTTTTTTTTTCTTTAAAAAATTTTGCTATTGTTATAATTTCGATGCAATGCATCTAAATCAAGATACCAAAAGAACATGCTCAGCAAGTTTCAGAGGTCAGTATTTCCATTTAAAATTACATTGAAAATTAAACTAGTTGAATCATAATTATTTTATTTAGCAATAAAATAGCTATTTCTTTGAAAAATTACTTAAACCTATAAACCTCTTAAAAATTGATAACTGTTTTATGATCTTACTTTACTTTTTTTCCCTTAAGATTCTGAGTCTTGGAAGTTTATTTCAAAGAAAAGACAATGCCTGTGCCACATATTTGACTTGGGTGAGTGATTAGAAACCCCAGGGATAAACCACATTTGGCTAGCTGAACTGTAGAGTTTTTAAATATTTCCTTTTATCTCTTATTCTGGCTTTACCTGACATGATGGCAGCATGTGAGCAAGGACAATTCCAACATGGCCCTGAAAAAGTCAGTGAGACAAACAAATTAGCTTTGGTCTCCACAGCTTTTCCTCATTCTGAAACCACAATCTTGCCAAATAAAAATGTGACCTTGAATGTAATATAGAAAAGTCTCATAATCTTAGAAAGACTAAAAAGGATGAAAGGAGAGATATAATACCCCACCGCTGCAGAAATCCACAATTCTGTCACCAGGTTTGGCCTGATTTGTTACCACACAGACAAGGTTGTTCAACTGTTGCTGCTTCCTCAAAGCTCGATCACTGGACATTTTACCTGAGAAAGACAAGACATAAAGAACACAAAACATTATATATTTTAAGGGAACAAGAAGACACACTTAAAATAGGCTACCAGCACAGAGGAGGTGGAAGGGGGGGAAGCATACACACACAAACATACATATAAAAGAATAAATGATGAATTCCATATAACAGACTATGAGGACTAGAGGACTAGAACCTGAGATGAACTTTATTTTTGCTTGTTTTACTTTTATGTCTATTCAACATTTCTTTCAATAGCCATTTAAAGAAAATCTATGGGGAAAAATATGTCTTTTAAAGCGTGGAAATAACTGAAACACTAAATTTAGGGTCATAAACCAAGTATCCAATAAATGTTGGCAGGATGGAAAAAATAACAGTAATTGTCTTCTCCCTTTATCTTTTTTCAGAGACATATTTTAAAGAGTACCTAATTTTAACACATTGCTTAATCTCCTTATAGAGAGATCCATAACCATTAAAAATATTTTTATTGCTTAACTGACACATCCTTGAACTCTTGATTCTTCTGTGTAGGACACTGGGAAACCCTGAAACATAGGTGTTACATTATCTGAAATAAATAAGTGGTTATTGTATTTAGAGAGAAATTGGATTTTCTGTTTTCTGCTTTGAAGCTTCTTTTCCTCGTGAGTCAGACATAGAAATATAATGCAATTAGAGATTCAAGATAGGGCATTTCCAAGTATGAAATGCCTGGGGCCCCACAACATAAAAACATCTTAACTTTCCTTTCAAAACCACTAGTCAAGTCCATGAAAATATCTTCAGAAGAATGAATGAAATTATTTGTTTTTATATATTTCAAGTGCATTCTTTACAAGAGCAAAATTTAGAAAATGTAAGACACCAGATTTCCATGATATAGATAAAAAGGAAAATCCAGATAATCTTTTTGGTTTGATAAAAAATTAAACATACTGAGGTTTCCTTGCTCCTTTTTCCCAGAAAAATGGCATGACCTCTTTCTTTTCTTCTCTTGAGATAACATTTTATATGTATGGTTACTTTCAGTTATATTCATAGATTTTATGTGTTCTAGCTAGGTATAAAATATAAAATGTTATATTACAAAATATGAAATATTATATTATAAATATCTTTCCATGTCAATGCACTTGTTTCTATCTATATATTTTAATGGCTGCATAGTATTCCATTGACTATACTATAATTGAAGTACCCAATTTCCTATTGTATGATGTGAGCATCATACACAACTGATTCTTTTGTCACATCCTTCTTTAGCATGGATGAATGTAAACTTCAAATATGAAGAATATTTAAGTCAACAGTCTGATGACTTCATTCGTGAAAACAGATTCGTGTAGCTTTTAAAAGAATTATCTTCATTTTTCTCTAATAAGTGTATAATATTTAAACACAGAATAAGTAAAAGCTGTAATCCCACCTTTCATGGGTAACCACTCCTAAGAGATTTTTGTTATGACAACTTTCAAGCATCTAGCAAAACTGAAAGAATCTTAGAGTGAATGCCTTTATACCCTCCACCTTGATTCTACCATTAACAACTTACTATACTTGATTTACCATACTTCTATCCATCTTTCTATTCATTCAAATATGCCTTATATTTTTATGGCAATGCAGTTTTAATTTGCAGGAGAAAGAAAGAAGTGGGGAGGAAAGGAGGTGTCAGAAGGCAAAAAGAAAAGTACTTTGAGGCTCTTTGGAGACCTACAGTAAAAAATACCGTTATTAAATGGAGTCACCATGAAGTAAGGATTGAGCACAAACATTTCTGTCTTTGCTCTGTTTGTAGATTTCTTAACAGTTCCTAGCCAAAGAATTTTCATAAAAGAAAGTTAAAAGGAATGTTTTTGTTAAGAGTAAGGAGATAGGAAAACAATTATTAAATCAAATATCTAATATCAAGTTCTATACCACATTTGTATTAGAAATTTAGAGTTACCTAACTTCCTTAGGTCTGTTTCAAAAGCAAATGCTGATGGAGATCTGTTTTTCTTGCTAATACTGCATCTTTGCATATAAATACATGTTGAAATGAAGGTTGAAGGAAAAGAGGTACTTTTCAGGGTTGTGTTTAAGTTGAGAGACCACATGCTGCACATAATATTCACAGAGATTGAGCTAAAAATACAGCAGCAAGGTGCTCAGACGCTTTATGGAAAAGCTGCCTCTAATAAAGCATTCTCTTTGCCCATTCTAGTTCTATAAATATTATGAAGCTCCAGGAAATATGAGCAGGATCTCAAATATATTCAATAAGGTAAAGAAGTGGTATTTTGGGATACAGTATTAATTTAAAAATCAAATCCTACTTTCTATTTTTATCCAGTATCCTTGTGCATGAGACATTATTTACAAGCATAAAATTACAATCTATTTTTAGCTTGCTAAAAATGAGGGATCTCTAGTGTCATGGAAAAAGAAATCTAAGCGTAGAATGTTTTAATGCAAATGATGTAATTTGTTCTGCAATGCAATTCTTCCGCAAATGAGTTTTTTCTTTGTCTAATTCCAGTTAGGAGGTACTTGATTAGACACTTCAGTGTGGTTTGCATTGCCGGAAAATAAAGTACAGGGGTAAAGGAGCCAATTTTTAAGCAAGGGGGAAGCCATGTTAAAACACCAGCATTTTTGGTTCATCCAAAGCATCAAATAATGAAAAAAAAATCACTGGAAAATGTGCACAGGTACCACCAGCACACGTGTTCAGTGTAGTAATTTATGTCCCAAATCAGGCAGCTCTAATTTTTTTGTTTCTTAGCTTGAAATAGTAAGTATCTTACAAGTTATAACTTACTTATAAAAGAGTGCATGGATACACATTAGATGTTTTTACTAAATATTCTTTTGCTGTTTTGTTTTCAAAACATTTTTTGAGATACAGCACACCAACAATATTCTGTGTTTTTTTTTTTTTTAAATATGGAGACAAAGAAGAAAGCTAAAACTATGTTTAGAGCTTTTAAAAACACACCGAAAAGGTAAAAAAACTGAGAGCAAAGCAAATTTTTTCAACAGAGGTCAATGTTGTATACACCACTCTTTTAGAGAAGGTGTAAGACAACTGAATAGACAAGGTGGCACTAATAGAACCTTGAACAAGTGAGAGGGAAAGCGACAACCACAAATGTTAATGTTTTCAAAAGAGGTCTGATTAACAGCATTAAGAAAGACAAGCTGATGAATGGTCATTTATCATGCTTTATAGAGCAATCAACAGCAAAGCCGAGGTTCTATCCCCACAGTTGCTATGGTTTTCATGCTTGGAACAATAAGCAAGTACCTACTTACATGCCCAATATGCATCTATATGCAGAGGACACATCTCAACAGAAACGAATAAGAAGACATAGTTTCTGTCCTTAAGAAGTTAACAGTGTATTTAAGAAGAAAGTGTGTGCTAATTATGTGCAAAAGTATGTGCATTGAAGATAAAGTAGAAATGTCTTGAGACATTAGAATGGCCTTTACAGAGACTTGGGCATTTAAGGAGGATCAGAAACTTACCAGATAGAATGGGGATGGGGAAGGCGTGCCAAGAACAATATGACATATTTAGGAGAAAACTACAATTAACTCACTTGCACCTAAAAATGAGAGATCAATGGGGGAAGTAGGAGAACATCAGATTGATGTGAAAATACAGGCAGACGCAGCCAGATAGGAAATGACATTGCTTGTTGTTTGCTTCTCTGTGTCTTACCAAAAACATGGCCTTACTTTCATATTTAATGTGCTTAGAGCTGCTTAGGGACAAGTTCAATCTGAATAGACAGCACTGTTAATTTTACATTATTACAAACTAAGGTGTTCTTTTATAATGTTAGTCTGCATCATTTTTATTCTGGATATAGTATATCTGCAAATTAGATAGGATTATCCATAAAATTATCTGAGCATTGAACCCCAGTTTATGTCTCTGCCACTAAGTGATTTAATTAAAAAATAAAATTGAATCAATTGAACTCATTGAATCATTTTGAACCCCAGTGTTCTAGATCAAGAAATCTTTTGAACCCCTGTCGAATTCTCCTCACTCTCCTTCTCAGGCTCCTCTTCCCTTGTTATACCCCTGATGCACTATGCTCACCACATTCTGTCTTGTTGTTCCATAGCTAATCATTTAGCACGCTTTTCCTCAGTATATTACTAAAGTCCCTTCCAAATCTACCCATTAAAGTATCTCTCCTTTGCTTAAATACCTTTACAGGCTCCTCTCTGCCTTAAGAAAAAAATATTGATGTCTTGGCAAGAAAGCAAGGCCTTTAATGATCTGGACCCTGATTAATTTGCTAACCTTATCTGCTACTTTTGGTATTTGCCCATTGTTCCAGCCTCTCTACACAAGTGACATTTCTTTGAATGTGTCACACCTTATGAGTTAGTTCCTTTACATAATTTGTTCCCTTTGCTTAAAACCTATCTCCTTACTTTAAAACTTTAGGAACCCCATCACCTTTCCTTATTCCAGGATGAATTTAAAACATGTCTTTTGTCATAATAACAATTTTTTTAAAGACAAAAGAGAAAAAAGTTACTTTTTCAAACTCTGTTACCACCCAAAATAACAAATCTTTTATACTATAGTCTATTATTGTTAACCAATGAAACAATTTATTATAAAATGATACCTAAGTATAATTCATTAAAATAACTCCCCAAAAAACCGTTAGCTGAAATTGCTTTTGTCTCCCTGAAATAGATATGAATATTTTTTACTGGAACTGCATAAACTTGGGCCCAATTAAATGAAAAGATTACCAGGAGACTGATAAGCACATAAAAGGTTCTCAATAAAAGTTTAATGAATGAATTTTCTCTGCAATTATGACAAACTGCATTTCAAGGCATTATGCTAATTTTTGCAGGTACTAACTGTGAAAATAAGTTAGATATCAATGCTATGCATGCCTTTGTCAAAACAGTAAAAGAAGTCAACTATAAAACAGTATTTTAAGTAGGGATAGAAAAGTTTCTGAAAACTTTTGTGAGAGAATAAGAAAACAGCGATTTAAAGCTGTATAAGTAGACTTCAAAAGCTAGAATGAAGTACAGAATTCCTAAAGAAACTCCTGAGAAAATACATGAAATTAGGCAGCAACATAAAGTTTACACTGTAGGTTAGGGCAACTTTGTTTAAATTTTGGAGATAACTTGTTGAAAATACCAAAAGTCTAGAATAGTTATTTTAATTTTACATTTTTAAAGTCAATTGGAGGCTACTATCACTAATCCTCTTAGCTGCACTGATCTCAGTGTGACAATTTTCTTGTAACAGTGTATGCTAATAATCTGATACAATCCCCCATTCACAAACCCCATAGTTCAGTCTATGAAATCATCAACAGCTTAACAGTGTGATGGCATTTTTACTCTTATAATTTTGTTACATATACTATTAGAATGTTCAATAATCAAAAAGACAGCAGAATTCACTGGAATTCATAATGTTAAAAATGGCTAATTTATACTTCCAAACTGAGGAATAATGACCTCAAAAGTATCTTTCTCAGTCATGCATTCAACACATCAACCAACCAACTTGGCCTATATAGAACTGTTCTCTAAAATGTTAGGGACATAAAGATATATAACTCATAGTTTCTATCCTTAATGAGCATATACTTTGTTTAATTAGTACAAAACATTATATTTGTGCTTAGAAAATGTATTTTATTAATCACATTGTACAATGTTCTTAAAAGAAATTTTAACAGCCACAACTTACAAAAATCCATATATGTTTCATTGAAGTTCCTAAAATGGATACTTTCTGCTTATATGATGCTTTGCAATATATTAAGTATTTACATATTTGATACACCATCTAACCTCAAAACTCTGTCAGGTTGTTAGAGTAGATGACATTTTTCTTATTTGACAAATGAGGACACTGCTAACTAAATAGGTTGCTCAAACTTCGCACTTCTTCAAAGACATGCAACTGGTCAGTGGTGAAGCTGGTACTCTAAGGTAGGTTTCTAATGTCAAGTTCAGTCTTCCTTTCAATATGATCTGTTATGTCTGTCTTAGATAGATGCTTTTAATTAATTGTGATGCCAGAATTTCAATGCTGGTGTCTTTTTCATGTGTAAGAGTTCAAGGAAATGAGGTGTTTTCCAGCAGGAAAACGAGGGATTCCCTAGTAATTATATCTTAGGGAAAAATTTAATTATTCAGAATCAGTTATAAAATGCATTTTACTTCAGATTTTCCTCTAAATAAAATTTTCAAGAGTAGGCTTATCAGTGAAAAGGATCAATTTAAGTTTCGAATGTCAGGATTTTAGAATATATTGCTAAGGCATTAGAGGTCTCCTAAGTCACTCTGTTTAATGAACTGACCTTTGGGTCTCACCCTTTCCAGAAAGGGACCATTTCCCCACCTTGGGACTGTAACAACCTTTTTGATTTTATTGAAAAGTGACATGGAGAGGTTGAGCAATCAATTTGCTGCAAAACCGGATTATCCAGAAGAAAAGAAATGAAAATAGATTGGAAAGATCTTTCATGTTACAGTACTGCAGATGCTGACTAAAAACAGCATGCACCTTTCACCCTTCCATATCTAATTCTAAAGCATCTTTTAAAAAGTCAATAACTAAAAACTGTTTAGGTAAGATGTTGGGTTGAGGGACAAAAGTTGAAGAAAGTATAATCACATTTCTTACCAGGTCAAAGCTTCTGTTTTGTTTATAGAAGAAGAGCTTAGATACAGTGAATAATGGAAATTGTAAAACCTTCTTATTCCTGCTATTTTTTTCTCTAAGATGAAAAAAACATTTTAACTTCAGAATACCAGAATCCACAGTTAATTGAACACATATATTTTCATTTTATCCAAATACCACGTACACCACACAAAGTAAACATTACTTTGCTCTGGCATTTTGGTTTTTTGTTGTTGTTATTTTAAGTCCATAATATTGTTTAAGTTGCCCACAAGACCAAACTGAAATGTTTTTAAAACAAAAAAGCTAACTGTAAAAAATAGTTAGGCATTTACTTCTTTTCCCTGTTTTTCAGAGGCTTAAGTTAACAACAGTAAGTTGTCTTAATAGTTTTGTTAACTTTTTGAGGCCATTCAGGTAATCCTCAGTTGGCTTCCAATTTGATGTTTCACAGTAATTAGGTTAAATGCCACTGTAGTGGTCTGAAATGTTGCCAGCTTTCCCAGAGTCAAGTGATTTTTTTTGAAATATTTCTTTTGTGCACATGGTGTTCTAATTTCCACTATGATCTGACCTTATAGGTTTTCTTCTTTGATTTTTTTGTCATATATTTTATTTTGTTTAAAAAATGAAATGCTGAATATCTAAGGTGACATGGCCCTAAATTCTTGGCAATATTAATACCATATTAAAATATGGTATTCCCATCTAGAGGTGGCATCTATGTCTGTTCTTGAATCTCAGCTTCATGACTGTTTGACCTATATAATACAGAAACAATACTGTGCTCTTTTCTGGCAGCTTCCAATTTTTGTCTTTTGAGATGGTTGCTCTTGGAACACAGAACCATGCTTTAAGATGTCAAGCCTCCTCTGCTGATGCTGTATGGAGAACAGACAAGCTTTCCCATCAAGCCCTAACCGAACTGCAGAACTGTGAATAAAATAATTGTTATGAAAAGGCACTAAGCTTTGCAGAGGTTATTTATGTGGCAATGGAGCATCAGACAGATACCATAATATTGGCTTTGTATTAGCATCATTGAATAGTATCTATTAGGGCACCTACCTAGACATGAAATATTGCTCAATACCATGACAATAACCAAAATAGAGAATGTTATTAAACTTAAAAGTTAACACTCAAAGGCAGGGCTATTCATACAAGTTACATAGGGTCTGTATAAACCTCAAAGGCAGTTTTGCATTCCAGTTCTACCATTCCTTTTCTTTTTCTAAGGATCCTAACTTTATGGGCCTAACTGTAAAGAATGTTAGGATCTCAGCAGCAAGGGATGGTGGAAAGAAAAAGACTCTGGGAATGAACCCAGCTGCAGGCATGGGTAGGGGTGGGAACAGTGGTCTAAATTAGTATTCAAAAAGGACTCAAACTGGGGAAGTATTGATATCCGCACAGCCCTAATTTGATGGGTGGTACCTAGCAGTGGTAGTGTTTTTTTATTTATTTATTTATTTATATTTTTGTTTTTTGAGACAGAGTCTCACTCTGTCACCCAGGCTGGAGTGTAATGGCATGATCTCAGCTCACTGCAACCTCTGCCTCCAGGGTTCAAGCAATTCTCCTGCCTCAGCCTCCCAAGTAGCTGGGATTACAGGTGCACGCCATCACACCTGGCTAATTTTTGTATTTTTAGTAGAGATGAGTTTTCGCCATGTTGGCCAGGCTGGTCTTGAACCTCTCACCTCAGGTGATCCAACCGCCTCAGCTTCCCAAAGTGCTGGGATTACAGGTGTGAGCCACCTTCCCTGGCCAGCAGTAGTGTTTAGCAGTGCTGCAGCCAGCAGGGTTTAGGAAAAGGGAAAGATACAAAGGGCTAGGCAGAGAAAGCTTGCACTATAGGAGACATGTGGGTGACCATATCTTATCCTAAGTAACAATGGATGTCAGATCTAAAATAGCAGGACTATACACAAACTATACCAGTTGGGAGGTCTGAGTCTACTGAAATAGGTATACTGGTTTAGGACCTAGGTAGGGCAGGGGAAGGCATTTTTTCTGAAACTGAAATTTTGAACCTCCCTCTTTTTCTCTGGTTCTTTCATTACAACCTGAACAGACTAGTTCATTAATTTAGCAAATGTTTTTTAAAGCACTTATTATATGCCTGGCCCTGATCAAGGTGCTGGAAACAATGGAGAACAAGGGCGATGTTTACATTCCAGTGATGGGAGTTTTACAATAAAAAATTAAGTGATGATATGGAGAAAATTAAAATAGAATAATATGGTTGAAATTGACTAGGTGAATATTTTATATTAGGTAATCTTGAAGCCATCATTGAGCAGGTAACTCAATTGAAATTTGAATAAAAACAAGAAGCCAGCATGGGAAACAAGGGAAAAAGCCCTCCATATAAACAGAACTGCTGATGCAAAAGTCTTTAGGTAGAAAAGAGCTAGTGATGTTTGAAGGAGATCATTACAATCGTGTATACTTAGACTCATCATGAATGTTGGTTGAGTGTCTGAAATGCTTGGGACCAGAAGTATTTTGGGTTTCAGAAATTTTTTTTCTGGATTTTGGAAAATTTGCAAGTACATAATGAGATAACTTGGGGATGGGTCTCTAGTGTAAACACATAATTTATTTGTGTTTCGCATATATGTTTCACATATACCTTATACAAATAGCCTGAAGGTAATTTTATGCAACATTTTAAATAATTTTGTGCTCAGGCCAGGCGCGGTGGCTCAAGCCTGTAATCCCAGCACTTTGGGAGGCCGAGACGGGCGGATCACAAGGTCAGGAGATCGAGACCATCCTGGGTAACACTGTGAAACCCCGTCTCTACTAAAAAATACAAAAAACTAGCCGGGCGAGGTGGCGGGCGCCTGTAGTCCCAGCTACTTGGGAGGCTGAGGCAGGAGAATGGCGTAAACCCGGGAGGCAGAGCTTGCAGTGAGCTGAGATCCAGCCACTGCACTCCAGGCCGGGCGACAGAGCAAGACTCCGTCTCAAAAAAAAAAAAAAAAAAAAATTTTGTGCTCAAAACAAAGTTTGTGATAAGTACTTATGCGTGGAATTTTCCACTTGTTGCATCATGTCAGCACTCAAAAAGCTCCAGGTTTTGGAGCATTTTAGATTTTGGATTTTTGGATTAGTGATGCTCAACCTGTATATATGAAGTCAACTGAATGGATATTCTTTTTTGCTGGTATTAGCACTACTGAATGATTACGATGTGCTAAGCATGCTTTATTTATTATATCAATCTTTTTCCATAACAGCTCAGTGAGGTTGGGTACTGTTATTGCATTGTCAGATGAATAAATGTAAACAAAAATAATGAAGTAGCTTGCTTTGGTCACATAGTTACTCCATGATGGAGTCAGGATTTGAATCCTGCTGGTCTCACTTCAAGGTGTGTGCTCTTATCTACTACCCCAGAAACCATAAATCCTTTATTAGTAAAATATTTTGAATGGGACCCAAATATACATAGTACTAACAATTTCTCTGTTAATAGTAGTAAAGTTTACTGTCTTTTTAAGAAAAATAAATAAATAGAACTTTTTTCTACTTTAGAATGCACTATGTTGCCTCCCCTCTGTATTTATTTCATCTGTCTTTCTGACACCAGAGAAATTTTCATTATTAAACACTATCCTTTTGATAATATATTTGATTTCAATCTAAAATCAGCATGAGAGACATGCTAAAGTATATTTTTCAAGCAAATGTCACGTGGTGGGAGTGCTGGAGTTAAAACATATGTATATAAATGGCTTGGATTTAGTAAAAAAAATATATTCAAGACTTACCTTAATGGTTATTGTATACCCAGAATAGGTGTTTCTTTTGGCCACAACCTTAATTCAATAAATACAAATTCTCCTATGTCTTCACTGTTTAGACTTTTAAATGCAAAATAATGGACAATAGCTATTTAAAACATAGTGTACAGCCAGGTGTGGTGGCTCACATCAGTAATGCTGGTACTTTGGAGGCAGAGGCAGGAAGATTGCTTGAGGCCAGGAGTTTGAGACCAGCCTGGTCAACATAGTGAGACCCTGTCTCTACATGAAAATAAAAATAAAAATAAATAAAAAACTATAGTGTGTAAGCATGCACAAGCACACATACGCAAAACCAACTGACCAAATAACCAAAGTAATCACAGAATTCCTGATGTTTACTTGCTAAAGGTATACTTTCTAGATTTAGATAACATTTAAAAAAATTTTCAGAAACTCAGAACCAAAGATTCCGGATTTGAAGTAAATTAACCACAGAAAAACTCAGGTGGGATGCATAAACATTTCTCACTGGAAGGATGTCTATTATATCTCTCTCTCTCGTCCTCCTAGGGTTGGAAACGTCATACTGATACCCAAATCTATACATAGTTCAGTTCACACTGCTCTCTAGAACTTAGATCAGATTTTCCAACTGCATTCTTAATACATGCCTGTGCCATCCAGAGACTTCAAGCCAAACATGTCCAAAAACTGAACTCTTTTACCATGAAACTTGTTTTCTTTCTGATATTCTATTTGTTAATAATATCATCATCCACTCATCATCCTCCAACCAAAGCCACATCTTCAGTTCACAATTATTTATCACTTGTAATAGTCTTCTAATTAAACACTCTGCCCTAAAGTCTCACCTTTTCATGCTCATTCCTTCTAAAATGCAAATGTGTTCATGCTACTTCCCTTCTTAAAAGTCTTCACTGGTTCCCCCCACTGCTGATAGGACAGATTTTTAACATTGAGACTTCATCATCTGGTTGAACTCACTTCCTGTCACTCTTTTACTCCCATAATCTCATCATACTCTGGTCAGATGAAACTACCAGTTACTCTCCAAACACACCATGCTGTACCATCTTTATGAGGTTTTAAACATGCAGTTTACTTTGTCATGAATACTAATATTTCAGAAATTTCACACTTGTGGAACAGTAGTCTCTCAAGATATTAAAAGGAAAGAGATATAAAAAGATATTTAGAGAGAAAAATAGTGAGTTCTACCATCAGGTAGCTTTAGAAAATTAATACATTTTCTATTTTTTTGGAGAATCACAGTGCCCACCAGCACAGTAAAAGTGCTAAGGAGTCTTGCAGTACAGAAACTGGTTAATCCAGAATAACACAGTATTTCCCCAGATTACTTGATAACTGAATGTTTTTACTATCTAATTATCTTTAGGGACTATTTTAGGAAATCTACTTCAGGAAATATTGCTTCATCTACCTCTTTGCCTAAAAATGCCTACTTGCTCTTTAAAATCCTGTTCCAATGAATGCTGTGAGTGAACAAAGACACAGATCAGACTCTTTAGATTACAGACCCTTCCATCTCAGGATAACTGTGTTTCCCGGGGACCTCCAGAAATTACTTAAAATGCAAAATTCAGTTATATGCTACTTGGGCTCCTGTCACTGAGAAGGTAATATTAATATAAAGGAATAAAAGGCACCAAAATCATTTTTATTCCTTGAAATCGAGAGCTATAAAAACTATGTTTAAAAGTTCAAAGTTCAAATATATCAGTTATTCTAATATTTCTTCTTGAAAATTAACTTAGGAAAACAACATGACATATACAATGTAAACTTTAAAAATATCCTGAGAACATAAAGTCATAAGTAGTGTTCACCAGTTAAAATCAATCATTTAATTTTATACTGAAATAGCTAATTGTGTATAAGAACTCTTGAAGATAATGCTTAAAATTTAACATTTCTGGATACCCAATAAAAAACAGAATATAAACACCTCATTATCTTCTCTGAAATCCATCCCCTGATGTTAGAGACACAGACACAGTAGCATGAGGGCATTCATAAGTAACATTCGTGTATCTGCATACTCACAGAACAAGCATGATAATTTCCTCACTCATTCAAACAAACCAAGAACTGCTAAAATCAGACTTGAAGTCTTACATATTTCTTCCTATTATTTAAATCCCACATATATATGATACACAGAGAAACCAAATAGAAGAAAAAAAATACCAGGGAGGTGTTGGTGAGTCAAAATTTTGCCTTAATCTTATAAACATGTGGCTAGTTTTACTTTTAATTCAATAAAGAGAAGTTAGAACTTTCTCCCTTCATTAGCCAATATAAGACAGGTAGACTTCCTAGAAAATTATGTAGGGCAGTAAAATAAATACTTTGTATTGATAGCCTCTAAAATTCACAAATGAATGATTTAATAAAAGACTTTGTGCTATTATTTTTAATAAAAAAAAAAACTAGGTTAGCATCTAAGACATTTGCTACCTTTTAAGGAATCATATCCAAATACTGAGAAAAACATACTGGGATTAGTAGTAGAAGCAGCAACACTATAAATAACCCATTAATTTAAACAACCCAGAAAAACACAATTTCTCACTGAAGTATACTTTGAGACAATGTAAACAATGTCTTAGGAGGAAAAAAGACCAGATATAAAATTAAGACTTACATTGAAAGTGGAAAATAAAAACCTGTCTTTACTTTTCATCATTAATAGAATACTAAGAAGAATTTCAACAGTTAATTCAACAAATATTTATTAGGTGCTTACGATGTGCTAGGCACCGTTTTAAGGGTTGGGTATATCGCAGTCCTTGCTGCCATGGCGTACACATTCCAGTGGGGGTAGATAGGTGATACACACAAAACAAATAAATATACTATATTAGGGGTTAAAAAGAAAAATTAGAAAGGGGAGAAAGAGCAAGGAAGAGGAAACTTACTACAGACAGGCTGATCTGAAAGGGCCTCTCTAATAAGGTGACAATGAGATCTGAATAAAGTGAGAGAGGAAGGTACATGGATTATGTAGGGGAAGAGTTTTCCAAACAAAGAGAATAACAAGTATGCAGTAGTCTCCCCTCATCCTTGGGGACATATTCTAAGACCTTCAGTGAATGCCTGAAACCTTAAATAGTATTGAACCCAATTGCCATCATCAGACCACATTTCTGCTCATGTCTTCTACCCATGAATTTAAGGACTTTTCCATCTTAACCAAACACTTATCAGACACTGAAGTGGCCATAATTTTTGCAGCTTGAGGTACAGCAGCAAAACTAGAATGGATTCTTTTCCCTTCTTCATAATTTCATGGATAGATGTGTTCTTCTCACAGATCTTAGCAATCTCAGCATATGAGTTTTTTCTGTCTTTATTAGGTCAATAACTTTTACTTTTTCACTTAATGCTTGCATTTTATAGCTTCTCTTCAGTATATCCAAACTGTCAGCATCATTACTTTTGTGCTTTGGAGCCATTATTAAGTAAAATTTGGACTCAAGCACTGCAATATTGCAACCGTCGATCTGATCATCAAGATAGCTACTAAGTGACCATCAGGCTAGTGGTGTACACAGTGTGGATTTGCTGGACAAAGGGATGATTCATGTCCCAGGCAGAACGCAGTGGGATTGTGCCAGACTTCATCATGCTACTTAGAATGATGTGCAATTTAAAAGTTATAAATTATTTATTTCTGGAATTTTTCATTTAATATTTTTGGGTCACAGTTGACTGCGGGTAACTAAACCACAGAAAGCAAAACTGCAAATAAGGGAGGACTGCTGCAGTTGGTGAATTCCAGACCACAGAAGAGAAGATCAAAGAAGTAGCCAGGGGCTAGAGTATGCAAAGCTTTGTAATCTATGTGGAAACTTTGGATTTTTTTTTGAATTAGATGGATTTGGGGACATTATTTGACTTAAGTAGGAAGTCTAACTAGGTCACTACTGAAATAGTCAAGGCTAGACATGATAGTTGCTTAGATTAAGATACAGCAGTGGAGGTAGTGAGAAGTGATTTGGCTTGACATATATTTTAAAAACAGAGCTGATAGAATTTGCTGATGGACTGATGTAGAGGGTAAAAATAAAGAGAGAGGGATAACTCTACAGTTTTGAGCCTGAGCAATTAGAAAGAATCAAACTGCCATATATTGTTTCGCAGTGGACATATAAGGACTAAGCCCTGAGTTTTTCAATGTTTAGAGATTTGGAAGCTGAACAACTGAAAAGGAACTGATAAGGGGTTATTCTGTTGGTTTCTCAGAGGCAAACCAAGGGGTATTTCAAGAGAAAAATGATCAACTTTGTCAAATGCAGCTGATACATCAAATAAGATAAGGACTGAGACTAGTCTATTAGATTTAGTAAATAGAAGTCATTAGTAACCTTGACAACAGCAGTTTTATTACAATGATAGGACAGAAGTCTGATTATCATAGGATCATGAGAGAAGAAGGAAAACTGATACATGCACAAGGCATAACAGAAATACAAAAATCACCATTTAAATAACTGATTTGCATAGAAATCATCAACAGATGCTAAAAGCATTGAGGAAAATTTACTGGAGGACACAATGGTTTCAAAGTAGCTCCTCAGAGACTATTATTACAAAGGGAAACCAGTATTCTTACAATGAAGAAATCTGACAGACATCATATTAACCAAGTGATCAAAGCTAATATCACAAACAATGTGTCAAACTGGTATCATGTGCTCCCTGCTGTGGTATACTCAAGGCATACACCATTAGTTCTATAGCATGCTGGCCAAAATGTTTGAGTCATTCTGTTGTAGTCTTGCCAATAGTTTAATTTTCACCTAATGGAGGAAATAGATAAATTCAAATTGAGAACATTCTGTAAAATACCTGGAATAGATTCTTTTTCAAAATGTTAAAGTTAAGAAAGACAAAACAAATTTTATAGGACAGGATCCTATATTAAAAGATACTTAAGATATATGACAATTAAAAACAATGCCTATCTTTGATTGGTTATTGCATATTCAAAGAGAGAGTGAGAGCGCTATTGAACAACTGGGAGAATTTCAATATGGGCAGTATATTCCATAATATTATTATATTGATATCAAATTTCCTGTAGGTGATAATTGGATTTTGATTACATAAGAGAATGTCCTTTTTCTTAGGAGACATACGTTGAAGTATTTTGGGATGAAATGTTATAATGTCTGCAGGGAACTCTCAAATGGTTGAAGAAAAATGTGTATATCAGATAAAGACAGAAGGTAAGACAAAATAGTAAAAACTGGTGATTCTATATGAAGGCTACGTGAGTATTCATTGTACTACTTTTACAACTTTAAAAAATGGGTTTATAATTTTAAACAAAAGATTGGAATAAGAGAGTGGAGGAAGAGAAGATGAAATCATGAATATCGAAGGAGTTTTGTTAAAGGGGAACACATAAATGGCGTGGTCAGTGTAGGGTTAAGTGAGGTAAGGGAAGATTTTAAAAAGTGAAAGGTACCTTAGAATTTTTGCTATCTGATTGACATAACTGATGAGAAAAACTGTTGAGGACACAATGGGATGAAATAAATGCACAGTGAGACACGGGCTAACAGGAATAAGATCGAAGGGCCTGTAGTGTATGGACATAGAAACAGGTATATTGGTGTGTTTACTGATAAAATAGGTAGAGCTCTTTTTAATTTTTCTATTTTCTCTCTGAATTAAGAGAGAAAGGGAGGAAGTACTGAACATTTGAAGAGAGGAAGAGATGATATGAAATACTTACGTACACTAAGTTGACTTGGAAAATCTGTATACGGATTGATGATACCCACTTCCTTAAACAAAGTTCTGTAAAATTATAAAGATGAAAGAAACCCTAAAACTTACCAACTCTAATCCAGTTATTTCATAGGTAAAAACACAGAGACTTGGATATTCTTTTTAATTGATAGGTTCAGAGTAGGGAAACAGATAATGTGGAGAAAATAAGCATGGTTTAGTGGCCAAACATAAAAACAGTACCAAGAATATAAACCATTTATTGGAATCCTCCTACATGGCAGTACTATGGTAAGAACTTTGTATACCTTATCTCCTGTACTGAAAACAAGCTATAGAAAACTACATAAAGGTCTGCATTTGTCCTCCATTTTCTGCATTTGTCCTCCATTTTCCATATGAATAAAAGAAGCTCAAAAAGTTTAGATACTCTCTCTATAGTCAGATAACTGTTTTCATTTGTACTGGAGATATCTAAGTTAGTCTTATTTTGAGGGATTCTCAATGAGACTGCAAACTTTTATATTTACTCAACTCTATATCAACTGTTATAAGTCCTTGTACCTAGTAGATTTTCAGATATGTTTATTGAATCAAACACTTCAGTAAAGTTGACGCCTATTAAAGACAGCGTTGATCATCAGGCACTAAGGAAAAGCAGATGAATGAAGAAGGAACACAGGCAGAAACCAAAGTAGTAAATATAATGCAAAATCAACCTAAGTTTTTTCACTGATTAAATATACAGATGAAGCACACTGGATTCAATGCTGACTGACATTCTAAATTTCTAACCGATGTAATGGGAAAATTTATTTAAAAAACTGTTTCATACATGTATCAACAATAACGGCTTACACAGGGGGAGGGAAAGAAGATGAGGCAGAAGAATGGAGCCTAAATTAACTGGTAATTTATAAATTCTCACATAACAAGGGGAGCTTAAAAAGTAAAACTTGCATTGCCTCACTTTAGAGCAATGCCAGTTTTTTAATCCCTTCCTGACCCATTTTTATTCAGCACTGAAAAGGGTACATTGTTTGATTTGGGTATTAGCTTTTAAGGAGATTAGTTTCCAGGAAAAGTAAAGCATTTTGCATAAAAGAGTGATCCTGATACAAGGCATGAGAGTATACTCTGTTCGCAAACCACCTGTTAAAAAACAATAAAAACCAAAGAGAATCTTACATTCTATTCCCTCCCAAAATTACAGATGAAATTAAAAATAATTGTGTATTAAAAAATTCTCAGTGAAAAATATATTAGAAAATCTTTGAAAACAGACGTGCCTTCTAGAGTTTTAATAAAAGGGAAGCTGAATCCTTTTATTCATAAACAAGAAATGAAAAGTAGATTTTTTTATTCATGGATGTCAATCTGCATTAGATTATTAATTATGGGTTATAATGCAATTAAAATAAAAACAGTAAAGAAACACATAAAGCTTCTAAATCTTCATAGAATTTTTTTAAAGAGATTTCTGGCTTGGTCTTAACCCTTCAGAAAAATTAGTCCATATATTCCATATGGGTTTCAGATTAGCTTTTTCTTAGCCCTATCAGTTTTAACACCCTTTTACAATAAATATTTTATAATATCCCTTTTGAATTATTGAATTTAGCTTACTGACCTATGTAATCTAAATAAAAATAAATATAATAGGTGTAATATAAAGAAGAAATAAAATCAGTATTTTACTATGCAGCCATAAAAAAGGAACGAGATCATGTCCTTTGCAGAGACATGGATAGAACTGCAAGCCATCATCATCAGAAACTAACATAGGAACAGAAAACCAAACAATGCATGTTCTCACTTATAAGTGGGAGCTGAACGATAACAACACATGGACACATGGCAGGGGAGCAACACACACACACGGGGCCTGTTGGAGGGGAGGGTGGAGAGCATCAGGAATGGATGCTTGGCTTAATTCCTAGGTGATGGGATGATCTGGGCAGTAAATCAACATGGCACACGTTCCCCTGTGTAGCAAACCTGCATATACTGCACATGTACCCTTGAACTTAAAGATTGAAGAAAAAAAGAATCATTATTTTAGAATAGAATAAGTATTGCAATGTGTAGATGCTCAGTCATGATTACTAGAGGACAAAAAAATGTCCTCCACGAATTTCTACAGCACCCTCAGGCATTTAACAGAAATTTCTACAATACCCTTAGGTAATTAACGTTAAATAATCATGACATATAAATCCTCTGAATTAGGTGACGCTCTCTCTAAAATTTAACGCAATATTTTGTTACTGAAATTTACTCTTCATTAACCCAAAGCATCAGAATTTTTAGAAGACATACCATAATTTAGGGGATTATTCTATTTTGAATAATTCCCTTTCATAAAAACCATCTAATATATACTATTATCCAATACTCTATTTAATAGAAAAGTTTAAGTAAATGAATGTTATTTTAAAAGCAAGCTTCCTGATATAGCCATCTGTTTATGTTTTACACTGTAATAATAACAACAATGAATCACCGATCTGATATTTTTGGAAAATTTCTGATAACGAAATACTACCACCGGATAACTAAAATATACTCTTAAGAACCAATTTTTTTGTTCATACATAGAAATACGTTTTAAACATACATGAGTTATAAATAATAATGGTAATGATAAAAACTACTGAAGTGTCCATTATCCAGCTTTACAAAAACAAAAAATTAGTAGTATTTTTGAAGTCCTATGTACATGTCCCTAACCAACTGTATCTCCCTCACCTTTCCCAGCCCTGAAATAACCACTATACTGAACTTTGTGTTTACCATTCTATTGGTTTTGAGTTTTACCACATAGATATGTATTTCTAATAATATATCATTCAGATTTGAAGTTTCCTAAACTTCATATAATTGGAATTATATGTGTACTTCTTGCACTTTTTATACAACATTATGTTTTCAAGTTGCATCCATGTTGACATATGGAGCTACGTTTTATTTTCACTACTCTTAGTATCACATTGTAGAGCTATAATATAATTTGTCCATTCTCCTATGGATAGTCATTTGGGATATTTCAATTTTTTCTGCTATTACAAATAACCCAAAACATTTTTTACAACTTTGAAATTTCTTGTCAGTTACAAATTTCTTAGCCTTCTTTAAAAAACTTGAACATAATTTCATCTTTTCTTAATGACTGTGTCATATTTATGAGTATCAACTATAAATAATATAGCATTATAATAATGACCTCAGGTTATAGAGATATACATTCTATTTTTTATGAGAATCAGTAAATTTAGTCTGCTTTTTATACTTTTTCTATCTCCTCTCTCACTCTGAGGCTTTTGGCAAGAAGCTTATTGATGCTATCAATGTTTATTTTAACATTCTCTACATTCACTATTTCCCTGGTAGAACTGGAGGCCAGCCATTTGAGAATAGTACCAACAAGAAGGAAAGACAGATTATGAATGAAAAACCAAATGGAGCTTTTCTCGGGGAAATACATGTTGCCATATGAGATAAAAAATATTGTGGAAGGAACAAAGGTTTTGATATTTCATATTTGGCCCATTAGCTGTCTGACCTTGTCAAATACTTCTGAGTATTTGCCTTTTCGTCTGTAAAATGTAAATAACAATAGTATTTGCAGGACTATTGTGAGAAATAAATAGTACTGCAGCAGAGTCCCAGCAAACCAGTGGCCTTCAGTAAATGTCCACATCTACTCACCTCACACTAGAGTATGGTGTTTGCCCAACTACTTCAAGAGATCAGAGACTTCTTGGCTTACTCCTGATTCCAGATACATTCTATGTGATCCCAGATATATGACAATCTTTATGGCAATGTGGTGTTATTATAGCGTTACAAACATAGCAAACGCCTCATTATAAATGTTAAGAAGCAGATTGCTACTGCAGGAAAACTGTATTATGGCTTAAGAGAACCTCCTGAATACAAAGAAGAGGACAGACAGAAAAAAAGAATTAAAGAGAAGAGAAATATGAGGAGTATGGTGAATAGATGATGAAATGTACTTATGGATAACCAGTGTTCCTGAAGAGAAGACCAGAATACATAGAAGGAAAATTTTATTCAAAACATAAATTGTCTTGAAGGAAGGAAATATTACTAGAGAGAAAACAGATATAAATTATATTTCAAAGAACTCACCTGGTATGGTAAAAATAACAAAAAGATTCTACTGCCTTTAAGTATCCTAAGAAAATAAATGAATAAACAGGCAGAGGTTTTGATCAGACAGAGTATTAAGGCATGACAGTCAGAAAACAGGTTATGCACAAGTATAGAAAAGACAGGTTGGCCTCAGATCACTCTATAGTATTATATGCCACATAATGGAGCAACATTTGAAGAGACAATTGTGACTTAAGAATACTTTACACAGCTGCATTTATATATGAAGGCACTAGAACCATATTCAAGTATTTAGAGAGATACCTTCTCTGACAAAACAAGCAAACCAAACAAACAATATCACGATGTGCCAAGCTTTAGTCTAAGTACTTTTTATATACTGTACTATCCCATTTCATCCTCATAAACATTATCTTCATTTTACAATAAGAATAAATTATATCCTTCATTATATTCATTTTACAATTAGGGATATCCTTCATTATCTATATTTTACAATGAAGTTAAGAGTGTGCTTACAAAAGTTAATAAATTTCCCAAGTCACATAGCTAGTAAATAGAAAAGTAGAAGTCTAACCAGGTCTGTCAGGACTCATAGGTTTGGCTTCATAAGCACCCACTGAATGGCTCTTGGAAAAGAAAATTTTTAAAAGAGAAGTTATAAAATGATGCTAACTATCACCAGAAAATAACAGTGGATTTTATGTAATCTTGGTGCAGATAATTTTTCTAAATCTGTCATCAAAAGTTTGACTTTAATTTTCTTTACTTTAAATTTTTGTTCCCAATATTACCCATTTTTCTTTTCATTAAAAAAATCAAAGAATACTGCATGCTCGTTACAGCGGAAAAATGAATCAAACAATATATTGATGAACTTTATACAGGAGTCATGTTACCCATAATAGATACTTATTTACTTCTTAATTCAATTTCATCAAATTAAATCAGAATTTTAACATGTCATTTTAAATCATTTTATTACTTTAAAAAAACTTGTAAGAAGAAAACTACCCTTTATTCTTTAACACTACCACCCTAATACAATTCATTTAACAAGGTTTGCACTCATTCCGTCTTGATATCTCCAAGGCCTAGAGTAGAATGGATAAATGAGAAACAGTCAATTCTCATTATTTGCAGATTCTATATTTGTGCATTTGCCTACTTGCTAGAATTGTTTGTAACTCAAAACTCCATTCTTGAGTTGTATTTGTAGTCATTTGTGAATATGTACAGACAGTGAAATATTTGAGACACCTGATTACATGTTCCTAGCTGAGGTTGCACTTGATCTTAGCACTTGTCGAGAAGCAGTCCTAGCTGAGGTGGAACAAGATGACTATCTTTCTTGTTTCAGCTCTCATATTATAAACAAGTATCCTTCTCATGGTCTATTTAGTTCTTCATTTTTCAAATTTTTGTGCTTTTTTGGGGTATTTTGCTATTAAAATGGCTTCCAGTGCTGAAATGCTGTCTAGTGTTCCTAAGTACAAGAAGGCTGTGATGCGCCTCATAGAGAAAATTTATGTTAGATAAGCTTTGTTCAGGCATGCATTATGGTGCTGTTGGCTGTGAACTCAGTGTAAGTGAATCAACTATATATATTAAATAAGGTATCTTTAAATGAAACACATATAAAATAAGGCTATGTATTGATTAGTTGATAAAAATGGGACCAGAGGCTTGCAAGAATTTAATCCTGTATTTCCCCTATACAAAAACCTAATCCAGAGCAAGGCCCTAATTCTCTTCAATTCTATAAATGCTGACAGGGGTGAGGAAGCTACACAAGAAAAATTGGAACCTAGCAGAGATTGGTTCATCAGGCTTAATAAAGAAGATATCTCCATGACATAAAAGTGCAAGATGAAACAGCAAGTGCTGAAGTAGAAGATGTAGCAAGTTATCCAGAAGATCCAGATAACTGATGAGGTGGCTACACTAAAGAACAGATTTTCAATGTACATAAACTAGCCCTCTATCAGAAGAAGATGTCATCTAGGACTTTCATATCTAGAGAAGGAAGTCAATGCCTAGCTTCAAAGGACAGGATGACCACTCTTGTTAGGGACTCATGCAGCTGGTGACTTTATGTTGAAGAGAATGCTCATTTACCATTTTGAAAATCCTAGGGCCCTTATAAATGATGATCAATTTATTCTGCCTGTATTCTAGAAATGCAATAACAAAGTCTGGGTGATTGCACACCTGCTTAGAACAAGGTTTAATAAATATTTCAAGACCATTATTGAGACTTACTGCTCAGAAAAAAAAGATTCCCTTTAAAATATTATGACTCATTGACAATGCATTTGGTCACTCAAGAGCTCTGATGGAGATCTACAAGGAAATTAATGTTGTTTTTATGTCTGCTAATACAATATCCATTTTGCAGCCCATGGTTCAAGCAGTAATTTTGACTTTCAGGTCGTATTACTTAAGAACTTTATTTCATAACACTATAGCTGCTATTGGTAGTAACATCTCTGGAGAGATCTTGGAAAAGTAAATTGAAAACCTTCTGGAAAGGATTTGCCATTCTAGATGACATTCAGAACATTCATAATTCACGAGAGGAGGTCACAATATCAATATGAACAGGAGTGTTCAAGAAGTTAATTCTAACCATCATAGATAACACTTTGAGGGGTTTAAGACTTAAGAGGAAGCAACTGCAGATGTAATGGAAATAGCAAGAGAACTAGGATTAGAAGTGGATCCTGAAGATGGAACTGAATTGTTGCAATCTCATGATAAACCTGTACAGATGAGAGGTGGCTTCCTATGGATGAGCAAAAAAGGTGGTTTCTTGAGATAGAATCTACTCCTGATAAAGATGCTGTGAAAACATTGTTGAAATGACAACAAAGGACTTAGAACACTATATAAACATGGTTGATAAAGTAGCAGCAGGGTTTGAGAGGGCTGACTCCAATTTTAAAAGTTCTATTGTGACCAGCCTGGCCAACATGGTGAAACCCTGTCTTTATTAAAATACAGAAAATCATCCAGGTATAGTGGTGAACGTCTGTAATTCCAGTTACTTGGGAGACAGGGGAATTGCTTGAGCCCAGCAGGAGGAGGATGCAGTGAGCCATGATCGCACCATTGCATTCCAGCCTGGGTGACAGAGCAAGACTCTGTCTCCAAAAAAAAAAAAAGTTCTGTAATTCCAGATATTTGGGAGACTGAGGCCCAAGAATCACTTGAACCCAGGAGGAGGATGCAGTGAGCCATGATCGCACCATTGCATTCCAGCCTGGGTGACAGAGCAAGACTCTGTCTCCAAAAAAAAAAAAAGTTCTATTGGGTATAAAATGCCATCAAACAGCATCAAATGCTACAGAGAAATAGTCTGTGAAAGGAAGAGTCAATCCATGCAGCAAACTTCATTGCTGTCTTATTTTAATAATTTGTCACAAACCCCAACCTTGAGCAACCACCACCCCGGTCAGTCAGCAGCCATCAACATCAAGGCAAGACTCTCCACCAGCAAAAATATTATGACTTGCTGAAGGTTCCAATGATGCTTAGCATTTTTTTTTAGCAATAAAGTATTTTTAAACAAAATTATGTATGCTTTTTTAAGATATAATGCTATTGTACAATGGAGTACAGTATAGTGTAAGCATAACTTTCATGTGAACTGGGAAACCAAAAAATTCATGTGATTCACTTTATTGCAATATTCACTTCATTCCTGTAGTAGGGAACTGAACCTGCAATATCTCCAAGGTATGCTGGTATATGAACACAACTATCCTTGTGTGATATTTACTCCAATTATTTATTTATATGTTCCAACAGGAAATGAAATAGGACAGGAGAAAAAAAAATGGCAAGAAAAAAGTTGAGGTAGTGGGAAAGAAATTAACTAACTACCTAATATGATAGGTATGAATATTAAATCCTAGTGTCTGTGAGCCTATACTGACAAACTTGGCCTCCTCTGCTGAACACACACACACACACACACACACACACATCTCTGTCTCTTATCATTTCCTCTTCAACCTTTCTCCATACCCAAGTCAATCTTTTTGAGGCACTGGAGCTTTTCTTGCCTCAGAAGAAATGGAGTCAGTCTGGTGACTGTAGGAACTACTTGGAAGCCGATCCTCTATACATAGAAGTGACTGTATGTCATATAAATATAGCCCCCAATCCAAACTAAATGCACATCCAATTCAATTTCCTCTTACCCATTTCCAAAAATTACTGATGTAAAAATCCATAGCTTTTTGAAATTTGGCAAATAATTTAAAAAGATGTTTTAGGAGTATATGGCCTAATCAATAAATATCTGTGGTTTTCTGGCCCAAGGACCATCAGTTTGTCACCTTTATACCAGAAGCCAAAAGTAAGGGGGGTCGAAGAGCAAAAAAATGTGATCAATTTGGCAAAATTCAGGAAAACAGAAACTAAACACAGTAAGAAAACATGATGAATAAAGGAAAAAGACACATTGCCTAAATAAAACCAGACACGGCAAATGTTGTATTTGGCTACCAAAAGATATGAAGGCTCAGATTTAATAATAATAAAAACATAAAAATCAGTTAAAATAAAAATGATACCACAAAAAATGTAAATAACAGTGAATATCAGCATTCTAGGTCAATACGGTTTGGCTGTGTCCCCACCCAAATCTCATCTTGATTTGTAACTCCCACAATTTCCACATGTCATAGGAGGAACCCAGTGGAAGGTAACTGAATCATGGGGTCAGTTCTTTCCTGTGCTGTTCTCATGATGGTGAATAAATCTCACGAGATCTGATAGTTTTAAAAACAGGAGTTTCCCTGCAGAAGCTCACTCTCTCTCTTTGCCTGCTGCTATCCATGTAAGATGCAACTTGTTCCCCCTTGCCTTTCGCCATTATTGTGAGGCCTCCCCAGCCACATGGAACTGTAAGTCCATTAAACCTCTTTCCTGTATAAATTATCCAGTCTTGGGTATGTCTTTATCAGCAGTATGAAAACGGACTAATACACAAGTAAAATTAACAAAAGGAAACAAAAGCCGCAATATTATTATTAGAAAAAAGAACTCGAGGCTAAAATATTACATAGCTAATGAAAGCTAGATTCTACAGGGATGCAGCAGATGTGAATTTTTATGGAGAGAGCAGCGAAGTATCAAAATATGTAAAACTAATAGTGTTAGAAAAAAAGACTGAAAAGCCATCGTCAGCATGGGAAGCTAAAATACACATTTTGCAATTAAGTTAACAATCTATAGGTCAGAGGACTGAATATTTAAATAATTAACAAGGTGGGCTGGGCGCGGTGGCTCAAGCCTGTAATCCCAGCACTTTGGGAGGCCGAGATGGGCGGATCGCGAGGTCAGAAGATCGAGACTATCCTGGCTAACACGGTGAAACCCGTCTCTACTAAAAAATTCAAAAAACTAGCCGGGCGAGGGGGTGGGCGCCTGTAGTCCCAGCTACTGGGAGGCTGAGGCAGGAGAATGGCGTAAACCCGGGAGGCGGAGCTTGCAGTGAGCTGAGATCTGGCCACTGCGCTCCAGTCTGG
>NW_012115644.1:30563-31111 GCF_000951035.1 Colobus angolensis palliatus | reverse complement strand
GCCTGTAATCCCAGCTACTCAGGAGGCTGAGGCAGGAGAATGGCGTAAACCCGGGAGGCGGAGCTTGCAGTGAGCTGAGATCTGGCCACTGCGCTCCAGTCTGGGCGACAGAGCGAGACTCCGTCTCAAAAAAAAAAAAAAAAAAAAACAAATAATTAACAAGGTGATCTATAAATGTTTACATGTATGTGTACAACTGGCTAGAGCTGAGAAGGGATCAACCACCCTAAATGTATGTGAAGGCAGGTTTCCTACTTGGATCTAGTCAACTGTTGCCAGATGGATTACAGGCCTAATGTTTCTAGATGCTTCAGAAGAATCCAAAGATGTTTTCTTTATGAACAGATACACACATGCACACAGGTATGAACTTTGTGTCCAGTTTAGGCAGAATATACATTTTTAAATGCCCATGAACACTTATAAAATTGATCATATATTGGATTAGAGATTCTGATCACAATGCAACAAAAAACTGTCCTTAAACTCATCCCAACGGCTCAGCTAAAAAAATAACAGGGGAAGCAGCAGAGACTTGTGCAGGCGCG
>NW_012115644.1:0-23559 GCF_000951035.1 Colobus angolensis palliatus | reverse complement strand
CAGTATACATATTCAGTTCACACATGTACATATGTATGCATATGTATGCATATGCAAGCACATATGCAATAACATGCACACAAGGCAGTATGCACAAAAGAAAATAAAAAAAAAAAAAAACTCATCCCAACAATAAACACTAAACATCTAAAAATAAAAAATACTTCAAAAATACTCTAAAATATTAATCAGAACAAAACCGCTACTGTTAAGAGATGAAGAACAAGGAGAATATGATATAGCAATACTTATGAGATACAACCAAAGCAGGTCTCAGAAAAATGTCTACAGCTTTTATAAGATACATTCATTGGAAAACAAGAAGCATGGAAAAATAAACAACAAGCATTTGATCCAATATATCAAGTAAAATCCACAATACACAAAGAAAGGTGGCTCATGCCTGTAATCCCAGCACTTTGGAAGGCCAAGGCGGGTGGATCACCTGAGGTCAGGAGTTTGAGACCAGCCTGGCCAACATGGTGAAAGCCTGACTCTATTAAAAATACAAAAAATTAGCTGGGCGTAGTGGCGGGTGCCTGTAATCCCAGCTACTCAGGAGGCTGAGGCAGGAGAATTGCTTGAACCCGGGAGGCAGAGGTTTCAGTGAGCTGAGCCTGCCACTGCACTCCAACCTGGGCAACAGAGCGAGACTCTGTCTCATAAATAAATAAATAGATAAAAAAGCAGAAATAGTAAAAAGTAAAAACAAACACGGTAGAAATAAAAAGAAAAATCCAGCTCAAATTTTGGAAATGCGAAACACTCCAGTAAGTTTATTTCATATATGACTATACTTTCTTGGTGAGGATATGTTGAATAGAAGACATTTTATAGGCCACAGAGTTGTTAAAGCCTTGGGTAGTTCAGGAAAAAATCATACCAAAAATATTAAAACATGTGAGTGTGTTATAGATTTTATTTTTTAGAGCAGTTTTAGGTTCATAATAAACCTGTAGATATTTGCTATATACCCATCTAACTCTTGCTCCCCTCCCCTTGACAGCCTTTCTCATTGTCAGCATCATGAACCACGGTGGTACCTTTGTTAATACTGATGAACCTGCATTGACACATCATAACTCAAAGTCCAGAGTTTATATTAGGGTTCATTCTTAGTGGTATACATTCTATGGGTTTGGACAAATATATAATTACATATATCTACCATTGTAGTATTGTACAGGGGATGTTCATTGCCCTAAATATCCTCTGTGCTCCACCTGTTCATCTCTCCCACCTCCCAGTAGTCTGGAAACCACTGATCTTTTCACTGTCTCCATAGTTTTGCCTTTTTCAGACTGCTATACAGTTAAGATGTGTTTTTACTGTTATATTTCAAGTACACGAATAAGAAAACATTATTATGTAAGATTAATAAGGATCAGAATGCTTCATGAGATGCACATTTTCTGTATGTCTCATAATCACTGAAGTATTAAAAAGAAATAGTTTCTGGACATAGAGAGAAAAGCAGCTCATCTCTTTTCATACCAGATCAACTCAACAGTTTCAAAGGAATATAACATATGTTCTCAAATTATTTCATAGTAGAGATAATCCTATTAAAAACTAAAATACCAGCAATATATGTTCCAGAATTCAAGCTTTACAACATTATAATTTAATGGGCACACCCTGCTTAGTGAGCCCTTAATCTAACTTGAAAGGATCACAGCATAGCTCTGTCAGGATGGGCTTCACGCTATACTCACATCATTTATGCAGATAAAAAGTAACCAGAAATTCATTAATTTTTTTTACTGGCTTGCGGAAAAGGGACTTAGATCTTGGCTGGGGTGGGTGGGGGCAGGGAGTGAGAAGCAAGATTATGTCGTATGTGGAGATTTCAGGTAGAAACTGCACACTATAAAGAGCATTCCCTTAATAATGCACGTAAAAATACAGGTAGGGTGGTAGGGTCAATATGAAATACAACTGGTAAGGCATTTTTCAATTCAATTCAATTCAATTAACACCAAAATAGACATTTTTTAGAATGAACTCTGTTGTAATCTTAAAGAAAATTCCAGACAACCATATTATTTCACCTTGAAATATGTCAGTATGTATCTCTTATAAAGACTTAAAAAAAATGATATTACACCCCCAAAAATTAGCAATAATTTCTTATTTGTAAGCTTGAAAACAGATTGATCAGAGATAGGCCTTAGTAAATAAGGTAACAGAATAAAAGAAAACCTTACAAAGGTCTTGACAAAATTGCTGAAGTCTGGTGTCAGTATATATTAAATATACTAGTGCACATCTTGCTATAGGTAGTTATAGGTCAAAGATGTTTCAACTCCATTTAATTGGTAGTGGCTGATTAGAGAGTTCAGATTTAGATAACAGTTATAAAGGCCAGCATATGGTCAAATGTAATGCAGTTCAGTTAGTATTACTCTCATACTTTTATATGAGACTTTTATAAGCTTGACTGTTTTTACAAATTCTAATTTAGATTTATATAAATATTAAGATTACAGATTTTATTACACAATTGAAATCAACACTAAAAAGCTTTAAGTCATAGAAACTGTAGGCTTTCCTTGTGCATTAAAAATAAGCTGTTTGAATTTCAGAATGATTGTTTCATATTTGCACATAAAAGCAATTGCTAGACTAAGCTTCATTATAACTAGAATGATGTAGAAGGAATTTAAGCAGAAAATTTCTAAGTTTCCTTCGGGCAGTAAAGATTCACAATTCTAAAAAATACTGCTCTTTTATGTAGATCATTTTACAAGAGATTTACCAGGGATCTTATAGGTCATCTTGCCCAATCTCATTTTCAATGCAGGGAAACCCTACTCAACATGACATTAATACTTTATAATTAACACTAAGTTTTGATACCAAAATCAACTCATGCTAGCCTTGTCTGTTCTAATTTAAAGGTTCTTGATTTGTTTAGCAGTCCAATTCTGCTCTAGTATTTTTTAATATGCCCAGATTCTGATTTCTTAAGTATTAACTATGACTGTTTTCTCCAGGTCAATGTTTCTGACACTGATCTGCTAATAGTGCCCTAATCCTAGGTTGCTTCTTGTAGCTCATGGCTTGTTTTCTTCCTCCCAGCTTAAAAAGAAAGGTCTGAGCCTCTTCCCTGAACATTCAGGCTTTCAATGTACCATATAAAAAAATGAAGTAAACTTAACCCATTTAAACTATGGTTCTCAGGGTGCTGTGGGATAGTTTAAATTATAAAAGAAAATACAGCTTTGTTGAATATCTGTTGGATACCACACAGACTACTAGATGAGACAGTTCACAGTTTCAACAGTAGATCACACTACATTAATTTTATTGACATCATATTTTTTGCAAAGTTGGATTTTTGGTAGTAGATGTAATAAAAAGCATAAGAATCACTGTGGAACAGGACATGAAGAGCAGTGTCCAATCTGATCCTATTGTTTGAGAAATTATGAAGTCCACAACAGAAGCATATATTACATTTGTAAGTAACTGGTTAAGAATGACACAAAACATTATTTTCCTTAAATTAATGTGTATTTTTCCCTAACGGCTACTAAGTTTTTTAGATATAAATGCTTATTAAGTTGTTTGGACATAATTATCTAATAAATGAAAAAAGTTATATATTTCCTTTGGGTCTAGTAGTGCTATGAAAAAATTACCAACATGCTAAAAGTGAAAGTTTGGAAAGCTCTGACACATAGATTCTTCTATGTATTTAGAATACTGTATTTAATCATTCAACAAAAGTGTTAAGTACCTAGTGTGTTTCAGGAACTGTTTTAGATTCTGGGAATCCAGTAGTGAATGAGATAGACAAAGTGTCTGTTCTCATGGTGTATATGTTCTCAAGGAGAGAAAATAGACAATTTTTAAAATGTGTAATTGCTATGAAATATTACACAGAATAACCTGATAATGACAGGAATGTGGAAGGACAAAGTTTAGTCAGAATGCTGGAGGTGCATTTCTCTGAAAAGGTAACTTTTGCGCTGAGACACATCAACGACATTCAAAGCAATTAAAAAAAAACACACACACAAACGTGTTTTACTCATCAATAACCAAATAGTTCTACATCTTATCATTCCTTGTTCCCTCCTTTTTCTTAATAGACTTCTCAATTATATCAGAGGAATGGTTGTCTTCTATTTCTGTTCTGGATTGTTTTTATGGCCATGAGAAAAATCAGTACACTTTACCTAAATGAGAAAGTGGTTCTTAAGTAAAGGCATAACAACTCATTGTTTGCTAGCTATATATTAGCTGTCCGTGCTTAATACAGTAATAAAACAATAAAACAATAAGGATGAGTGGATGTTGGTTATCACTTCCTTTTCAGCTAACAAGTGCTCTTAAAACATAAAATTTTTTAAAAAGGTGCTAAGGGGAATTTGTATTGCTTATATCTTTAATATCTTTCCACAAATCACAAATTGAGTGTGTTCCCTTTTCTACTTTACCTCCATCTCTCTGTAAAGTTTATTCCCAAACATTTGATGGCAATAAGCACTCCTAGATCCAAGCACAGTGCTACTGCTGCCGTTCACTTTTTCTTTTTTGTGGGAAGACAGGGTCTTCCTCTGTTGTCCAGACTGGAGTGCAACAGTGTAATCATAGCTTACTGGAGCCTCAAACTCCCAGTTTCAAGTGATCCTCCTGCCTCAGCCTCCTGAGTAGCTGGAGCTACAGGCATGACCACTACACCTGGCTAATTGTTTTAAAATTTTTTTACAGACAAAAATCTTACTATGTTGCCTAAGGTGGTCTCAAACTCCTGGCCTCAAGCGATCCTCCCTGGGAATACAGGCATAAACCACCATGCCCAACCTTGCCTTTCACATTTTTAAATCATACTAATGCTCTTACTTGGCTTCAACCTATTTTATTTGAACCATAATGTAAATTGTGTAAGGATTTGTAAAGTATACTAATGTCCATATCTATCATTTTCTTAAAAATATGAGTTTATTGTAGAAGCACCCAACTAACAAATCCAGATCAAGGTGTGTAGTTTGAAGTTTTAACTGGGAGATCTCTAAGTTAGTCACTGCCAACATTCCTAGTTCTCCTTTGCAACCTTGCTTCTGTGAGACTTGGTACGGATTTTCACTGAGTAGAAAAGCAAAACTAGTAATGATATCAAACTATTCTTTTTTTCTCTGCATCTTTCCCCATTGCAATATTAAGAGTAATCTGGTGAGTTGTAGTGAATTAAAAGTAATTTATCCTCTCAAAAAGTAAGGGTTATTTTGTTATTATTATTATTTTTTTAATGACTAGAGAAAATTCAAAAGAACCATGGACTGACTGAGAATTGAGAGATCAGGAAGCTGGCCCTGCTTTGCCACTAACAAAATTTATGTATGACTGGGCATTTCACTTATCTGGGTCTCTGTGGTAGGCAGCATCCAAGGTACTTCCCAGTGGTCCTCCCTCCTGTATTCACACCTTTGTGTAATCCCCTCCCCTTCATTATAGGCTGAACCTAGTGACTGACTTCAAATGAGCAGAATATAGTAAAGGGGATGGGATGTCACTTCCAAGTCTGTTGAAGTTATAAACAGACTGTGAATTCCCTCTCTGACTTGCTTTCTCCATGGCACACTCTGAGGAAAGCCAACTGCGACGCTCTCAGCTGCCCTACAGAAAGGCTTGTAGCAACTAATGCTCCCAGTGAACAGCCAGTGAGGATCTGAGACCCTCATTCCAACAGTACTTGAACAGGATCCTGCTAACAGACATGTAAATAGACTTGGAAGTGGGTCCTCTCCAAGTTGAGCCTTGTGATGTGATGAGGCCACAGCCCAGCCTACACACTGATTGTGTAGCCTTGTAAGAGGCTCTGAGCCAGAGGGCCCATCTAAGCCATCCCAGGATTGCTGGACCACAGAAGCTGTGAGATAATAAATGCTAGCTGTATAAACCACTAAGTTTTAGAGTAATTTATTATGCATCAATAGATAATTAGTACAGCTTGTATTTCCTTTTCTGTTATATAAAGAGTTTGGTTTAAATGAGCTTTTGAGTCCCTTTCTAACTCCAAGATTCAATGAGTACACTTACATTGGTTGCAGAGGCAAAAAAGAGAAAACACACATAGACACACAAACTACAATTTCATGTCTTAATAATAAAAGTCGCAGTTCAAAAATCTATGGTAGTTTTAAATAAGGTTCAAGATTTGGTCACTTCCCCTTGAATACAAGTCATCTCTATTAGCAGCACTGCAGTTAAAAACAAAACCTAGGAAAACAGTCTTCTTATAAATGTCTTGTTAATGGGGGATACAAAATTCACATTTGTCCACTAGAAGAACTTGACATATTTGGGTTAAGGAATATAATATGTTTGGCAGTCTTTGCATTAAAAAAAAAGTAGGGATCATATAAGAAATTTAGTTATTATAAATGTCAATAATATACAAAAATCTTAATTTATACTAAATAAACAAGATATATTTTGTTATGTGTCTGTGTCTGTATGTTACGTGTCTATGTGTCTGTTCGGTACCTGCATTTGCTTTATTCTAAAGCTTTTTCTGAAAACTGTTTTCAGGTAGACTGTGATAAAGATGTATATCTTAAATCCTAAGGAAACTACTACTTTTTTAAAAGTGAGATATGCTCAATAAGTCAATAGTGGAGATAAGACAGAATCATAAAAAATACTCAAACTACCTCAAAGCAGGTAGAGAAAGAGGAAAAAAGAACAAAGAATAAATGGGTTAAGTAGGAAACAAAGTGGCACAGATCTAATGTTCTTTCCAGTAAATTTTAAATTATTAGAGAAAACAGCACAACATAGTGGAATAACCAGTACCACAGGAGTGAGAAAACGGGCTTTAGCTCTAACTTCGCCATTTTTTAATTTTGTGACATTGGGAAAACTGGTTTAACTATCTGTAAAACGGACAAGTAGAAATCATCTTTGGTAACTTCCAATTATAAAACTCTATGAATCTAATGGAAAATGTAGGAAACATAACTTGTAAATATTTAAAAATGTAAAACAAATGATGGTACACTATAATTCAATGGGCCATCCTTATAAAGTATTTATGAAACCACAGGAAAAATACTTATGACACAATTCAGGAGGAAAAAAGGAAACAAAACATCATATACACTATCATCACTAATACAAAGAAATCATGAAACTAAATAACAACAATAACACAACTCTGTACTAAAAGCAAAAACAAAAACCTGTAAAGAAATTTGCAAGTTTTACAATGATTGTAAGACCAGGGGTGATTATTTTTCTTTATCAATTTTGTAGTCAGTAAATGTATGTGAAGGTTATGATGTCTTAATGGAATAAAAGTTTTAAATGTTTAGTTTTAAAATAGTAATAATGATATCAAAAAATCGTGCTTTACATATTTTCTATATTCTTGAAAATTTATTTGCAAACAAATGTATAAATCTAATTCCCAAGGAGAGGAAAAAGCTTTCAAACATTTCTGTTTTATTGAATGCTTCTCATTAGCTCATGTCTTTTTTTTTTCCATCAGTAGCCTTTAAGAGAGAATCCAAGGAGAATTTTCCTGACTCTGAATTTATTCTCAGGCTCTGAGAATATCTGAAGAACAGTTTCCCAATTTTCAAAAGGGACAATGCTGCTTCTTCCTGACTGACACCACCATTTTGTAACTCCATTCTCTAAGCTCCTAAGTAGCATTACTCAAAAAGCAAGGCTTGCTGAGTCAGAATCACCTGGGGTCACTGTTAATGCAAATTCTGAAGCCAATTCTTGGCCTATTCATATATAATTTCTAGAGGTGGGGCCTTAAAATATGTATTTTAACAGGCATCTGCAGTAAGCTTTAGCATAACAGGGACAACAATCTAAGTACCCAAAGCATGTCCCCTGGACCAACGCACTGGCGTCATCTGGAGACTGCTTAGAAAAGCAAACTTTTAGGCTCTACCTTAGACCCACTGAACTAGAAACTCTGGGGTTAGGGCCTGGAAATCTTTCACAAACACCCTGTTGAATCTCATGCATGGAAAATATGAGAACTATTGCTCTAAGGCAGTGGTCTCCAAACTTTTTTGAACACTTATCAGTAAAAAAAAAAATATTTTGAGTACGTTCCCCATTCTCAGCATATGTAAATTACATAAATATATTACTGTTGATTAATATATCACATATAGCACATACATGACCATTCATTGTACAAGTTTTTGTTTGGGTATATGCTTTCAATTCTCTTGGGTGTAAACATGAGAGTAGACTTGCTGAGTTATATTATCATGTTTAACCTTTAAGAGACTGTCAAAATGTTCTCCAAAGTTGCTGCAACATTTTACATTCCTAGCAGCAGTATATGAGGATGCTAATTTATCCACATTATAGCCAACATTTGTTATTATCTGGCTATTTTATTTGTAGCAATACTATTAGGTGTGGAGTGGTATCTCATTATGGTTTTGATTTGCATTTCCCTAAGAGCTAATGATGTTGAGCATATATTTATGTGCTTAGTATTTATCCATATCTCTTATTTGAAGAAATGTCTACTCAATTTTAAAATGCCCATTTTAAAATTGGGTTGTTTGTCTTTTGTTATGGAAATAATATTGCTTTCTATTTTTCAGATACAAGTTTCTTATCAGGCATATAATTTGCCATAATAGTCTCACATTATATGGATTGTGGTTTTTTTGTTTTTTTTTTTGGATGGTGTTCTTTGAAGTACAGAAGTTAGTTGTTTTTGTTTTGAGACTGAGTCTTGCTCTGTTGCCCAGGGCAGAGTGCAGTGGCGCACAGTCTCCTGTTCACTGCAACCTTCGCCTCTGGCGTTCAAGTGATTCTCCTGCCTCAGCCTCCTGAGTAGCTGGAACTACAAGTGTGAGCCACCACGCCCAGCTAATTTTTTGTACTTTTAGTAGAGACAAGGTTTCTCCATGTTGACCAAGGTTGTCTTGAACTCCTGTCCTCAAGTGATCTGCCTGCCTCAGCCTCCAAAAGTGCTAGGATTACAGGCATGAGCCACCAGGCCCGGCCTTAAAAGTTTTAAAATGTTGATCATGTCCAATTTATATTTTTTATTTTATTGCTTGTAGTTTTAGTGTCGTTCTTAGAAGGCTTTGTATAATCCAGTATCACAAATAATTATGTCTGTTTTCTTCCAAGAGTTTTATAGTTTTACATCTTACTTTACATCTTCCATCCATTTAGAGTTAATATATGAGTATGATGTAATATAAGGGTTATTGTAATCTTTATGATAGGGTTGTAAATGAGATTATTTTCTTCCTTTCATTTTCAGATTGTTCATTGCAGGTGCAAGTTCAACTAACTTGTATATTGCTTTTATATTCTGCAATATTGGTAAACTTGTTTAGTAATTGTAATAGTTTTTCAGTGGATGTCTTAGGATTTTTTGTATAGAAGATCATGTCATCTGCAAATAGAGATAGTTTTCTCCCTTCTCTTTTTCCAAAGTAGAAGCCTTTTTGTTTTTTCTTTTTATTCCTAGTTGTCCTGGTAAGAGAAGACGTCCTCGTCATTCCTGATTTTAAGGAGAATACATTTAGCCTTTACAATTAAGTATGATGTTAATTGTCATTTTTGGTAGCTGTCTGTTAACTGGTTGAGGATGTTCCCTTCTTTTCCTAGTTTGTTAAGTGTTTTAAGCATGAAAATGTGTTGAATTTTATCAAATGTCTTTTTTATGTAGGCATTAGGGAAACTGAGTGTCAAAATATTTCACAACTCATTGAACAAAATAAAAATCCATGAATTGATATTGATACAATTAAATGTGGTTGTTGTCCTGTATACTATTAATATGATGTATTATTTTAATTGACTTTTAGATGCTATATCAACCTTGCCTTTCTGGGGTAAATTGATTTGGTTATGGTGTATGTTTTTTTTTTTTTTTTTAATCTCTCGCTGGATTTGGTTAACTAATACTTTGCTGAGAGTTTTCACATCTATATTCATATGAGACGCTACTCTGTTTTCTTTTCCTGTGATGACTTTATATTAGTTTGTTTTAAAAATGTTATAAGTCAACAATTTTGAAAATGCTTTCTGTGTATTCTACAAATGAGCAAATTTCTCAGGATTCTTACTGTTCAACATGAGAAGACTAAAACAAACCCTCTGCTTCTGGATTAGAATTAGAAGTATCTGAGTATCTGTTTGATCTGATTACACACAAACATATACACAAACTGACACACATATATCCTAGTTGTGTCCACGAGAAGGCCTAAAAGCAGTAGCATACCAGTAGCTATTATTACACTGTACATCCAGATCTTGGAATAAAGGCTACTTTCAGCGCTAGGTCAGACAAATGACAAGATAATCTTGGAACATTTTGTGATGTCAGAAGTTAAGGAAGTGCTCCAGGAGTGATGAGAACATGTCAAAACGATGTAGAAGTTACTTTGAAGGGGCTCTTACTGGCCAAATGTGGGAAAATTTGAGTATCAAAATAAATAATGATAATAATAGAATGTAATCCATTGAAAAAATAAGAATCCATGAATTTATTCTGATACAAATAAAGAAAACAAATGGTAGGTGGGGAAGAGAAGGGAAAGCTTTTCCTTAGTTTGCCAATTAATGAATGTAGAATAAATTATGGATGCTAGAAAGTCACAATTTTGCAAACATTATAGTAGTTAATGATAATTAATTCAGGCAACAATCATCAATGAATGCTATTTTGGGTTGTATGTGTTCTCCAAAAGTTCATGTATTGTAAGTTTAATCCAGTGCAACTTTGTTGGAAGGTGAGGCCTAATAAGAGGTAATTGGGTCATGAGGGGTCTGACCTTATGAATGGGTTAATGTTATTATTGAGGGAATGGGTTATTTATTGGGAGGGTGAATTGTTATAAAGCTAGTCTGGTCCCCGGTGTCTCTCTCTGTCTCATGTGCTCTCTCCTGCCTCTACCTTCTGCCATGGGATGACCCTCACCAGATGCTAGTGCTATGCTCTTGACTTCTCCACCTCAAAAACCATGAGCCAAATAAATTTCTATTTTTATAATTTACCTAGTCTATCATATTCTGTTACAGCAACAAAAAACAAAGACAGATGCTAAATGAAAAGTAGGTGAGGAATAAGATATGTACATAGTCTCAAACTACCACAAATTACTTAATTGCAAAGTAAAAAATAGTAACATTACAGAAGAGAAACCTGGCAGGTGCCATATTAGCTAGGTTTAGCATCACCATTAACAATAACAGGATAAACGAACATCCCATGACTTTTCTGTGGTGCATCACTTCTGTATTATTCCTGCCCCAAATCCATAATATGAATCTAATCAGACAAACTCAAATTGATGGACATTCTTCAAACTAATTTGCTTCTATTCTCCAAAAATATGAAGATCATAAATGACAAAAGAGAAGCTAATTCCGTATTAAAGGAAACTAAGGAAACTTGAAAACTACATACAATATAATCTTGAACTGAATCAAGAATAAGATATAAGATAAATATAAAAGACATTGGGACAATTGATGACATTTGAATATAGGCTATGGAGATAATAATACTGTATCCACATTAAAATTTCTGATTTTGATCATTCTATTCTGGTTATATAAAAGAATGTAAGGGTTAAACAGGTACAATGCCTACAACTCACTTTCAACTGGTTCAAGAAAAATATATACATACACATACACCCATATGGAGAGGAAGAGAGAAAGAAAAAGAACTGGAACATGAATGATTTAAAAAAATGAGGCAAAATAAAAATGTAAACAGTGAATCTGGATTTTTTTTGTACTATTTTTGTAATTTTCTGTAAATTTAGATTACATTAATATAAAAAAGTTTTAAGGCATATAGGTCAACACCAACTGCAAACCACCCTGAATTTTACCAAGAATGTATCAGGAAATTTAGTTTCAGAAAGTATAATATACCAACTTGCTAAAGCAACAGAAAGCTACTTTTTTTGTAAAATGAAAAGATCCTATGTAGCAGAATGGAAACAAAAAAAGAAGCTAACACTGTCTCCAACATATTCATTTCAGAAAGCTGTTTGTTCTAAAGGGTAAACAGAAAAAGTTCAATTTCCTGAAGATGTAATCTAGTATTATCCACACCAGGTGCAATATCCAATCTTATCCAAATAAATCAGCCCAAACTTATGCCTCTAGGAGGAATAAAGGTCAAATTCGAACAAATTGTCCATCTCAGACAGAGGGAAAGAATGTGAGATGTGCTTTGTACAAATAAAATGAACTTGTGTTCCAGCATAGTTATTAGTAATGAGATGACTTTGGCATTACAGATAAAAATTACTTGAGGTTAGCCCAAATTGGTAGTTATTTTTAAAAATATATTATACATATGCAAACACAATAATTCTTTTCATAAAACTTAAAGTGAAAGTTCTGAAATAAACTACATATTTATTAAGACAAAAAATCAGAAGTGATTATTAAGAATTCTCAAATAAGCCCATGTAACATGGTGAAACCCTGTCTCTATTATAAATACAAAAGTTAGCATGATGGTTTGCGCCTGTAATCCCAGCTACTAGAGAGCCTGAGGCACAAGAATCACCTGAACCCAGGAGAGGGTTGCAGTGAGCCAGGATCACACCACTGTACTCCACCTTGAGTGACAGAGCAAGACTCTGTCTCAAAAAAAAAAAAAAAAAAGGATTCTCAAGTAATCATAATTCCTATATATTGTGAAGCCATGAATGATGTTTTTATCTTTCTCCTGTTTTTTTTGTAGGTTTATCTTGTTTTGTTTTTAGAGATAGGGTCTTACTCTGTTTCCCAGGCTGGAGTGCAGTGGCATGAACATGGCTCTCTGCAGCCACAACCTCTTGGGCTCAACAGATCCTCCTGCCTCAGCCTCTCACATAGCTGGGAGGTGCGCACACCATGCTTGGCTAATTTTTAAATTTTTTGTAGAGACGAGATCTTGCTATGTTGCCCAGGCTGGTCTTGAACTCCTGAGCTCAAGTGATCCCCCCACCTTGGCCTTCCAAAGCACTGGGATTACAGGCATGAGTCACCACACCTGGCCGTCTTTCTCCTTTTTCCTTTTCTTTCTCTTCCCCTGTTTCTCATATTCTCTTCATTTATGTTTCTCCCAACTAC
Organism: Colobus angolensis palliatus; assembly: GCF_000951035.1. NCBI lineage: Eukaryota > Metazoa > Chordata > Mammalia > Primates > Cercopithecidae > Colobus > Colobus angolensis. The sequence goes on along the minus strand of NW_012115644.1, from coordinate 10,470 downwards.
CCTGCTTGTGAAGGTTAACCAGAACATTGCTTAGTTTTGCCAGTGGCACTCAGAGTTTACAGAGGTTGTGGACCTTATACAAGGTATGCGCAAGAAGTGGCACATTTATTCTGACAGGGCATATAAATGAAGCAAAATATCTTTCAAAGCATCTCACAGAAAAATTATTCCTGCTAGGAAAAGAGTCTCTGGGCTTCAGAATACGAACTACCCCACACAGACATGCTATGCACCTTAGAAAACAGCACTATGGCAATTCCTGACCACTGTAGGAAAAGTTCATTTTGACTTAGAAGTGCTTCACCCAAACCTGCATTATCTTTGTCACAAAAAAAAAAAAAAAAGATAAGTAGTTAAATAAACTAAGAGACAGGATTATAAATGCAAAAAAATCCAAAAATTTACATTTTATTTTAAAAAATCTTAACAAAAATATATTTGTGTTTTAATTCTTCCTTCCCTTAGCAATAGATGTATTTTCACTTTTCCTTGCTTGTTCTACTTCTGTTCTGCTGTAGAATACTTCTTAAGAATGCTAATAAATTCATGAGTCCAATTTTGTTTCTAAAGAAAGGAAAATTAGGCCAAGAAAGATGACTCATGCCTATGATTGGGCACTTTGAGAGGCTAAGGCTAGAGGATTGCTTGAGGCCAGGAGTCCGAGACCAGCCTGGGCAATAAAGCAAAAGGCTCCATCTCTACAAAAACTTAAAAAAAAAAAAAGAAAAAAAAGCTGAACATGGTGGCACACACTTGTATTCCTAACTACTTGGGAAGCTGAGGGGGAGGATCCCTTTAGCTCAGGAGTCTGAGGCTGCAGTGAGCTATAATTGTGCCACTGCATTCCAGCCTGGAAACAGAGCAAGACCCTGTCTCAAAAATTAAAAAGAAAATGAAAATTAAATTTAGTAAGTTCAAAAGTTTCTTACTAAAGTTTTTTACTAAAAACATTTAGTAAGTTCAAAGTTCAAAAAATTTAGTAAGTTCATGATGAAATAAAATACCAAATAATGTTAACATTTATATTCTACTGTTTATGCCTCAACAAAAATATCAAAGTACTGGATGAGAGGAGAAAGTAAAGCTAGGCACTGTGCAAGTTATTTTATACATAATTTTACTTAAGAATGTGAAGTAATTCCAAGCTAAGAAATTTAAGGCTTGGAAATATTAGGTAATTTGCTTGAGATTAAGTAGCTAGGATACAGCTTTAAATTCAGGCCTGCTTGAAAACTTGAGTTTTGCTTATATGACTGCCTCTCTGGAATTTTTCTACTAATGCTATAGCAACATAATATCTTGACTTTTCAAATAAAGCAGAAGGAAAATAATTCCAGAAGTAAATGAAAATGTCTGAAATAAATTATAAGGATATAGTATGTACTATACTTTCAGACTCTGCTAAATTAATTGATACTTGACTATTCAAGCAATTTCATAAATCAAATATAAATTATAAATTAATACTTCTATTATAAAAGAATCATCCGACATGAGTTAAATGTGGGAATCACTGACAAACTAATCTCTAAAAGTTAATTAAAAAAAGATGGGAGGTGATAACAGCACATTTTCCCCTTTAGTGTCTATAATATCTTCTGCAGTGAAAGATATTCTCATAATGACACGCTCAAATATTTCATCCGTTCATTCTGTTCAGTCAGTTCTTATATGGCTCAGACTTCTTGCTATCAGCTGGGGAACAGGATATAGTAAAATTTCCTATAAGTTTTATTCTATCAGTCTGGTTGCTACCCAGATACAGTAGCACATACATTAACTTAGCCAGGAAACATCTTCCAGAGCATTATAAAAAGAGGCCTTAGGGGAAACCAGTGAGCCAATGAACAAGGCAGTCGAATATTGTGAGACAGCTCTTCCCTAGCCTGAAATCTCAGTTCGAATTCCCTATAGTGCCCATCAATTTCACACTTCATCATCTAGAGCAGGTTGCTGGTAATAAGTCATAGGCAACTGATGTGGTGAGGATACCATCTTTGACGTACTCCTGGGTCTAGTCATCATGAGAAATGGCAGAAACACATTTTGTATTTCTCTTGTTAAGCGAGGTTGATTATTCATTATTATTAACATGTATTTGTTGGCAAGGAGCAATATGAAACATGTAATTAGATTCAACATATGCACTGCAGGGTTTGTAATCAGGCAGTAGTTTTTTCTCTCTTGAGGGGAAAATAAGTAAGAAGGAAAGATCAGGCTTAAAATCTGAGTATCATACATCTTTCTATATAAAGGAGCACTGCTGATTTAAAATTAATTCTGACCTAAAAGAAAGTTCCTTCTCTCAAATATCTGAAAAAAACTAACCAATACTAAGTGAGCATTAATAGGCAACGCCTGAATCTTTTCCCTGTTAGTGGCCTCAGGGTTGGGTGGCAAACTTTGGCAAAAGTAAATCTGTCAAACCAATTACTTAGTTCAAGCTCTTTATTTGTAACTCTCAAAAACATTCTTGCTACAATGTTCTATTTCATATCAAACCCATGTTACTATTTAATACCATAGATAACTAAATTTCTTACTAAAGAGTGTCTTTCTATATATACCTTCATTTAACAATAAATATACTTGAGAAACTGCAATAATTTGACAGAGAACCTTGCAGGGAAAGTGTTATTCCATACTTAATATTTTACTGATTGGCTAAAAAATGAAAAATGTTAAATAAAAATAAAAGAATTGAGAAATACAAGTTTTCAAACATTCTAAAAAATTATAAAAGAATTTCTTTCCAAATTTCCAAAATTTATGTTTTACAATTTTTGTTGTCCTAATGACATGATGCACTGAGAAGAAAACATTACTTTTATGCTATTCCTGCTCCAAGTGCATCACCTGATTCTAATTATCAGAAAAAGCAGACAAATCCAAATTGAGGGGCATTCTGCAAAATAACTGGTCTGTGTTCTTCAAGAATGTTAAGGTCAAGAAAGACAAAGAAAGACTGAGGAAGTGTTCCAGATTAAAAGAGAAGCAGAGAGATGCGACAACTACATGCAAAACATAAATATGGGATTTTTCTGTTGTTAGAGAGGACATTATTGGGATAAATAGCAAAATCTAAGTAAGGTCTGTGAAATAGATAATAATATTGCATCAATTAATCTGATAATTGTTTCCGGTTATTTAAGAAAATATCCTATTTTTTCTTATTTTTAAGAACCTCGCTCTGACGTATTCAGGAGCAAATGATGGTTGTCATGTCTGCAACTATCTCACATAGTTCAGAGAGAGAATGAGTATGTGTGGGTGAGAGAGAAAGGGAGAGAAATAAAGTAAAGGTGTTAAAATGTTAACACTGAGGAATCTGGATAAAAAGTATATTAGAATTATTGTACTATTCTTGTAACTTTCAAATGTCTGAAAGTATATTAAAATAAAAAATTTAAAAAGAGTATGACAGAAAAAAATCTTAGTTACATTATTATGGAACATACTATAATTCAATACATGTTTAATTAAAATAAAATGACCTTGAACTTCACATAATATATATCCCTTGATTGTTTTCACATATCAAGCAATTGCAGCTGTTGTAAGCTGTCACTTATATAGATTTCTCTCAAATTTAGCTATACCAGTGGGGAAAAAATGGCATGATAATCCTTAACAGCTGACAACTTAAAGCCATTTGCAAAGTATTGTCTCACTAATTCAAACAAACAGGAAGAATAATATATAGCTGAAATAAACAATATTTTAAAATAAACATTTTCTTTGTACTTCTAAATGGATATTGCAAACAAAAATATTAAGGAAATGTTGCCATACAGACATCCTTCAAGCTAGTGTGAAAGATGAAGTGTGCATATGTGTATATATACACATATATATACTGTAAGTATAAATGAGTGTTATTTAACATGTAGTCTATATATGGGCTGTTAAAACACAGGCTAATATTTACTGTATTCTTACTATGCCAATGCTTTAGATGCATTTATTAAACAAACCAATAATAGGTTTTATTATTAATGTAAAGCTTAGCTCACACTTCTCCCTGAAATTGCATGTCATTGGCTTCCAATGTTTTTCTGTTATTCATTTCTGTCAAATCATAACTCAGATGTGAAAGTTCAAATGCCAACTCCAATCAAGTCTTCCTTAATCCAACAATCAGAACTAATCATTCTTGCTTCTGAATTCCTATAAGCCTTTATTCAACAACATTTGTTAAAGTTTTCCTAAATATATGTATTAAACATTTGCTACATCCAAAATATTGAGTTATTTGTAAGAGTTCACAGGGTAAAAGGGGTTGTTAATAAAACAATTAAAAATGCCTTGAATTTATTGGACACTTACCAATGAACTAAGCATGGTACTAAGTATGTTACAAACATTGTCTTCTTTAACTCTTACTGCTACCCTATACAAAAGTCATTATTAACATCCCTATTTTGCAGATGAGAAAACCAACACTTAGAGAAATCAAGTAACTTGCCTAGGTAGGCATAACTGGTAAATGACAGAGTCTGGTCTACCTGACTCAAAAGCTTATGCTTTTAAGCTACTTCCTGCCTGCAAAAGGTAGCAGTCTCACGAAGGAGAAAATGTGAACCTACGTCAATTATAGTTCAAGGTTAAAAAGTAATGTTCCATAGAAAAAGAAGGAAGACGTTGAGAAAGGAAGGAAGACTTGCTATCTAATATCTAAGCTGCATATTGAAAGATAAACAGAAATGTGATAAAGGGAGGAAAGTCATTCCAGATTGGCAATAACAAAGAGGTTTCAGGAATTCAGAGGATGTACATGTGAAATAGAAACTAGCTATGCCTGGAGGATCCATATTCTATGTAAGGAAATTAATATCAGAAAGATAAGCATATATATTTTATATATATATACACACACACACATCGGCTAAGATTAAATACAAAATTATAGAATTTTAATTTCCCTACTAGTGTGATATGTATAAATTCTGAATCAATTCACTATCCTTAGTGCCAAAACTTACCAGACACAAAAATGTATCAATACATTTTTGTTTAGTAAGTAGAATTTATTTAGTCAGCTTTTAATAAATGGTAACTCACAAAACTCCCATTGCATGAAGAAAGTTATTAACATTTATTCTTTTCCATTCCAGAACAGATGCTCAATGTGATTAGGGTTCTATATTATGAAGATTAATCCAACAGCCATCATAGATTGAGTTGGAGGGATACAGAATGGAGAATGGCGGGTAGTTATAAAGTAATAGGACTCCCGGAAAGCATACTGCAGCATAGTAGAGATGGATGGCCCCACATTCAACACAGCTGCCTTATCCTAGAGATGAGGAAATCAAGACAAGATAAACTTAGAATCTTTAAGAATGTAAGGAGCATTGGGCTGGCACGCTGGCTGAATAGGAACAGCTCCAGTCTGCAGCTCCCAGCAAGATCAGCGCAGAAGGTGGGTGATTTCTGCCTTTCCAACTGAGGTACCTGGCTCATCTCACTGGGACTGGTTAGACAGTGGGTACAGCCCATGAAGGGTGAGCCGAAGCAGGGTGGGGCGTCGCCTCACCCAGGAACTGCAAGGTGTCAGGGAACTCCCCCCACCCCTAGCCAAGGGAAGCCCTGAGGAACTGTGCCATGAGGAAAGGTGCACTTCAGCCCAGATACTCTGCTTTTCCCACAGTCTTTGCAACCCACAGACCAGGAGATTCCCTTGGGTGCCTACACCACCAGGGCCCTGGGTTTCAAGCACAAAACTGGGCAGGTGTTTGGGTAGACACAGAGCTAGCTGCAGGAGTTTTTTTCATACCCCAGTGGCACTTGGGATGCCAGCGAGACAGAACCATTTACTCCCCTGGAATGGGGGCTGAAGCCAGGGAGCCAAGTGGTCTAGCTCAGCAGATCCCACCCCCACAGAGCCCAGCAAGCTAAGATTCACTGGCTTGAAATTCTCGCTGCCAGCACAGCAGTCTGAAGGCAACCTGAGACACTGGAGCTTGGTGGTGGGGAGGGGTGTCTGCCATTACGGAGGTTTGAGTAGGTGGTTTTCCCCTCACAGCATAAACAAAGCCAGGAGGAAGTCTGAACTGGGCGTAGCCCACCGAAGTACAGCAAAGCAGCTGTAGCCAGACTGCCTCTCTATTCCTCCTCTCTGGACAGGGCATCTCTGAAAGAAAAGCAGCTTCCCCAGTCAGGGCCTTCTGGATAAAACTCCCATCTGCCTGGGACAGAGCACTTGGTGGAAGGGGCGGCTGTGGGTGCACCTTCAGCAGACTTCAACGTTCCTGTCTGTTGGCTCTGAAGAGAGCAACAGATCTCCCAGCATAGCGCTCAAGCTATGCTGAGGGACAGACTGCCTTCTCAAGTGGGTTCCTGACCCCCATGCCTCCTGACTGGGAGACACCTCCCAGCAGGGGTCGACCTCATCTTTGCTGTTCTGCAGCCTCCACGGGTGATACCCAGGAAAACAGGATGTGGAGTGGACCTCCAGCAAACTCCAGCAGACCTGCAGCAGAGGGGACTGAGTATTAGAAAGAAAACTGATAAACAGAAAGGAATAGCATCAACATCAACAAAAAGGACGTCCACACAGAAACCCCATCCAAAGATCACCAACATCAAAGACCAAAGGTAGATAAATCCACGAAGATGAGGAAAAACCAGTGCAAAAAGGTTGTAAATTCCAAAATCCAGAATGCCTCTTCTCCTCCAAAGGATCACAACTCCTCGCCAGCAAGGGAACAAAACTGGACAGAGAATGAGTTTGACGAATTGACAGAAGTAGGCTTCAGAAGGTAATAACAAAGTCCTCTAAGCTAAAAGAGCATATTCTAACCCAATGCAAAGAAGCTAAGAAACTTGAAAAAATGTTAGAGGAATTGCTAATAACCAGTTTAGAGAAGAACATAAATGACCTGATGGAGCTGAAAAACACAGCACAAGAACTTCGTGATGCATAAAAAAGTATCAATAGCCTAATCAATCAAGAAGAAAGGATATCAGAGATTGAAGATCAATGTAACAAAAAAAAGCATGAAGACAAGATTAGAGAAAAAGGAATGAAAAGGAAAGAGCAAAGCCTCCAAGAAATCTGGGACTATGTAAAAAGACCAAATCTACATTTGATTGGTGTACCTGAAAGTGACAGGGAGACTGGAAACTAGTTGGAAAACACTCTTTGGGATATTATCCAGGAGAACTTCCCCGGCCAATCTAGAAACACAAACCCAATTTCAAATTCAGGAAATACGGAGAACACCACAAAGGTACTCCTCAAGAAGAGTAGCTCCAAGACAAACAATCATCAGATTCACCAAGGTTGAGATGTAGGAAAAAATGTTAAGGGCAGCCAGAGAGAAAGGTCAGGTTACCCACAAAGGGAAGCCCATCAGACTAACAGTGGATCTCTCTGAAGAAAACCTACAAGTCAGAAGACAGTGGGGGCCAATATTCAATATTCTTAAAGAAAAAGATTTTCAACCCAGAATTTCATATCCAGCCAAACTAAGCTTCATAACCGAAGGAGAAATAAAATCCTTTACAGACAAGCAAATGCTGAGGTATTTTGTCACCACCAGGCCTGCCTTACAAGAGCTCCTGAAGGAAGCACTAAATATGGAAAGGAAAAACTGGTACCAGCAACGGTAAAAACATATGAAATTATGAAGATTATCGACACTATGAAGAAATTCCATCAACTAATGGGCAAAATAACCAGCCTGTATCATAATGACAGTTTCAAATTCACACATAACAATATTAAACTTAATGTAAATGGGCTACATGCCCCCAATTAAAATCTACAATTGGTAGATTAAAGTCTACCAAAGGTACCCAATTAAAAGACACAGACTGGCAAATTTGAATAGTCAAGACCCATCAATGTGCCGTATTCAGGAGACCCACCTCATGTGCAAATAGGCTCAAAATAAAGGGATGGAGGAATATTTACCAAGGAAATGGAAAGCAAAAAAAAAGCAAAAAAAAAAGCAGGGGTTGCAACCCTAGTCTCTGATAAAACAGACTTTAAACTAACAATGATCAAAAGAGACAAAGAAGGGCATTACATAATGGTAAAGGGATCAATGCAATAAGAAGAGCTAACTATCCTAAATATCCTAAATATATATGCAACCAATACAGGAGCACCCAGATTCATAAAGCAAGTTCTTAGAGACCTACAAAGAGACTTAGACTCCCACACAATAATAGTGGGAGACTTTAACACCCCACTGTCAATATTAGCCAGATCAATGAGACAGAAAATTAACAAGGATATTCAGAATTAGAACTCAGCTCTGGACCAAGCGAACCTAATAAACATCTACAGAACTCTCCACCCCAAATCAACAGAATATATATTCTTCTCAGCACCACATCATATTTATTCTCAAACTGACCACATAATTGGAAGTAAAACACTCCACAGCAAATGCAAAAGAATGAAAATCATAACAGTCTCTCAGACCACAGTGCAATCAAATTAGAACTCAGGATTAAGAAACTCACTCAAAACTGCACAACTACATGGAAACTGAACAACCTGCTCCTGAATGACTAGTGGGTAAGTAACGAAAATAAGTCTGAAATAAATAAGTTCTTTGAAAACAATGAGAAAAAAGACACAATGTACCAGAATCTCTGGGACACAGCTAAAGCAGTGTTAACAGGGAAATTTATACCACTAAATGCCCACAGGAGAAAGTGGGAAAGGTCTAAAATCAACACCCTAACATCACAATTAAAAGAACCAGAGAAGCAAGAGCAAACAAATTCAGAAGCTGGTAGAAGACAAGAAATAACTAATATCAGAGCAGAACCGAAGGAGATAGAGACATGAAAAACCCTTCAAAAAAAAAAAATCAATGAATCCAGGAGGTGGATTTTTGAAAAGATCAACAAAATAGATAGAATGCTAGCCAGATTAATAAAGAAGAAAAGAGAGAAGAATCAAATAGACACAATAAAAAATGATAAACGGGATATCACCCCTGATCCCACAGAAATACAAACTACCATAAAAGAATACTATAAACACCTCTATGCAAATAAACTAGAAAATCTACAAGAAATGGATAAATTCCTAGGCACATACACCTTCCCAGGACTAAACCAGGAAGAAGTCCAATCCCTGAATAGACTAATAAGTTCTGAAACTGAGGCAGTAATAGCCTACCAACCAAAAAAAGTCCAGGACTAGATGGATTCACAGTAGAAAATGGTACCATTCCTTCTGAAACTATTGCAAACAACAGAAAAAGAGGGACTCCTCCCTAACTCATTTTACGAGGCTAACATCATCCTGATACTAAAACCTGGCAGAGACACAACAAAAAAAGAAAATGTCAGGCCCATATCCTTGAACTTCAATGCAAAAATCCTCAATAAAATACTGGCAAACCGAATCCAGCAGCACATCAAAAAGCTTATCCACCACGATCAAATTGGCTTCATCCCTGGGATGCAAGGCTGGTTCAACACAGGCAAATCAATAAATGTAATCCACCACATAAACAGAACCAATGACAAAAACAACATGATTATCTCAATAGATGCAGAAAAGGCCTTCGATAAAATTCCACACGCCTTCATGCTAAAAACACTCAATAAACTAGGTATTGATGGAATATATATCAAAACAATAAGAGCTATTTATGACAAACCCACAGCCAATATAATACTGAATAGGCAAAAGCTGGCAGCATTCTTTTGAAAACTGGAACAAGACAAGGATCCCCTCTCTCACCACTCATATTCAACACAATAAGTTCTGGCCAGGGCAATCAAGCAAGACAAAGAAATAAAGGGTATTCAAATAGGAAGAGAGGAAGTCAAATTGTCTTTGTTTGCAAATGACATGACTGAAAATTTAGAAAACCCCATTGTCTTAGCCCCAAATCTCCTTAAGCTGATAAGCAACTTCAGCAAAGTCTCAGGATACAAAATCAATGTGCAAAAATCACAAGCATTCCTATACACCAATAACAGACAGAGAGCCAAATCATGAGTGAACTCCCATTCACAATTGCTACCAAGAGAATAAAATACCTAGGAATACAACTTACGACGGATGTGAAGGATCTCTTCAAGAACTACAAACCACTGCTCAAGGAAATCAAAGAGGACACAAATAAATGGAAAAAACATTCCATGCTCATGGACAGGAAGAATCAATATCATGAAAATGGCCACACTGTCCAAAGTAATTTATAGATTCAATGCTATCAACATCAAGCTACCATTGACTTTCTTCACATAATTAGAAAAAACTACTTTAAAGTTCATATGGAACCAAAAAAGAGCCTGTATAGCCAAGACAATCCTAAGCAAAACAAACAAAGCTGAAGGCATCATGCTACCTGACTTCAAACTATACTACAAGGCTACAGTAACCAAAACAGCATGGTACTGAAACTAGTGGGCCTCACAAAACCTAAAAAGTTAGCACCAGGTGGCCCTAGATAGGGTCCCGCCCTGCCTAGATAGGGTCCCACCCTGCCTCGA
>NW_012115643.1:10664-11692 GCF_000951035.1 Colobus angolensis palliatus | reverse complement strand
GCCACTGCACTCCAGCCTGGGCGACAGAGCAAGACTCTATCTAAAAAACAAAACAAAGCAATCAACTGGGCATGGTGGTGTGTGCCTGTAATCCCAGCTACTCAGGTGGCTGAGGCAGAGATTGCCGTGAGCCAAGATCACACCACTGCACTCCAGCCTGGGTGACAGAGTGAGACCCTGTCTCTAAATAAATAAATAAAATATCATTCTCCCCCTAGGGTACACTTGTCCATAGGGAGGCTTGTGGGGATCTGGTGATTAATTCCTAAAAGTCAACAGAACATATGGCCAGTAGGAATGCCTGAATTGACAGCCCGGGGCTAGAGAAGTCAGTCCCAGCCGGTTCAACTTGTATAAGGAATAGATGGCATCATACCAGGCTCACCTGTAATTCTGCCTGAACCATGCAATTTAGGGTTTAATTATATGCTGTCTTGCATTGTTTCTACTAATTGTTGCATAGGTCAATCTTATACTTTCATTCATCATTCTTCCTTCAGTCAACAAATATTTTAGAGCAACTGGGCACATTTCTTCTCCAGCAGTCCTTGCAATACCCAGCATAGAGAGGTAAGCCAACTCAAACAACTAGTTAATGGCCCAGTCAAGAACAAATGAGGGCTAATTTTCCTAATTATAAATTAATGGATTATGTTATGCATTTTGAAATTGTATTGAGATAGTGTCTTAATAAATAGGCACTTTATACACTCCAGAGCTTGAATTTTAAAGCAGAAAGTTGAGTTCATGAATATCTCATTTCCAGTGTCGTTTATCAAGATAAAATGTCTTTATCCAAATATAAGCTTTGAGAATAGTTACGTGTACAAATGCCAATTTACTAATTATTGTTAAAACTGTGAATTTTGGTATCTCGTTTTTTGGTTTTGTTTTGTTTTTGAGATGGAGTCTTGCTCTGCGCCCAGGCTGGAGTGCAGTGGCACGATCTCAGCTCACTGCAACCTCCACCTCCCCGGTTCAAGCGACTCTTCTGCCTCAGCCTCCTGAGTAGCTGGGATTATAGGCGC
>NW_012115643.1:1071-2395 GCF_000951035.1 Colobus angolensis palliatus | reverse complement strand
GAACACTCCACTATGTTAATAACAACATTATCCATGGCCGGGTGCGGTGGCTCACGCCTGTAATCCCAGCACTTTGGGAGGCCGAGGTGGGTGGATCACGAGGTCAGGGGATACAGACCATCCTGGCTAACCCAGTGAAACCCCGTCTCTACTAAAAATACAAAAAATTAGCCAGGCATGGTGGCGGGCGCCTGTAGTCCCAACTACTCAGGAGGCTGAGTTAGGAGAATGGCGTGAACCCGGGAGGCAGAGCTGAGATGGCACCACTGCATTCCAACCTGGGCGACAGAGCGAGATTCCATCTCAAAACAAACAAACAAACAGAAAAACATTATCCCTAGATAGTAAATTTAAGTTGATTTTCTTCTTTTATGTGTTTTTCTGTATTTTCTAAATTTTCTTCAGTGCACATATTTTAAAATCAGGAAAGCAGATTTATATTAAATCAGAGGAAAAAGTCATCAAGGCCTTCTTTCTTGTCTACATCTTAATAATTTTCTCAGTATAATCCTCTCCAGATATCTTTCACAGTCAAGGAGATCCCTGTTTATATGATACAGGTAGAGTATCTACAGCACACTGAGGAAAAACCACGTCTTTTCATGTCACTCACTGAATTCCTTTCAGTTTATTCTGCACAGCCTAGGAACATAGTGACTTATATAGACCTACAATCCCTACTTACCTCCCCACTCCTTCCCCCAACCAAGCATTATAAATTAATGTGATGATCACTTCTGTACCAAATGCTTCCTTCTTGGTGGAGGCCCATAAAATTTCCAAGAAAGCAAGGTGCTAGAGGTAAATGACCATCAACAGAATGGACAGTAGCAAAAAGCACCTTACAAAATCCAGACTCCACCTAACTGTTTTGAAATGGCTAGGGATGCTGGAGTGGGGTGGGGTGGGTTAGGATAGAGAAACTAATTGAAAGGGGAGGAGGGAATTAGGCAAGAAATACCCTCCAGGCAAGATGGAGTGGGGAGAAAATTCAGAGACACGTTGTTCTTACAGGACTAGTAGTAATAAACACAATCACATTAATACAAAGAGCAATAAAAACAATACACATATCTGAGGTACCAACAGTGTGCCTGATGCTGTCAGCAGAATTGTCCTCTTTATTAAGCTGTGATCTGCATTCTGCCTAAACTATAAGAAAGGTGAGCAGCAGGCCGGGTGCAGTGGCTCATGCCTGTAACCCCAGCACTTCTTTGGGAGGCTGAGGAGGGCAGATCACCTGAGGTCAGGAGTTCGAGACCAGCCTGGTCAACATGGTGAACCCCATCTCTACTACTAAAAAAAAAAAAAAAAAGAAAGAAAG
>NW_012115643.1:0-301 GCF_000951035.1 Colobus angolensis palliatus | reverse complement strand
GGCTGAGGAGGGCAGATCACCTGAGGTCAGGAGTTCGAGACCAGCCTGGTCAACATGGTGAAACCCATCTCTACTACTAAAAAAAAAAAAAAAAAAGAAAGAAAGAAAAAAATTAGCCAGGCGGCAGGCGTCCTGGTGGGCGCCTGTAATCTCAGCTACTCATGAGGCTGAGGAAGGGAGAACTGCTTGAATCAGGGAGGTGGAGGTTGCAGTGAGCCAAGATCATGCCACTGCAGTCCACCCTGGGTGACAGAGCCAGATTTAGAGAGAAAGAGAGAGAGAGAGAGAGAGAGAGAGAGAG
>NW_012115642.1:14242-15027 GCF_000951035.1 Colobus angolensis palliatus | reverse complement strand
GGAAATGAGCACCCACAATAAGTGCTCAATAAGTGGTACTGTATTCTTTCATGTTTGGTATATTAACTGATGTGTTTGGTGAATATTAGGTTAATAGTTAAATTTTGCTTTATGTATTTGAATGCATGTTATTAGTTGCATTCAAGTTTAGAATTGTTGTGTCTTCCTGATAGCATTTTTTGTCTTAATATTTCTCAGTCTGACAGCTGTCTCTTTGTTGGAATTTGTCTAGTTTTTTCATTGTTTTATTTTCAACCTTTTTGTACCTCTTATAAATAGCATATAATTGAGGTTTTTTTTTTTTTTTTTTTTTTTTTTTTTGACAGATTGTCACTCTGTTGTTCAGGCTGGCGTGCAGTGCAGTGGTGCAATTTTGGCTTACCGCAACCTCCACCTCCTGGGTTCAAGTGATTCTTGTGCCTCAGCCTCCCAAGTAGCTGAGACTAGTTGGGAGTGCACTGAGGTGTGCACCACTATGCCTGGCTAATTTTTATATTTTTAGTAGAGAGAGGATTTTGCTATGTTGGCCAGGCTGGTCTCAAACTTCTGACCTCAGGTGATCCACCTGCCTTGGCTTCCCAAAGTACTGTGATTACAGATGTGAGCCACCATGTCCAGCCATGATTGAGTTCTTAATACAATGTTATAGTCTCTGTCTTTTAATTGGAGAGTTTAGCCCATTTACATTGATTTTGATTTTTAATTTGTTTTTTTTTTTTGAGATGAAGTCTCGCTCTGTCACCCAGGCTGGAGTGCAGTGGCACAATCTTGGCTCACTGCAATTT
>NW_012115642.1:7640-9107 GCF_000951035.1 Colobus angolensis palliatus | reverse complement strand
TTAATTTTCTGCCTTGATTGATGATCTGTCTAATACTGTCAGTGGAGTGCTGAAGTCTCTCACTGTTAATGTGTGAGAATCTATGTCTCTTTGTAGGTCTCTAAGAACTTGCTTTATGAATCTGGGTGGTCCTGTGTTGGATGCATATATATTTAGAATAGTTGGATCTCCTTGTTGAATTGAACCCTTTGGCATTATGTAATGCCCTTCTTGGTCTTTTTTGATCTTTGTTGGTTAAAATCTGTTTTGTCTGAAATTAGGCTTGCAACTCCTGCTTTTTTCTGTTTTCCATTTGTTTGGTAGATTTTCCTCCATCCCTTTATTTTGAGCTCATTTTGAGCTTTATTTTGAGCTCATTTGTCATTACATGTGAGATGGGTCTTCTGAAGACAGCATACCATTGGGTCTTGCTGTTTTATACAACTTCACACTCTGTGCCTTTTAAGCAGGGCGTTTAGCTTGTTTATATTCAAGGTTAATATTGATATTTGTGGATTTGATCCTGTCATTGTGCTATTAGCTGTCATTATTATGTTGGCTTGTTTGTGTGGTTGCTTTAAAGTGACACTAGTCTGTGTGTTTAAGGGTGTTGTGTTAGTTGGTAGCAGTCTCCTCTGTATTTAATGCTCCTTTCAAGATCTCCTGTAAGGCAGGTCTTGTATTAATGAATTCTCTCAACATTTGCTTATCTGAAAAGGATCTTATCTATCCTTCACTTAGGAAGCTTAGTTTGGCTAAATATGAAATTCTTGGTTGAAGTTTTTTTTCTTTAAGAATGTTGAATATAGGCCCTCAATCTCTTCTGGCTTGTAAGGTTTCAGCTGAGAGGTCTGCTGTTAGTCTGATGGCGTTCCCTTTGCAGGTGACCTGCCTCATTTCTCTCTAGCTGCCTTTAACATTCTTTCTTTTTGACCTTGAAAAATCTGACAATTATGTGTCTTGGACATGATTTTCTTGTGTAGAATCTTGCGGTAGCTCTCTATATTTCCTGAATTTGACTGTTAGCCTCTCTAGCAAGGTTGGGAAAGTTTTCATGGAAGATATCCTGAAATATGTTTTCCAAGTTGTTTGCTTTCTCCTCCACCCTTTCAGTGTTATTTATGATTTATAGATTTGGCCTCTTTACACAATCCCCTACTTCTCAGAGGTTTTGTTCATTTCTTTTTATTCCATTTTCTTTATTTTTCTTTATTTTTGTCTGACTGTCTTATTTCAGAGAACCAGTCTTCAAGTTCTGAAGTTCTTTCCTCAGGTTGGTTTATTCTGCTGCTAATACTTGTGATTGCATTGTGAAATTTTTGTATTATGTTATTCATACATATTATGTTATTCAAAAAAGGACCTGGTAGGTCCTTTTTTATACTGACTATTTCGTCCTTCAGCTCCTGTTTCACTTTATTGTGATTCTTATCTTCCTTGGATTGGGTTTTGCCACCCTGAATCTTGATGATCTTTGTTCCTATCCAT
>NW_012115642.1:0-375 GCF_000951035.1 Colobus angolensis palliatus | reverse complement strand
AGAATTTCCCAATTAGTTTTTGTGCCTCATAGTAGAGGAAACATGTGTCCCTTTTCCTGCATAAGACTTTGGAACATGGCAAGACCCATGATTCTGCTCTGCCCTATTTTGGTCTGAAGAATTAAATAGAACTGATTTCAGGTGTCCAGACAGAGATTATTGGGTGAGCCTCATAGAATTCTTGGAAAGCGGAGCAATGAGTTTTTTTTTTGGAACCCAGTTGTAGCACTGATGTCAAGAAAAGCCTTAGGCATCCTCAGAGAGCTTGATGAAGGACCTGAGTGGAAGTTAGCTGTGAGAAAGCTTGGAGGCTTTACTGTTGGGACAAAGACACATAGTAGTACAGACTCTTTGAAGATGTCAAGTGGCCAGAAG
>NW_012115641.1:8694-9720 GCF_000951035.1 Colobus angolensis palliatus | reverse complement strand
GAGGCAGGTGGATCACCTGAGATCTGGAGTTCGAGACCAGCTTGACCAACATGGTTAAACCCCATCTCTACTAAAAATACAAAAATCAGCCGGGTGTGCTGGTGGGCCTGTAATCCCAGCTATTTGGGAGGCTGAGGCAGGAGAATCACTTGAACCCGTGGGGGTGGAGGCTGCAGTGAGCTGAGATGGCGCCAATGCACTCCAGCCTGGGCAACAAGAGCGAAACTCTGTCCGAAAAAAAAAAAAAGTGCATGGCTCTCCACCACCTCAGGATGAAGTCCAACTGCAGCGGCCTCAGCCTCTTTGAGCCCCTGGACCACTTGCCCTTCCTATGTCCTCTCTCTTGCCTTGCAGTGTTTCTCCTGTGGTTTGCCTCTCCTGCCCCCACAGGGTGAATTTCAGCTTTCTCTTAGAGGCCCAGCTCAAACATCACCTCGTCCACAAGGCGCCCCCTGATTCCTGGCCCTCTCCAAGGGCGGTTTCCGGCTGCCAAGGGTGGAAGAAAGCGATGACAGCCCCAGGGCAGGACAGGCTGGCTCACAAGCTCACTATCAATGCGTCTGACCTTCAGCGGTGTCTGCATTCTTTGTATGCCTAGAGGATAGCTCAGAGTGCAGGCATCAAAGCACAGATTCAGCTGGGTCGGTGGCTCACACCTGTAATCATATAGCACTTTGGGAGGTGGGCGATCACTTGAGATCAGGAGTTTAAGACCAAACACTGTCTCTACTAAAAATACAAAAATTTGGCCAGGTGTGGTGGCTCATACCTGTAATCCCAGCATTTTGGGAGGGCAGGCGGATGGATCACGAGGTAAGGAGTTCAAGACTATCCTGGCCAAGATGGTGAAACCCTGTCTCTACTAAAAATACAAAAATTAGCTGGGCATGGTGGCGGGCGCCTGTAATCTCAGCTACTCGGGAGGCTGAGCCAGAGAATTGCTCAAACCCGGGAGGCAGAGGTTGCAGTGAGCCGAGATTGCACCACTGCACTCCAGCCTTGGCCACAGAGCAAGACTCTGTCTCA
>NW_012115641.1:5131-6552 GCF_000951035.1 Colobus angolensis palliatus | reverse complement strand
GAGTTCGGGCCACTGCACTCCAGCCTGGGCAACAGAGCGAGATTCCCTCTCAAAAAAAAAAAAGAATCGGCCAGGCTCGGTGGCTCAGGCCTGTAATCCCAGCACTTTGGGAGGCCGAGACCGCCGGATCACGAGGTCAGGAGATCGAGACCGTCCTGGCTAACACGGTGAAACCCTGTCTCTGCTAAGAAATACAAAAAAACTAGCCGGACGAGGTGGGGGCGCCTGTAGTCCCAGCTACTTGGGAGGCTGAGGCAGGAGAATAGCGTAAACCCGGGAGGAGGAGCTTGCAGTGAGCTGAGATCTGGCCCCCACTGCACTCCAGCCTGGGCGACACAGCGAGACTCTGTCTCAAAAAAAAAAAAAAAAGAATCTATTATTGTATTTTTGTTAACAATGTTCAGTGTGTGTGCATGTGAGATTTAAAGAAATACCAAACAACTCACTGATAAGGCACTTATCTCGTGCCAGGCCCTGTGCCAGGTGCTATATGTGCCTCAAAACCCATCAGCCTTTCAATCTAGCTGCAAGAAAGGCCCATCCTGCCCCCATTTCGTAGATGGACCCTGTGAGGTTCCAAGAGGTTAAGTGACTTTCCCAGGCCATCCATGGCACTCAGAATTCTAAGGGAACATCATCCAAAAGTCCCCAGACACACTTTTCCTTCCTTGGGTGGCACAAGGTCGCCCAAGTTCCCAGGCCTGTTCTCACTCTAGAATGGCCCAATCCAGACCAGAAATCTTGTGGTCGGCACGTTCCAGGCTGGTCCCTAGGGGCTGCTGTGGGCCTTTGGGACGGCCCCCGCCTCCTCCCACCCAGCCTTGACCCTTCCTCCACTCCTCCAGGAAGTCGGACCTGCCTGGTTTCTCGGAAAACGTCCAGCACTGAGGCCAGATGTTCACAGCTGGGCAGCCCCCATACCTCCCAAGAAGTGACTGTAGGGACCTCAGGCCCCAGGGGGACTAAGCTGAGGAGTTTCAAAGCCCTGTCAATCTCACCGGGGAAAGGGAGTCCCGGCTTCCCTCTGGTCCCACTGCCCCCCATTCAGCTGGGAGCAGGCTGTAAGTTCCCCGGGGCAGTGTCCCAGTCAGTCGCGCCCAGGGGACCCTCCGCCCCCACTCTTCCTTCCCCAGAGAGCGAAATCACAGATCCAGTTAGATAAGTGGAGAAAAGTGGGAACAAAGGGAGGGAAAGTCATTTCCTGTCCAAAAGAAGGAAGGAGGCAGGGATCCAGCCAGCCACCCAGAGGCTGCAGCCTTGGGACAGAGGATGTGCAGCTCAGGGGGGCCACCCCCACAGTCCTCCTTCCTACTCCTTATTCCCTACTCAAAAAAAAAAAAGAAAAACCTCTGGGGCCACCTCTAAGCTTTGTTGTGTTTTTTTTTTTTTTTTTTTTGAGACAGAGTCTTGCTCTGGCCCTG
>NW_012115641.1:0-351 GCF_000951035.1 Colobus angolensis palliatus | reverse complement strand
AAGGAATCTGGGTCTGATTCAGAGGCAAACAGATTGTTCTTTTGATTAAAGCCACAGTGGCTGAGGCTGGAGGAGCGCTGGACCCAGCGCCATCTCTGGAAAGCAGGGCTGGTCCGGTGTCTGAACCCCTCCCTCCCCCTCCCAGCTGAAGCAGTTAGGACAGGAGCGGGAGGGGAGGCAGAGCCTGGACTCTGGGGCCTGGGATGGGGCCGGGATGGACTGCCTGGGTCCCTGGAGGCCTCAGGAACATTGTGGGGAAAGGAATCTGGGTCTGATTCAGAGGCAAACAGATTGTTCTTTTGATTAAAGCCACAGTGGCTGAGGCTGGAGGAGCGCTGGACCCAGCGCCAT
>NW_012115640.1:10443-12450 GCF_000951035.1 Colobus angolensis palliatus | reverse complement strand
AGTAGAGACGGGGTTTCACCGTGTTAGCCAGGATGGTCTCGATCTCCTGACTTCATGATCCACCCACCTCAGCCTCCCAAAGTGCTGGGATTACAGGCGTGAGCCACCATGCCTGGCCTAAATACTTGTTTTTTCTTTGTGCTCTTATTTGTTTCTGCTTTGCCAAGCTTTCCATTGTTGTGGAATTAAAAGTGACAGATATTCATGAGTGTGATAAGGTCACATTAGGTAGAGCTTTGGCCACACTTCTGTGTGCCCCACCTGCATGATGCTCTTATCTGATACAGTGAGGCAGGCTGCTGTGGAGAGCTCTAGTTGCTGGACCATTTTGTTCATTTCTGAAAATATAGTGTCCTATGCATGATATACGAAGAATGTGGGGGGGCACAAAAATGTCTGCCCTTGAGCTTTCAGTTGAATAGACATAAATATTCCTATATTAAAAGTTGTATAATAATATAGGAGAACTTGGCATATGACTTACTGGCAAAAGAGTAGTAGGGATAACTAATTGGAGAGCTTGAACATATGAATGAAAACTGAAAAAGGTAGCACTTCATTTTTACCTATACATTTCTAAGTATCTGTCAGGATATTTGAAAATATTTGTGTGTAATTAATGGAATATTGCCAGTACTCTCCATACTGTCCCGTCTCTGTTAGTGCTTCTTGTTCTGTCTCGTATCTATGCTGTTTTCTCCTACAAGGTTGGAGTCTACTTGGAACAGTTTTCTGTGTTAATCAATTTCTCACTTGTAAAGCATGTGGCATAGTGCTTTGCTCACAGTAGGTCTTCAGTTAGTATTGTGATGTGTGATCAAGTATGTGAAAAGCATGTTACTGTGTTAGATTTATTGTCAGCCTGTAGGAAACTATTCCTTCTCTGTAGCAGTCCAGTGAATCAGAGGCTCCATCAGAAATGACTTTGTGAGGCTTGGTTGCGATGAAAAGCTTATATAGCCTGCCTTTGACAAAATGGAGATGTTTATATTTGAGGGCATAAAGGCTGGTTGCAAGATTTATTAAAACTTGAGTATATGGAGGCGGGCATGGTGGCTCACGCCTGTGAACCCAGCACTTTGGGAGGCGGAGGCGGGCGGATCACCTGGGGTCAGGAATTCGAAACCAGTCTGGCCAACATGGCGAAAACCCGTCTCTACTAAAGATACCAAAATTAGCTGGGAGTGGTGGTGGGTGCCTGTAATCCCAGCTACTTGAGAGACTGAGGCACAAGAATCGCCACTGCACTCCAGCCTGGGCGACAGAGCGAGACTGTCTCAAAAAAAAAAACCAAACAAGCAAAAAAAAAAACAAATTTGTGTATATGGAGTATATCTATTTTGAGGCCGAGGCTTTGAAAGATACGCATTTTGACTGATTTTTAATTTTATTATAATTTTCCCCATACCCCCTTACAAAAATATATGATTTTTAATTTGTTTTCTCATTTCAAATATAATATGAATAAAATATGTTCATTATAGAAAAATCAACATAAAGAATAGATAGGAGATTTATAATATGATGTACTTAGGGATACTTATTGTTCATATCTTGGTGTGTAGCCCTTGGGGTCTTCTCTTTCTGTGTATGATCATGTATATGTGTATATTATATAAAAATTGAGTCATAGTTTATGTTTTATTTCATAAGTAGCTATTTTCAGTTATATATTATGAATATCTTTTTATAATAGTAGATACATTTGTGATAAAGGTATAACATTAATGCCCATCCTTGTTCCCTTTTATGGAACAACCAATATTAAAATTTTTGTTTTTCTGAGGCCAGGCATGGTGGCTCACACCTGTAATCCTAGCACTTTGGGAGGTTGAGGCAGGAGGATTGTTTGAAGCCAGGAATTCAAAACCAGCCTGGGCAACAACATGAGGCCCCCCCCACCCCCACCCCATCTCTATTAAAAATAATAATAATTTAAAAAATTAGCTGGGTGTGGTGGCGCGTACCTGTTGTCCCAGCTACTCAGGAGGCTGAGGTAGGAGAATT
>NW_012115640.1:4333-4668 GCF_000951035.1 Colobus angolensis palliatus | reverse complement strand
GGATCTTACTTTGTTGCCCAGGCTGGTCTCCAACTCCTGAGCTCAAGTGATCCTCCCACCTCACCCTCCCAAAGTGCTGGGATTACAGGCACGAGCCACTGCACCAGGCCTTTTTCTTTTTGTGTGTGTGTGTTTTGTTTTCTTTTAAAGAGAGGGATCTTGCTGTGTTGCCCAGGCTGGTCTCCAACTCCTGGCCTCAAGTGATCCTCCCGCCTCAGCCTCCCGGGAGCTGGGATTACAAGCACATGCCACTCTGCCTAGCTATGTATTTGTGTTGTTTTAATCTGTTAAGTTCGTGTTATTAATAATTTGTTACAGCTGCAATAGAAAACTAA
>NW_012115640.1:0-1027 GCF_000951035.1 Colobus angolensis palliatus | reverse complement strand
TTATCATTACACAAAAGATACACATAGTTAACATTTAAAAACATTGAAATATCGGCCATGCACGGTGGCTCACGTCTGTAATCCCAGCACTTTGGGAGGCTGAGGCGGGCAGATCACCTGAGGTTGGGAGTTCGAGACCAGCCTGATCAACATGGAGAAACCCCGTTTAAAAATACAAGATTAGCAAGGCGTGGTGGCACACGCCTGTAATCCCAGTTACTCGGGAGGCTGAGGCAGAATTGCTTGAACCCGGGAGGTGGAGGTTGTGGTGAGCTGAGACCACGCCATTGCACTCCAGCCTGGGCAACAAGAATGAAACTCCGTCTCAAAAACAAAAACAAAAACAGAAAACAAACAAAAATTGAAAAATCAAGGCCAGTGGAAATCATGCCATATTTGTTTTTGAAGAGGAGGGCTGGGCACAGGCTCTGTGGAAAGGGGCAGGTTTCGGCAGCAGGAGGGCTTACTTGATAGCTGGTGGGGAGGAGGAGGAGTTGGCAAGTGAGTTGGATGGAGGACCTACTGGAGAGCTGGAGGGATGCAGCTGTTTTGTGCGTTCTATTTCCTGTCCCTGGAATAGTGCCAGTTCTACTTCTCCGATTTTGACACTCTCCTTAGGGCCAGTTTCTTTAGAGAACATTCTTAGACTTTTACTGCCAGCAGTTCTGTTCAGGTGCGGGAGAAAAGGGCACGGCGGACAGAAAGGAATCTAATTGTCTCTAGTCACACCGATAAGTTTTGAAAATACAGAACATTAGGCAGCCATATGACCCTTTCCCCCTTTCTCCAAGGCTCCTTTGACAAGAACCCTTCTGATGACTGATCTGTGGGTTTCTATCCTCTTACTTCTCTTCCAATGTTTTTTCAGATGTCCTGAATTTCACTTTTTTTTTTTTTTTTTTTTTTTTTTTAGACAGAGTCTCGCTGTCACCCAGGCTGGAGTACAGTGGCCGGATCTCAGCTCACTGCAACCTCCGCCTCCCGGGTTCAAGCGATTCTCCTGCCTCAGCCTCCCAAGTAGCTGGGA
>NW_012115639.1:11522-11834 GCF_000951035.1 Colobus angolensis palliatus | reverse complement strand
CGGGCGCCTCCTCCGCGGGTATCACCAGATCGCCTACGACGGCAAGGATTACATCGCCCTGAATGAGGACCTGCGCTCCTGGACTGCCGCGGACATGGCGGCTCAGAACACCCAGCGCAAGTGGGAGGCGGCCCGTGAGGCGGAGCGGCAGAGAGCCTACCTGGAGGGCGAGTGCCTGAAGTGGCTCCGCAGATACCTGGAGAACGGGAAGGAGACACTGCAGCGCGCGGGTACCAGGGGCAGTGGGGACCCTTCCCCATCACCTCTAGATCGCCCGGGATGGCCTCCCATGAGGAGGGGAGGAAAATGGCA
>NW_012115639.1:5261-6052 GCF_000951035.1 Colobus angolensis palliatus | reverse complement strand
CCCCTGTAGTCCCAGTTACTTGGAGGCTGAGGCAGGAGAATGGCGTGAACCCGGGAGGCGGAGCTTGTAGTGAGCCAAGATGGCGTCACTGCACTCCAGCCTGGGCGACAAAGCGAGACTCTGTCTCAAAAAACAAAAAAATCAGAAAATAAGAATCTGAATATAAATTTGTTTTCTCAAATATTTGCTATGAGAGGTTGATGGATTAATTAAATAGGTCAATTCCTAGAATTTGAGAGAGCAAATAAAGACCTGAGAACCTTCCAGAATCTGCATGTTCACTGTGCTGCGTCTATTGCAGGTGGGGATGGAGAAGGCTGTGAGGAGCCGAGTGTGGTCTGGGCCTGTGCCTAGTTGCTGTTCAGTTCTTCATGTGCTTTATGTGGTCAGTCCTCAGCTGGGTCACCTTCACTGCTCCGTCGTACTTGTCCCATCAGTGGAAACTTGTCCAGCGGGAGCTGTGACCACAGAGGCTCAGACATCGCCCAGGGCAGCCCCTGCACACAGGGGTCTCTGTGCATTCTGAGACAAATGTTCAGAGCCATTCACCTCCTGCCCTGATTCTAGAGCTTCTGTTCTGCTCTGCCCTCTCTCTCTGCCCTGGTTCTAGTGATCTTGGTGCTGAATCCAATCCCAACTCATGAATCTATAAAGCAGAGTCTAATTTAGACTTATATTTGTCTGTGAAATTGGACCCATCATCAAGGACTGTTCTTTCCTGAAGAGAGAACCTGGTTGTGAGCTGCAGTGTGCTGGGGTGGGGGGCACGGGGGGCGTTGCTGTAGAAAGAG
>NW_012115639.1:0-343 GCF_000951035.1 Colobus angolensis palliatus | reverse complement strand
CTCCCAAACTGATGGAATTACAAGCATGAGCCACTGTGCCTGGCCAATCACAGATCTCCTACACCAGAAGAATCATAACAGTGAAAAGATCCTGGCACATTACCAGAATCCTCTTTGGTCATCAACAATTATCCCAGTGCAGTCCAAAAAGAGGAATAGTCTCAGCAACATATGGCTGCACCCTTTCAGGAATCTGGTGAAATCGAGCTAAGGGACAATACTATCTCTTGCTTACACCTCTTTCGAGGAGTTCATGTAACATTGGATTTTCCTCATTACATAACCCATTTATTCATTCATTTACCCTCAGCTACTATTTCTCCTTCTCTTCATTTATACTAAA
>NW_012115638.1:5907-7687 GCF_000951035.1 Colobus angolensis palliatus | reverse complement strand
GAGATCTGGCCACTGCACTCCAGCCTGGGCGACAGAGCAAGACTCCGTCTCAAAAAAAAAAAAAAAAAAATTTCCAGGTGGAAAGAACTACTTGTTTTCTGTTTTCGTTACTGATTTCTAGTTTTATTATATTGTTTATTAACTTAAAATTTCAAAAAAAACAGAGACAGAGTCTTGCCATGTTGCCCAGGTTGGCCTTGAATTCTCTGGCTCAAGCAGTCCTCCTGTCTTGGCCTCTCAAAGTGCTGGGATTACAGGCGTGAGTCACAGCACCCAAATTATTCTATTATTTACTCACTAATTATTGTTTAACTAAAATGAGCCTGATGCTGTGGCTCACGCCTGTAGTCCCAGTACTTTGTGAGGCCAAGGTGGGAGGATTGCTTGAGCCTAGGAGTTCGAGACCAACCTGGGTAACATATAGAGACCCTGCTTTTACAAAAAAAAAAAGATTAGCTGGGTATAGGGGCATGTGCCTGTAGTCCCAGTTACTTAGGAGGCTGAGGTGGGAGGATCACTTGAGCCCACGAGGCCTAGGCTGCAACAAGCCACAATCATACCATTGCACTCCAGCGTGAGTGACAGCATAAGTTGTCTCAAAATAAAATAAAATAAAATAAAATAAAATAAAATTTGCTTTATTTGCTTTATTCTACTATTGAACATTTGTTTATGATATATTATAGCCAATTTTCATTGCTGACTCCATATGTGCTTGGGAAGAAAGTATGTTCTCTATTTCTTTTTTTTTTTTGAGACAGTCTCACTCTGTCACCTAGGATGGAGTCCAGTGGCACGATCTTGGCTCACAGAAACCTCCGCCTCCTGGGTTCAAGTGATTCTCTTGCCTCAGCCTCCCAAATAGCTGGGATTACAGGTGTGGGCCACCACACCTGGATTATTTTTGTATTTTTAGTAGAGACGGGGTTTTACCATGTTGGCCAGGCTGGTCTCGAACTCTTGACCTCAGGTGATCCACCCACCTTGGCCTCCCAAAGTGCTGGGATTACAGGCATGAGCCGCCGCACCTGCCCTTTTTTTTTTTTTTTTTCTTGAGACAAGGTCTGGCTCTGTTGCCCAGGCTGGAGTGCAGTGGTGCTATCACGGCTCACCAGAGCCTCAACTCCTGGGCCCAAGCAATCATCTCACCTCAGCCTCCCAAGGAGCTGGGACCTCAGGCACGCACCATTATTCTGGCTAATTTTTTTATTTTTTGGAGAGACAGGGGCTCACCATGTTGCCCAGGTTGGTCTTGAACTCCTTTGCTCAAGCCATCTGCCTGCCTTGGCCTCCCAAAGTGCTAGGATTATATGTGAGAGCCATCGTGTGTGTAGCTGGTTTAGGTTTATCAGTGAGAAATCAAATTCATTTTTGACCATTCTTTCATTTTTAGCAATAGAAATATTTAAAACTATATATTTTTCTTTAGTCACTGATTTTTTTTTGCAGACTTTGATATGTATTGTTTTCATTGTTATTTCTTAGAAATTATTCAAGCTCAATTTTAATTCTATTTTCCATTTCATCTAACAGTTGTTTAGTAGGGCACTTTATTTATTCAGTTTTTTTTTTTTTTTGAGATGGAGTCTCCCTCTGTTGCCCAGGCTGGAGTGCAGTGGCACGATCTCAGCTCACTGCAACCTCTGCCTCCCGGGTTCAAGTGATTCTTCTGCCTCGGCCTCCTGAGTAGCAGGGATTACAGGCAGAAACTCCAATTTTAAATGTCTCTGACAAAGGTATTCTGTTCATCGCCTTTACATGAACAAGATATATTCCTTCA
>NW_012115638.1:2130-2433 GCF_000951035.1 Colobus angolensis palliatus | reverse complement strand
GAGTGCAATGGCACGATCTTGGCTTACTGCAACCTCTGCCTCCTGGGATCACGTGATTCTCCTGCCTCAGTTTCCCAAGTAGCTGGGATTACAGGCTTGAGCCACCGCGCCCAGCCTCCATTTTTCTTTTTCTTTTTTTTTTTTTTTGAGATGGAGTCTTGTTCTTATCAGCCAGGCTGGAGTGCAATGACGCGATCTCAGTTCACTACAACCTCTGCCTCCTGGGTTCAAGTGATTCTCCTGCCTCAGCCTCCTGAGTAGCTGGGATTATAGGCACTCGACCATGCCTGGCTAATTTTTGTA
>NW_012115638.1:0-1425 GCF_000951035.1 Colobus angolensis palliatus | reverse complement strand
GGGTTTTACCATGTTGGCCAGGCTGGTCTTGAACTCCTGATCTCAGGTGATCCACCCGCCTCAGCCTCCCAAAGTGCTGGGATTACAGGTGGGAGTTACCGCGCCAGGCTGACAACATACTATGTTATCATACTATGTTTGTATTTCGGTATATGGGAGAGTGTACGCGTGGTTGCATGGCCAGGCTCATGGCAACCCTTACTGTTTCCTAGTCAGAGATGTAACCATATGAGCCATCCATTTATAGGCCCAGGGTTGTGTTTTAAAAGAACTAGGTGTGTCTCAGTTTGGCTTAACATTAACATTTGATTATCACTTCAAAGTACAGAGGATCTGTTTCATTGCACTTGTCATTAGTCTAATCTAATGATTTAAAAGTACGTATTAATTTAATATCCAAACTAGGATGGCTAAGAGACACTACAGGTAATTAGAAGGGTCTAATTAGAGACACCTAAAAGCATTTCGAGACATTGTATTCTGGACTCTTTAAAGTGTACTGGACAACGTGGAGCAACAGTTCTTTCACTTCAACAAGGGCTTGTAACATAGATGCCTGGAAGGGAACAATGACTAGTAAATTTTAACATTTTCTCCAGGGACTGTTGCCATTATGATTTTACAGGATTTACTGTAAAGAAAGCAATAGACACAGAATGGAAATGAATAGAATGAATAGAACAGAGAAGAGAAAAATAGCAGACAATGTTTTGTAGACAGCTCCACAAATCCTGGAGCCCAGCCTCTCCCTAAAATTGGCTCTCTAGCTTGCAACTATCCATCCCATCAAGCAAAGTGGTTTTAGGAAAAGACAGCATATGGCTGGACGCGGTGGCTCACACCTGTAATCCCAACACTTTGGAAGGCCAAGGTGGGTGGATCACGAGGTCAGGGGAGTTCAAGACCAGCCTGGTCAACATGGTGAAACCCCCGTCTCTACTAAAAATACAAAAATTAGCCAGGCATGGTGGCGGGCACCTGTAATCCCAGCTACTTGGGAGGGTGAGGCAAGAGAATCACTTGAACCCAGGAAGCAGAAGTTGCAGTGAGCCAAGATTGCGCCACAGCACTCCAGCCTGGGCGACAGAGCAAGAGTCCATCTCAAAACAAACAAACAAACCAACAAACCAGAAAGTTCTTCTTGGTTTACAGATCTTTGTTGTGACTCAAGCTATTGTTAATAAACAATGCAAAGCTAGGTAGTCTGAGAGGTAATACCATTGGAAGGATAATCTAGGAATACAAGGAACGCTGCATTTGTGAAGAGTTGAACTACTGACCATCAATAAAATGTGCATTTCAGGCCGGGCACGGTGACTCAAGCCTGTAATCCCAGCACTTTGGGAGGCTGAGACGGGCGGATCACAAGGTCAGGAGATCGAGACCATCCTGGCTAACACGGTGAAACCCCATCTCTACTAAAAA
>NW_012115637.1:10293-11634 GCF_000951035.1 Colobus angolensis palliatus | reverse complement strand
GAAAATTAAAAGTCAGTTTTTTTCCTCATTAAAAATATCCACATTGTAATTTCCACTTCCAGGCATACTGAAGTAGCATTTGTCAGAGTTACTGTTAAACAACCTGGCCAACAACTTGAAGATTTCTTGTAAAAGAAGGACATACGAAGCAATAAATAGGACCACAAAAGAGAAAAGACAGAGGGTGATAAAACAAAGAATTTGAGGGCAATTCAAAAATCTGAAAGCAAGAGAAAATAAAAATTTACTTAATAGACTTAAATGCTGTTTGTTCAAAATTAATAAACATAGGACAGGGCAATGGAAACTATCAAAATTGAAGCCCATATATAAATATGCCTGAAATAAATAAAAATACATCAATGTTCTATGGAAACATTTTAAAGTTATAACTGGAGTCCTAGTAGGAAAGAGAGAGATATTAGGGAAGAAAATCTATTTGAAGAAATAATAGCCAAACTTCTTTTTAAATTTGGATGTAAAACTTCCACCCACAAATCTCAGAACCTCAATAAATTGAAAGTAATATAACAAAAGAGAGAAAATTACTACCGTGCACGTAATAGTGTGGATAAAGAGAAAGTCTTAAAATAATCTGAGAGCTGGAGCATTTAAAGAGGGTGCAACAGGAATGTTGATTAACGTTTTATCAACAGCAATGAGAGACAAAAATCAACGATATACCTGTAATATCAGCTACTTCGGAGGCTGAGATAGAAAGATCACTAAAGACCAGGAGTCAGACAAGCCTGAACTGGACAGCATAACAAGACCCTATTTCTAAATAAATAAATAAAAATTAGCCTACATTATGGCACACACTTGTAGACCCAGGTACTTGGGAGGCTGAGGCAGGAGAACGGCTTGAGCCCAGGAGTTCTAGGCTGCAATGAGCTATGTTCATGTCAATTGGACTCCCGCCTAAGTGGCAGAGCAAGACTCCATCTCTAAAAATAAATAAGTAAATAAATAGATCGATAGATAGATAGATAAATAAATAAATACATAAATAAATAAATAAATGTGATAATAGAGGAAAAAAGACAACTAAATTGAGAAATATAAACCCAGTTGAAATGTCACTAAAATTTGAAGATAAAATATATATATTTTCAGATAAATGAATGCTGAAAGATCTACATTAAGTAAAATATTACCACAATTTTTCAGGCTGAAGGAAAATGTTACCAGATGAATCTAAATTTCAAATCTAAGTTCTCGAAAATACAAAAAGCTGCAGTGATGATAAATAGGCAGGTACATATAACATTTTTCTCTTTTCTTAATTTATTTAAATAAAAATTAACTAGAGAAAGTAAAATATACGAATACATTTTGGAG
>NW_012115637.1:7805-10243 GCF_000951035.1 Colobus angolensis palliatus | reverse complement strand
TATAATAAAAAAAAAAAATTAAAAAAAAAAAAGAGGGTGCAACAAGAATGTTGATTAACGTTTTATCAACAGCAATGAGAGACAAAAATCAACGGTACACCTGTAATATCAGCTACTTCGGAGGCTGAGATAGAAAGATCACTAGAGACCAGGAGTCAGACAAGCCTGAACTGGACAGCATAACAAGACCCTATTTCTAAATAAATAAATAAAAATTAGCCTACATTACGGCACACACTTGTAGACCCAGGTACTTGGGAGGCTGAGGCAGGAGAATGGCTTGAGCCCAGGAGTTCTAGGCTGCAATGAGCTATGTTCATGTCAATTGGACTCCCGCCTGAGTGGCAGAGCAAGACTCCATCTCTAAAAATAAATAAGTAAATAAATAGATCGATAGATAGATAGATAGATAGATAGATAGATAGATAGATAAATAAATGTGATAATAGAGGAAAAAAGACAACTAAATTGAGAAATATAAACCCAGTTGAAATGTCACTAAAATTTGAAGATAAAATACATATATTTTCAGATAAATGAATGTTGAAAGATCTACATTAAGTAAAATACTACCACAATTTTTCAGGCTGAAGGGAAATGTTACCAGATGAATCTAAATTTCAAATCTAAGTTCTCAAAAATACAAAAAGCTGCAGTGATGGTAAATAGGCAGGTACATATAACATTTTTCTCTTTTCTTAATTTATTTAAATAAAAATTAACTAGAGAAAGTAAAATATACGAATACATTTTGGAGTTCATTACATTTGTAGAAGTAAAATATAAAATGATAATATAAAGAACAAAAAAGGAGGAAAATGAAAGTATACTGTTAGACAGTTGTTTTAAGTTAGGAATACATATTGTCACTCTGGATATGTGCTGTCCAATGCAGCTGCCTTAGTCATATGTGGCTATTATAATTTAAAGTAAATTAATATAATAGACATTTTAAAAATTCAGTTCCTCAGTCACACATCACATTTTAAATGATCATTCATCAAATGTGGCTTTTAGCAACTTTACTGGACAGCACAGATATAGCCATTCTTTAATTGCAGAAAGTTCTTGTAGACTGCATTGTTCCAAATTAAACACCGTGGCATAAAATTTGGATTGAAAAGCTAATTGGAGGCAAAACAAAAATAAAATATAAGAAATTAAAAATTAGGATTAAAGTTGGGGACAAAGGTAGCCAATGGAAAAAAGAATAAAAATAGCTAGTCAAATTTTAGATTTAAACTCAATTAATAACTATGTTAATATAAGTGGCCTAAACAGTCCATTAAGAAAGCAGAAATTTTCAGATTGGATAAAAAAGAAAGGCATGTTTATATGCTGTTTACAGGCATACTACATTAAATAGAATGAAACCAATAGGATTATGTAAAAAAATAAAAGATATAGAATGTAAAGCCTGATTATGAAAAAATTAAGTGAAAAACATTAATATTAAAAAGTAAATTTTAAAACAATGATCAACTAGGATATTTAATATTAAAAAGAGACTTCTTCAGGAGGACTTAACAAAATCAAATGTATAGGCTTAAATTGATGAATATATAATCATAGTTCAAGATGTTAACACTTCTAGTAATAATTGATAGAATAAGGCTTGGTGCAGTGGCTCACGCCTGTAATCCCCGCACTTTGGGAGGCCAAGGCAAGTGGATCACCTCAGGTCAGGAGTCTGAGAACAGCCTGACAAACATGGTGAAACCCCAGTCTCTACTAAAAATACAAAAATTAGCTGGATATGGTGGCATGTGCCTGTAATGCCATCTACTTGGGAGGCTGAGGCAGGAGAATCATTTGAACCCGGGAGGCGGAGGTTGGAATGAGCCGAGATCGCGCCACTGCATTCCAGCCTGGGCAACAGAGTGAGAGTGTGTCAAAACAAAACAAAACAAAACAAAACAAAACAAAATAAATTGATAGAATAAGTAAGCCAAATATCAGATGGATTTGCAGCTTTTATTAGAACTCCATAGTAGCTTAATTGGATTACCATTTATAGTACTACAAATGGGTATACATACTGATACATGTTGAAATACTGCAGAATACATGCTATTTTCAAGTACACACAAAACTATAAGTATGACTGACTACATTCTGGAATATAAATCCTAAAACGTAAAATGTTTGTGTATACATACTGATACATGTTGAAATACTGCAGAATACATGCTATTTTCAAGTACACACAAAACTTTAAGTATGACTGACTACATTCTGGAATATAAATCCTAAAACGTAAAATGTTTGAAACCATGCAGAGCATGTTCTATGAATAAAAATGGAATTAAATCAGAAAACAATAACAAAATAATACCTGAAATGACTCATCATAGTGAGGAATTAAGAAATACATTTCTAAATAGCTCCCAAATAGAATAAGTTGCTAAGAAAATTAGAAAATACCACTGTAAGAAAAT
>NW_012115637.1:0-1190 GCF_000951035.1 Colobus angolensis palliatus | reverse complement strand
TATGTGAAAGCTTTTGGCAGTCTTTTGATTCCAATACAAATTTCATTTTGAAATTTTACTTCAAAATTATTCAAATATTAAAAGTGTCTTCAAAATCAGAAGCTATTTTCTAGGGCATTACACATTTACTGAGAGGTTAATTATTTATAGTATGTTATCTAAAATCATAAAAACGTAGTCTTTATGGAGATATATACTTTACAGAAGAAAATAGTATAATAGTAAACATTCATTTGTACTTCACAAAATGTTTACAGGCCAGGATATTCTGATTAACTTAGAATTAAGAAATGTTTAGAGAATTCAGAAATATAAGTGGGTCTTTCTATCTTATCATGTATATAAGAAACAAAATTATCATAAAAATTCTGATTTCCACAAGCTACTCACAAATATTTAACTTGTAATGCTTTAAATAAGTACTGTTTATATCAATTGCCATTTTCTATTAAAGGAGTAAATAATTCTGTGAGAGTTTTCCCTTGTTTCATTAGGTACAGAGTTAATGCAATTCAAATAAAATTGCCATTCTCCAAAAGTTTAAAATAAGATTCTGTTATAATATGAATAACAGAAGCCATAGCAGTTTTGGTGTGTTTAAAATGATATATTTTAGAAAGCAGACAGTTACTTACACTTTTAAATTAATTTCAGTGCCAGTCATAGAATGGAAGATGCTTTATGAAGGTATAACAGTGTCAATGTGAATGTAATTTACTGTTCACAACACATCACAGGAGTCCACAGATGGCCACAAGAAATAGCCCGACCCCCTGCAAGTCTCACAAAGCTTGCTGAGATTAGCAGGAAATGTATTTTTCTTCTCAATCAATTCATATTTAGATAAAAACATACCATTCCTTATTATCATTTGAATGCAAGAAAGTATAGGTTTAGCTGCAACTTTTCTTACTTAATGTAAATGAGGCAAACTTTCCCTAGAAAATAAAAACAAAATGGCATTTTTAAAAGGTAAGACATTTTAATGCCTTTAAAAAATTATAGGTAAGTTAAGATGAAAAATGTTTGTAAGAGAGACTTGAAATTAATTGTTCTTATCAGAATGATATATTGAAAACAGTATTAGGGAAGATAGGCTTACATAACTGAAAACTTTCAGGTGAATGTCTTTGAAATGTTTTAATGTTATGGATCAATAGCTACACACACACACACACACACACACACAC
>NW_012115636.1:7063-8353 GCF_000951035.1 Colobus angolensis palliatus | reverse complement strand
CTGCCTCAGCCTCCCAAGTAGCTGGGACTACAGGCGTATACCACCATGCCCAGCTAATTTTTGTATTTTTAGTAGAGACGGGGTCTCACCATGTTGGCCAGGTTGGTCTCGAACTCCTGACCTCAAGTGCTGCCTCAGCCTCCCAAAGTGCTGGGATTACAGGTGTGAGCCACCATGCTGGCTGATATATATTCTAATATATTATTTGCACCACTGCATTCCAGCCTGGGCCACAGATAAGACGCTGTCCCAAAAAATAAAAAATTTTTTTAAAAAGTAACATGTTAATCCCAGCACTTTGGGAGGCTGAGACGGGCAGATCACGAGGTCAGGAGATCGAGACCATCCTGGCTAACACGGTGAAACCCCGTCTCTACTAAAAAAATACAAAAAACTAGCCGGGCGAGGTGGCGGGCGCCTGTAGTCCCAGCTACTCGGGAGGCTGAGGCAGGAGAATGGCGTAAACCCGGGAGGCGGAGCTTGCAGTGAGCTGAGATCCGGCCACTGCACTCCAGCCTGGGCGACAGAGCAAGACTCCGTCTCAAAAAAAAAAAAAAAAGTAACATGTATTTATAGAATATCTCTGGAAAGATACACTTAGAATAGATAACCCCAATTTCCTTCATGGAAGAAACAGGATTGGAGGGACACTTGCATTTTACACTTTTGTACCTTTTGATTTCGAAATAGGTGAATCTATCCTATTCAGACATTTTTACTTTTTCATATAAAAGTAACATGGAATAATATATATTCTTTTACATATATATAGCTGGGCTACCAAGATGGTATGTGTGTGTATACATATACATACACATACACATACATATATACATACAAACATATATATACGTATACACATATATACATATATACATATATATAGTTGATCTAATATATAAGACTATATATTTAAGAAATCCTGATAATTTCAAGCCTGAGTATAGCATAATGACAGTCCATACACCATGAATGACAAATAGGGCCTTATCTTCTTTTTGGGCCAGCTCTAAATATCTAGTCAAAAAAAAAACTGTATGGACAGATCCAGAAAACTGGACTTGGGCCAATTTACTGTGGGTCACTCTATCCCAAGTTTGTTTCTGTTGTATGTACCATAAAATTACATTAGAATGGAAATTTGTTAGATTGTCTAAGAAGAAATTGGGAACACAAATCTACAAGTTACAAAAAAAGTTACAAAGTAAGAAAATAATGAATCTGAAGAATAAAAAAGATGTGTCAACTTTTAGTGCTTTGAAAAATGTGGTAAGATTTTTTTTTTTTTTT
>NW_012115636.1:0-373 GCF_000951035.1 Colobus angolensis palliatus | reverse complement strand
ATGCCCGGCTAATTTTTTGTATTTTTAGTAGAGATGGGGTTTCACCATGTTAGCCAGGATGGTCTCGATCTCCTGACCTCATGATCCACCTGCCATGGCCTCCCAAAGTGAGCCATTGTTAACTTTTTGATGTACTTCAGATTTCAGTATCATCTTTTTTTTTTCTAATATGTATTTTTTTCTTTTTCTTTTTCTTTTTTCTGCTTTTTTTTGAGACGGAGTCTCACTCTGTTGCCCAGGCTGGAGTGCAGTGGCGCAATCTCGGCTCACTGCAAGCTCTGTCTCCCAGGTTCACGCCATTCTCCTGCCTCAGCCTCCCAAGTAGCCGGGACTACAGGCACCCGCCACCATGCCCAACTAATTTTTTGTATTA
>NW_012115635.1:10077-10463 GCF_000951035.1 Colobus angolensis palliatus | reverse complement strand
AAAAAAAAAAAAAAAAGAGTGAAAACAAACAGAGCTCCCATAAAATGGGAGGGGACCCAAAGGGTGTTGCCGTTGCCGGGTTTGTATCCCGATCATTGTCCCTCCCCCTGTGCTCTCAGGAAATAGCTCCCTGGTTGTTTCTTTACCTTCTGTTTTTGCCTGGTTAGCATTTTAGTGAGCTCTCTTTACTACCTGATTGGTCGGGTGTGAGCTAAGTTGCAAGCCCCTTGTTTAAAGGTGAATGCGGTCACCTTCCCAGCTAGGCTTAGGGATTCTTAGTCGGCCTAGGAAATCCAGCTAGTCCTGTCTCTCACTGTGAATATTCTAGTATATTTCTTTGGGCAAACTGATGTATTCATGTCTTCTGAAAATGGATCCCCCCACCA
>NW_012115635.1:6644-7364 GCF_000951035.1 Colobus angolensis palliatus | reverse complement strand
CGAGGTGGCGGGCGCCTGTAGTCCCAGCTACTCGGGAGGTTGAGGCAGGAGAATGGCGTAAACCCGGGAGGTGGAGCTTGTAGTGAGCTGAGATCTGGCCACTGCACTCCAGCCTGGGTGACAGAGCAAGACTCAATCTCAAAAAAAAAAAAAAGAAAATTTTGAACAGACATTGTATTCCCAGGATAAGCCCTACTTGGCCATGATGAATTGTCCTTTTAATATTGCTAGATTCAACTTGATAACATGAGGGATACTGATTTATAGTGTTCTTTCATTGTAATGTCTTTGGCTTCTGGTATCAAGGTAATGCTAGCCTCATAAGACAAATTGGAAAGTATTTCTCCTTATATTTTCTGAAAGAGAATTTTTTAAAATCCATGTTATTTCTTTCAATAATACTTGATAACATTCTTCAATAAAACTATCTGGGCCTGGAGATTTTCAGGGGAAGATATTTAACTATAAATTTAATTTATTTAATAGTTGTAAGACCTCTTTAGCTTGTTCATCTTTCTTTCAAGGAACTGATCTGTTACATGTAAGTTGTAAAATTTATACAGATACTGTAGTGATATCTCTTATGTTATTGCTAATATAGGTAATTTTTATCTTCTCTGTTTTTTTCTTGTTTAGTCTGGTTAGAGGTTTATCAGTTATATTGACCTTTCATAAGGACAATTTTTGGTTTCATTCATTTCTCCTGTTTTTTTTTTTTTT
>NW_012115635.1:0-1483 GCF_000951035.1 Colobus angolensis palliatus | reverse complement strand
AAAGAAAAGGGAGAAGAAAGACATTCCAGACTTTAAAAAAGGAACGCAAGTGGGAGTTTGTGTGGGAGACATGTAGGGTGAGAACAGGAGTTTTGGGTTGAGATAGGAGAGGAAGGCTTGAATTATAGAAAGTCTTGAATGTCACCTAAGGAGCTTACAATTTATCCTGAGGGCAAGGGACAACCCATGAAGGGTTTTAAGTGGCAGGGAATGGGGGATGGGGGATGACTTAACAAGATCTGTGTTTGTTTCGGATGATCATGCTTACTGTGCTGTAAATAGGGACTCAAAAGGATAAGACTGAGCAAAAAACCCAGAAAGCTGTTGGAAGAATGCAGTTGAGAGGTGGTTGCCAGAATCACTTGTAAAATGGTTGTGGATTTAGAAATAATTAGATTGATTTGAGAGATATAAAGAACATATAAGCAATGAGATTAAGAGAGTAATTAGAGCTGGGTGCGGTGGCTCACACCTATAATCCCAGCACTTTGGGAGGCCGAGGCAGGCGGATCACCTGAGGTCGGGAGTTCGAGACCAGCCTGACCAACATGGAGAAATCCCGTCTCTACTAAAAATACAAAATTAACTGGGCATGGTGGTGAATGCTCGTAATCCCAGCTACTCTGGAGGCTGAGGCAGGAGAATCACTTGAACTCGGGAGGCAGAGGTTGTGGTGAGCCAAGATCATCCCATTACACTCCAGCCTGGGCAACAAGAACAAAACTCTGTCTCAAAAAAAAAAAAAAAGAATAATTAGAAAGAGGGGTGAAAGGAAAAAAGAGGAACCCAGGATGACAGTCCTAGCTTGGACTGCTGGATGATGGCATAGTGTTTGACTAGAAGACATAGGAGGAGGGGCATATTGGAAGGAGAGTGACGAGGTTAAGTTAAGTTAAGGTACCTGTGGGACATTCGAGTGGAAATTTTCCCTAGTCAAATGGGTACATGGCATTGGAGGTGACATACTTTCTGATTCCATTTGCATGACATTCTTGAAAACACAAGATTAGGGGAACAGAGAAGAAGTCAGTGGTTTCCAGGGGTTGTGGGGGAGGGATACTACAAAAGGATAGCATGAGAGAAGTTTCGGGGTGATGAAACTGTATCTCTACTGTGGAGGTGGTTACACAAATCTATACATATCAGTTTTACTGTATGGTTTTTTTTTTTTTTTTGAGACAGGATGTCACTCTGTTGCCCAGACTGGTGTGCAATGACACAATCTCAGCTCACTGCAACCTCCACCTCCCAGGCTCAAGTGATCCTCCCACCTCAGTCTCCCAAGTAGCTGGAACTACAGGTGCACACCACCATGCCTCGTTGATTTTTTGTAGAGATGGGGTTTCACCATGTTGCCTAGGCTGGTCTCGAACTTCTGGACTCAAGTAATTCTCCTGCCTCAGCCTCCCAAAGTGCTGGAATTACAGGCATGAGCCATCACACATGGCCTATTTTGCTTTTTTTTTTTTTTAAGATAAACATG
>NW_012115634.1:2880-5654 GCF_000951035.1 Colobus angolensis palliatus | reverse complement strand
TTTTTTTTTTTGAGATGGAGTTGATCTAACCAGCACTTGATTAGACCGTGTGGGTGTTGGAGACAGGATGTGCTTCAATTCGGCGTTCCACTTGACTTCCTAAATTAGTGAACCCAGGCCGGATGCAGTGGCTCACACCTGTAATTCCAGAACTTTGGGAGGCCGAGGTGGGTGGACCACCCGAAGGCAGGAATTTGAGACCAGCCTGGCCAACATAGCAAAACCCTGTCTCTACTAAAAATATAAAAATTAGCCAGACGTGGTGGCGGGTGCCTGTAATCCCAGCTACTCGGGAGGCCCAGGCAGGAGAATCGCTTGAACCCAGGAGGCAGAGGTTGCAGGAGCCGAGATCGTACCACTACAGTCCAGCCTGGGCAACAGAGTAAGACTTGGTATCAAAAAATAAAAACATAAAAATACAATAAATTAGTGAACCCACAAATCAGCCTCCTTATGTCAGGGCCTGAACCAACAGGCTATTCTAGCTGCTGCCCGGTGAGCCATGGGCCACTCTCTCTCCCTTCGGGGCCTCACAGCCCTAGTGATCCCTTTGAACGACAAGTCACTGTAGCTGATGATCCTGTTATCTGGAAACTCCAGAGAAGGGAAACAGCCTCTGCCCAGATGCGCCCCTTGGGGTGGTGGATTCACTGACTCTCTGACACGACTGACTAGACTGACTACCGGGTACACCCCTTGTTTTCTTTTTTTTTTTTTTTTTTTTGAGATGGAGTCTCGCTCTGTCTCCCAGGCTGGAGTGCAGTGGCCGGATCTCAGCTCATAGCAAGCTCCGCCTCCCGGATTCACGCCATTCTCCTGCCTCAGCCTCCCACGTAGCTGGGACTACAGGCACCCAGCACCTCGCACGGCTAATTTTTTCTATTTTTAGTAGAGACGGGGTTTCACCATGTTAGCCAGGATGGTCTTGATCTCCTGACCTCATGATCCACCCGTCTTGGCCTCTCAAAGTGCTGGGATTACAGGCTTGAGCCACTGCGCCCGAGCTTGTGAGGTTTTGGTACAGCGGCCCTAGGGAATGGACACAGCCTGCCACCTGGAAAACCGCAGATTAAAGACATCTGCCTTTGGGGCTACAAACCTGAAATAAATCAAAGTTGCTGACTGAAGTGTCAGGGTCACTTGTACACGCCCGTGGCGAGGACATCTGATGTGACCGGCTAGAATGAAGCTGCTCTGCCACCGCACCGGCCCCAGCTGTGGCCTGGATCTGTCACAGCACCAGGTACAATAACGTAGCATCACATTGGGTGCAATGCCATGGACCTCACTCCTGCTGCAGACGTGGCCTCTGCAGGCCTGACACAGGACTTCTGCTGTACATTGATCGTTTCTCTCATGGGGGGGTGACATGGTTGCATGGGGTGTTCCTGTAACTGCCCCGTAGGTTCACCTTGCCCACTGCCTAGACAGAGCCTATTTATTGAGACAGGGGAATTGCAATAAAGAGTAATTCACGGCCGGGCGCGGTGGCTCATGCCTTCCAGCACTTTGGGAGGCCAAGGCAGGTGAATCACGAAGTCAGGAGTTCAAGACCAGCCTGGCCAAGATGGTGAAACCCCGTCTTTACTAAAAATACAAAAAATTAGCCGGGCGTGGTGGCACATGCCTGTAATCTCAGCTACTGCAGAGGCTGAGGCACAGAATGGCTTAAGCCTGGAGGGGCAGAGGTTGCCGTGAGGCGAGATCGCGCCACTGCACTCCAGCCTGGGCGACAGAGCGAGACTCCATCTAAAAAAAAAAAAAGGTAATTCACGTTTTATTATAACCGTCTGGGGATCAGAGTTGTTTTATTTTTTTGGGGTGGGGGTTTGGGGGGTATAGTAGCTCAGTTTTATTTTCTGTAGTAATAAACATTTAAGAACCAGATAAAACAGGGGGCTCCTGCCAGGCGTGGTGGCTCACACCTGTAATCCTAACACTTTGGGAGGCCGAGACAGGTAGGTCACCTGAGGTCAGAAGATCGAGACCAGCCTGGCCAATATGGCAAAACCCCGTCTCTAGTAAAAATACAAAAATTAATTGGGCGTGGTGGCCCATGCCTGTAATCCCAGCTACTTGGGAGGCTGAGGAAGGAGAATTGTTTGAAGCTGGGAGGTGGAGGTTGCGATGAGCCAAGATCACACCACTGCACTCCAGCCTGTGCAGCGGGAGGGAGACCCCAACTCAAAAAAGAAAAAAAAAAAAAAAAAAGGGCCCCTGAGGACCCAAAGGCCTCAGGCTGACCATGAGGCCCTCACAGGAAAGCAGCAACTGTGGGAATTCCTGCCCTAGGGAGGGATGCACACACTGCCTAGGAAGAGGGGAAAGCTTAGACCTCGCCCCATTTTCCCAGGCCAGGCTTAGTGGGAAACGGGGGGCGCCCAAAGCTCCGCACGGTCCGCACCACCAGGGAAAGCTGGTCGAGAACGTTGATGACGGAAATTCGGAGCAGGTGACAGTCTTCAGCTATCCCGGGGACAGCCAGGATCCTGCCACTCACTGGGAGATCCTTCCCAGCCACCCTTTGGTGAGGCTCGGCATCCGGAGCCAGAAACCCATGGGCGATTTCCGCCTCCAGGGGACGGGGAAAGGCACACAGAGGGTGCATATGAGCGGCCGCATTCCCGGCCCCCTGGCTGCAGATGCTGCGTCTCTGCCAGGACCTGGCTCGTGCGGTGGGGGAGCGGCATCCACGTCCTGCATGGATCAAAGTTTTTTTTTTTTTGAGACGGGGTTTCACCGGGTTAGCCAGGATGGTCTCGATCTCCTGACCT
>NW_012115634.1:0-1280 GCF_000951035.1 Colobus angolensis palliatus | reverse complement strand
AAGTTTCACCATGTTGGCCAGGCTGGTCTGGAACTCCTTACCTCAGGTGATTCACCTGCCTCAGCCTCCCAAAGTGCTGGGATTATAGTCGTTAGCCACGGCACCCAGCCTCTGAGAAGATTTCTGACCCTACCTCTGTCACCCCCTCCTGGCCCAATGAATGTGGCTGTCCCCAGAGAGGGTCATCTCTGTCTGGCAACCTCCTTGGTAATGATCAGGATAAAAGGTGGAAGGGGTGGTATGGCGCTGTCCGGGAAGGGTCAGGGCAGAACCCGGAATGTCCGAAATAGACCTGGACTATGCCTGCCACCCTTTCATCCTCATCATTACCAAGAAGGCCGAGGGCACTGCCCTGTGGTGTTCCAGGTGGACCACAGGGGCCCAAGAATGTTGTAGTGGGTCTCAGTAAGGTTTTTCTTGTTTTGTTTGTTTGAGATGGAGTCTCTGTTGCCCAGACTGGAGTGTAATGGCGCGGTCTTGGCTCACTGCAACCTCTGCCTCCAGGGTTCAACAATTCTCCTGCCTCAGCCTCCCGAGTAGCTGGGATTACAGGCACCCACCACCATGCCCGGCTAATTTTTTTATTTTTAGTAGAGACAGGGTTTCACTATGTTGACCAGGCTGGTGTCAAACTCCTAACCTCAGGTGATCTGCCCACCTCGGCCTCTCAAAGTCCTGGGATTACAGGCGTGAGCCACCGTGCCCAGCCATGATCTTAGTAAGTTTTTTTTGTTTTATTTTTTTGAGATGGAGTCTCACTCTGTCACCCAGGCTGGAGTGCAGGGCTGTGATTTCTGCTCACTGCAAGCTCCGCCTCCCAGGTTCCTGCTATTCTCCTGCCTCAGCCTCCCGAGTAGCCGGGACTACAGGCGCTCGCCACCATGCCTGGCTAATTTTTTTTTTTTGTATTTTTAGTAGAGACATGCCAAGACCAGCTCAGTCAGGGAGACCCTAACCCAGCGGCGCCAGAGGAATTAAAGACACACACACAGAAATACAGAGGTGTGGAGTGGGAAACCAGGAGTCTCACGGCCTTCAGAGCTGACAGCCTCGAACACAGATTTACTCACATCTTTATTGACAGCAAGCCAGTGATAAGCATTGTTTCTACAGATTGTAGATTAACTAAAAGTATTTCTTAAGGCAAACAAAGGGATGGGCCAAAATAAAGGGATGGGCGCTGGCTAGTTATCTGCAGCAGGAGCATGTCCTTGAGGCACAGATCGCTCATACTATTGTTTGTGGTTTAAGAATGCCTTTAAATGGTTTTCTGCCCTGGG
>NW_012115633.1:4171481-4172716 GCF_000951035.1 Colobus angolensis palliatus | reverse complement strand
AAAATCTAGTAGTATAAAACCAGTGAACCATGATATAGTTTCTTGTTAGTGTAGCAGACATCTGTTGGAGCCTTTTCCCCAATCTCTCTGTTTTAGAAACTATTCGGAGAACTGCCTTCTGATTCCCACTGATCACAGCTAATGGGGTGAGCAGCAGATATAAGCTGGGCCTTAACTTGGCCCAGTCATATGGTCTCTCTGCAAATTTAGGGCTTAGAATATTTTAAAAATAATTTTAATGTTATAAATTTTGAAAAAGAAGCTCAAACTTTCAGAAAAGTTTCAAGACAGTACAAATATATTTGATTTTTTTTCTTTTCTCCTTATTTTTCTTCTTTCATTTTTTTTTTTTTTTTTTGAGACAAGGTCTTGCTCTGTTGCCCAGGCTGGGGTACAGTACAGTGCTGCGATCATGGGTCAATGAAGTCTCCATCTCCTGGGCTCAAGTCATTCTCCTACCTCAGCCTTCTAAGTAGTTGGAACTACAGGGGCAAGCCACCATGCCCAGCTAATTAAAAAAAAAAATTTATTGTAGAAACAGGGTCTCACTATGTTGCCCAGGCTGGTCTCAAACTCCTGGGCTCAAGCAGTCCTCCTACCTGGGCCTCCCAAAGTGCTGGGACTGCAGGTGCATGGCCCTACGCGTGGCTAATTAAAAAAAAAAATTTATTGTAGAAACAGGGTCTCACTATGTTGCCCAGGCTGGTCTCAAACTCCTGGGCTCAAGCAGTCCTCCTACCTGGGCCTCCCAAAATGCACCCAGCCAAATATATCTATTTATTTCTAAACCATATGAGAGTAAGCTACCAACACAATGACCCAACACTCTTGGGTAGGTTAGTGTTTATTTCCTTCAGAAAAGGACATTCTCCCATACAATCAAAATGCAGTCTGCAAAATCAGGAAATTAACATGAATACATCATTACCAATTAATCCTCAGGCCCCATTTAAGTTCCACCCCTGTCCCAATAATGTCCTTTATAGTAAAAGGATCCAGTTCACAATCATTCATTACATATCTCTTCATTAGGGCTTACACAACTTAAAGAATTTTGAAAGTAAGTGTTACACAGTAAAACAAAGCCATATAAACAGATTTTCAAGGAAAAGTAAGTCTTCTCTCCCGTGTGACGCCCACAGGCAATCCCTCTTACCAGTGTCTCATGCATGCTTCTAGACCGTTGACCATCTACCATACACAAGCACAGTTGTGTACGTTGTTGAAGAGGGATG
>NW_012115633.1:4163299-4165321 GCF_000951035.1 Colobus angolensis palliatus | reverse complement strand
CGTAACACTGCCACACTGGGGATAAAATTTCAACATGAGTTTTGGTGGGGACAAATCAAACCGTAGCACTGCTCAAGACAAAAAGCATGTGTAGTGATGAAGGATAATGAATGACTCAATTTGAATTTTTAAAAATTCATGAAAACAGCTCATAGCCCCAAGGCAGGAATTTCTCACAACTTGCCCCAACACAATATAATTTGTTAGTCTATTTGCTTTGGCACTGTCAGATAGCATGGAGTTTTCATCTCCACATTTTGGCCAAATTTGGGTAATGTAGAACCCACACTTAAGGCTGGGCACAGACTCTCACTCACACATTTTCATTTTCCCCTATGCCTGATTCTGGTTTGCTCTTGGCAACTACTCCTTCATAAACTCTTAGAGGAAGGTGATCATGTGAACCCAGAGATGCTGAAAATAGTTTGTAACTCTTGTGCCAGTAGTGCTTGTAGAACAGAGGGTCCCAATGGCCTTCTAAGGGGGTTTGTCTCACTTCTCTTGACTCATATCCACATCCAGAAAGCTGGGAACCTTACAGTGTTGAGTATTCTATTCCAGGAATGTCAATAAAAAAACTCTCATGATGATATTTTTGTATGGCTATACTTCAAAACAAAGCATATATTTATGGAAATAAATCTATGTTTAAACCCTTTTAATCTTGAGTGCAGTGTTCCACAAAGAACTGACTGCAGGCTTAAATACTGTAGCACACCCAGCTCTAATGAAGTATAATTTACAAGACAGAAAGGCTAAGATACTTGAAATGATTTAACAAGTACAGGGAAAGTATTTTTGAAGAAGTTATTTAACCCATTTGAAACTCATTTTCTCAACGGAAACTTAGAAAATGTAGATTCTGTGAAAATAAATGAAATTATGTCTACAAAATACTATTTCTAGGACATAACAATCCTTCTCTTTCACACACATAAACATCCCAGTACAATAAATAGAAAAAAATAAATAAGACGTATTTAAGAATATTATAATTCACATTTGTCTGTCTACCTAAAAAGAGTTACAGCAATTCGCCTGGATTAAATGCCTTTACAATTAAGCTTTATCAGGTTAGAGAAGAAAAATTTAGAAGCAAAATTTAGGTGAAGACCCAGCAGATGAGATCAATGTTTCTCTCATTTCTGTATTGCATACTGTTGGGTCTGATTTTTCTTAATATTTTAAATCATATATACTGGTCAGTAATAATGGCATCTACCCACTGGTGGTGATTATTATAGTAACTCAAACACCTTCCTCAAGACTGTTCTTTTCTTAGCATTTGTTTCCCACCTTTTATGGCCCAACTACTTTATTCTTCCTTTTATTTTCTAACACTTCATTTCACTTCTATGTGCATGACTAAACAAACTTATTACGGTCTCTGTAAAAATATATATTTTGAAGTATAAGGTAATTAGCAGATAGTAATAGAGATTCAAATATGGATATCTTGCCCATTTGTCATGGCCTTGGCATTTTACTGAACCAAGCAGTAGTGTTTTTAAAACTCACTACTCTCAGGAGAGAGTTTTCAGGCTCTTGCTTTCATATCACACACCTGCTGTTGGAAGAAACTGATCCCATCAGGACCTGTCACTTATTTTCATTTTTAACCAGGGGAAAAGTACCTACAACACTTCCCCGATACAGCACAAACACTCCCTGAATACTTGGAAGAACAGTAAGAAATCCACAGAGTAGGAATTCACGTGCTAATTACTTATTTGTACAGAACTTCTAGACCGAAAGAAAATTAGCGACATTTTCTTATTTCAAACTAAATTATCCTCTTATAGAAAAAGTGTGTATCTATATCTGGATATATCTGTGCATAGATATACATACATTTGTATAAACACACACATATGTATATACACAAGATTGATGAAGGAATTTGGGAAAAGCATACTTTTTCAAAGTAAGGTGAGATTTATCATCTATTCCTATCACAAATATGCCAGCAGAGGAAGGCCAAAAAGCCAAATTATTCAAAAGATGACTATAGTACAAATATGG
>NW_012115633.1:4156584-4157955 GCF_000951035.1 Colobus angolensis palliatus | reverse complement strand
GGTGTAAGGCATGTTGAAATATTCTTTCTAAACTGAAGGATAAGTTGTTGCATCTGATCCCTTCTACAACCAAGAAAAAGGCACAACACCTAGAGACCTGTTTGGATTTTGAAGGGCACAGTCTCTTCATTTGGATGTGTTACTCTGGCGCATCTACCAAGTGACCCAAAAAGCTGGTAGTTTTGAGTGAGGCCTAGACCAGGAGAAAAATTGCAACAGGTCTAGGCTGTTGTGGAAGCTGCACTGCAACCTGGGCATTATGATACAGTTGATCTAATGGTACTTGGATGCTGTTTGGAGCCTTTGGCAGGTCTGTATATGTAAATATGTAAATAAGTAGAGACCTTTGGGATTTTGGAGAAAGGCCCTGTCATTATCTGCACATAATTGCTCATCTTTTAAGAGATAGATTTTATTCTGCTACTAGATCTTAGTAGAAGCTGAAGGCTTGACCATGGACCACCAATTTACTGTGATACTTGGGCTGCCCATCATGAACCAGATGTTACCTGACCCCCTACGTCATAAAGTTGGGTGTGCACATCAGCACTCCATCATCAAATGGAATGGGTACACATGTGATCCAGTCTGAGCAGATCTTAAAGGTATGAGTAACTTAAATGAAGAAGTGGCCAAAATGCCCATGGTTTCTACTCCTGCTATGCTACCTTGTCTCTCCCAGCCTACACCTATGGCAACATGACGCCTATCTTCTGATCAGTTCTCAAAGGAAGAAAAGACTGGGGCCTGGTTTAGAGATGGTTCTAAACTATATGCAGGCACCACCCAAAAGTGGACAGTTATAGCACTACAGCCCCTTTCTTAGATGTCCCTGGACAGTAGTAAGGTAAAATCTTCTCAATGGGAAGAACTTGGTGTGGGGAGGGGCACCTGGTTGTGCACCTGGGAGGAGATATGACTATGTGTGTGATTACATTGCATAGTGATGGGCTGTGGCCAATGGTTAGGTTGGATGCTTACGGACTTGGAAAGAGCATGATTTGAAAATTGGCGACAAAAAATTAGAGGCAGAAGTATGCAGATAGACCTCTCTGAGTGGACAAAGGATGTAAATATATTCATATCCCCTGTGAATGCTCACTAAAGACTGACCTCAGCAAAGGAAGACTTTAATAATCAGGCAGATAGGATGATCTATCCTGTGCTTCTGTGGATACTCGTCAGCCTCTTTCCCTAGCTACTTCTGTCATCACCAAATTAGCTCATGAACAACGTGGCCAAAGTGGCAAGGATGAGTGTTATGCATGGGCTCACCAACATGGACTTCCACTCATCAAGGGTGACCTAGCCATGACCACCATGGAGTTCCCAATCTGCCAGCAGCAGAAAACAACACTGAACTCCCCAGTA
>NW_012115633.1:4155834-4156224 GCF_000951035.1 Colobus angolensis palliatus | reverse complement strand
CACCTATGGCAACATGAAGCCTATCTTCTGATCAGTTCACAAAGGAAGAAAAGACTGGGGCCTGGTTTAGAGATGGTTCTAAACTATATGCAGGCACCACTCAAAAGTGGACAGT
This sequence comes from Colobus angolensis palliatus, assembly GCF_000951035.1. NCBI lineage: Eukaryota > Metazoa > Chordata > Mammalia > Primates > Cercopithecidae > Colobus > Colobus angolensis. The sequence goes on along the minus strand of NW_012115633.1, from coordinate 4,156,109 downwards.
TATAGCACTACAGCCCCTTTCTTAGACGTCCCTGGACAGTAGTAAGGTAAAATCTTCTCAATGGGAAGAACTTGGTGTGGGGAGGGGCACCTGGTTGTGCACCTGGGAGGAGATATGACTAGGTGTGTGATTACATTGCATAGTGATGGGCTGTGGCCAATGGTTAGGTTGGATGCTTATGGACTTGGAAAGAGCATGATTTGAAAATTGGCGACAAAAAATTAGAGGCAGAAGTATGCAGATAGACCTCTCTGAGTGGACAAAGGATGTAAATA
>NW_012115633.1:4148991-4150393 GCF_000951035.1 Colobus angolensis palliatus | reverse complement strand
CAGGCCCAGAGAGAATAAAAACAGAGAAAAGGAAAAACACATTAATCTGTCTGCTGGAGCTAAGATATATTCTTCCTCTCCAGTCCTTGGACAACTCCATACTCTCCAGGCTTTGGACTTCAGGACTTATACCACTGACTCCCTACCAGACCCTCAGATTCTCACATCTTTGGCCTTGAGCCGAGAGTTTACACCAACAGCTTCCTTGACTTTGAGGCTTAGAGAGTTGGACTAAGTTATGCCACAAACATTTAAGGGTCTCCAGCTTGCAGATGGCCTGTTGTGAAAATTCTCAGCCTGTATAATCAGTGAGCCAATTTATCTAATAAATTTCCTCTCACATCTCTCTCTTTCTCTTTCCACCTCCCCCTCATTGGTTCTGCCTCTCTGGAGAATCATGACTAATACAGAAAGTAAACAGCTCACAACCTGATGTAGACCATAATTGTTCGGTTGCAGACTGTTTTCCCAAAATTTATAATGAAGATCTAACCCCCAGTAACACAAAGTATTACTGCATTTGAATATAACATCTTTAAATAGTGATTAAGTTAAAATGAAGTTATTAATGTGGGCCCATTTATGTTACTGGTATCTTTATTAGAAGGAGGAGTTGGGCACAGACAAAAATATAGGAAAGATCATGTGAAGATACAGTGAGGGGACAGCCATCTACAAGCCAAGGAAAAAGGTCTCAGAAGAAACCAACCCTGTAGACACTTTGATCTCAAATTCTAACTTCCAAAACTATGAGAAAGTAAGTTTCTCTTGTTCAAGTCAGGCAATCTGTGGTACTTTGTCATGGCAACCCTAGCAAACTAATAAACATAGTGAGCAGAAATAGCATACAGGATGGTATAGTCTAGTGGAAAGATGTGAGGTCAGGTGTGCTACAGGCTCTGAGTTCAAGAGGGTGCAAAAAAGCAAGCTTTAGAGTTTGGACTCTAAGGTATACTGCTGAGTTTCTAATTTTAAAGAAAATAAGAAATGTGCTACATTTTTTTTCAATGAAGGAAGAATCTCAAAAAATACAACAACAATAATTAACTGGGTACATAATGAGTCAACTCTTAATTCTAGGAGTTCTCTAAGGGTCTTGAATAATGGGAATACCGTAACATTAATAGAAGGCTTAAAATGTACCTGACACTACTACTATTCAAATGTGACTCATTTAATCCTTACAACCCCATGAGGTATCCAATATGATGGTCATTTCTGTCTTACAGGTTGAGAAAAGAGAAACACGAAGAAGTTAAGTAAATTTCTCAAAGACGACATGTAAACGAAATGAAAAGGAAAAACCAGAGATTTTAACTCAGATAATCTGAATCTAAAAATCCAAACACCAACACATTTTTTTCTATACTCCTTCTTTTTCCAGTTTAAATCAGTGGAACAA
>NW_012115633.1:4144110-4146456 GCF_000951035.1 Colobus angolensis palliatus | reverse complement strand
TTGATCTCCTTCAATCCATCCCCATTTTACTCAATCTCAGTTTCCTTTTTCCACATCACAAATATAGTTAGATTGTGATTCTTGGATATACTATAGATTAGTATTCAAATTTATATTATTCTAATAATGTAAATTTTACTTACATGTCAGTTCCAGGGTATTTGATCATATAATTTTATGTTTTGGTAGGAATTCACAATTTCTTCAGACTTAATCATAATTTTGCTTGCTTTAGTTTCTGAACATATCTGTACTTCTTTCCTGTAGTTGCTAAAACAAATTACCATAAACTTTATAGTTTAAAACAATAGAAATTTATTCCTTCAAATTTCTAGAGGTCAGAAGTCTGAAATCCAGCTGCCACAGGACCATGCTTCTTCTGAAGCCTTTAGGAAAGAATTATTATTTTTTCCATCTTTCAGCTTCTGTTGATTCTTGGTGATCGTGCCTTGTGGCAGCCTAACTCCAATCTCCTCCTCCATCATTTCTGTGTCTCTGGCTCAAATATCCCTCCCATTTGTCTTATAAAGATGTCCACACATTTGATTTAAGGTCCACTCTAAATGCAAGATAATCTTATCTTGAGATTCTTAATTAAATCTACAAAGGCTTAATTTTCGAATAAGGTCATGTTCACAAGTATTGGGGTGAAATCTTGGACACATCTTTTTGAAGGATACAATTCAAGTTACTACGGTATCAAAATATCAAATGTGTGCAAGAACATTAAATATTTTATCTTAAACTTTAAGCAAGTCTTTTCTAGAGCCTCCAGACCTGCTCCAATTTAGACAGTGGTTCTCTTTGCCAGATACCTGGTTCTTATTTTAGGAACCCCTTTCAGAGAGGCATCTGGAGAATTGCTTCCATCTGTGTCTTTGTTGAGTCCCTGTTTTCTTAACCCAGTGTCTTATTCTTTCTTGGTTGATATCCTTCATTTTTGTATGTCTGTCTTCTCAATAGTTCTTTGAAAAAGATAAAATTATGAGACTTTGCATGTCTATAAATGTCTTAATTCCAAATTTACCTTTAACTATAAATGCTGCAAAGCATGAATGTGTAGATTTTACGATGTGTAAGTAGTAGGTGAACTTTCATCTTGTTTGTAGTAGCCTGGTTACCACTTGATTCATGGTACTGAGCTTTGCTCAAAATAGAAATAATATACACTAGTGAGTGTGGCAGCGTAAATCACTATTTACATCCCAAAGCTCCCTCAGAGGTATACATTACCAGTTCATCTACATTATTTCTTAAAAATCACTATTGTTTGACTTGTGTGCCTGAGTTTGTTTGATTATTATTGTAATAGCTTTAAGGGTACAAGTGATTTTGGGGTACATGGGCAAATTGTGTACTGGTGAATTCCGGGCTTTTAGTGCACCCATTACCTGAATAGTGTTCATTATGCCAAATAGGTAACATTTTATTCCTAATCCCTCTCTCACCTTCCCCTCTTCAGAGGCTTCAGTGGCCATTATACACCTATATAGGCTTTTGTATATCCATAGCCTAGCTCCCACTTATAAATGAGAATGTGCTGTATTTGATTTTCTGTTCCTAAGTTACTTTACTAAGGAAAATGGCCTCCAGTTGCAGACAAGTTTCTAAAAAAGACAATTTTAATATCTTTTATAGCTCAGTAGTATTCCATGGTGTGTGTGTGTGTACATATGGGTGTATATATGTACAAATCTTTCTATACATATTTACAATAACATTTTATTTATCCATTCATTGATGAATGGGCACTTAGGTGATTTCCTATCTTTGAAATTGTAAATTGTTCTGTGATAAACACACATGTGCAGATGTCTTTTTTATATAATCACTTCTTTTCCTTTGAGTAGATACCCAGTAGTAGGACTACTGGAGCGAATAGTAGATCTACTCTTCATTCTTTGAGAAATCTCCATTCTGTTTTCTCCAGAGGCTGTATTAATTTACACTGCCATCAACAGTGTATAAATCTTCTCTCTTCATCACATCCATACCAGCATCTATTGTGTATCTTCTTTTGAGAAAAGTCTGTTCACGTTGTCTGCCCACTCTTTAATGATATTATTTGTTTTTTTCTTGCTGATTTGTGTGAGTTTCTAGTTTATTTATTATTTGAAGTCCTGTAGCCTAAGCTTTTCTGAGCCTTAGCTATCTCACACATATTTCAATGATGTGATTTGGATTCTGTGCAACTCTGAGACAGAATGCTAGAAGCTGTGTTTGAGTGTTTTAGGACTCCCAGTAGATCACAGGGTCTCCTAATGATATAAATCTTTTCTCTGAGATAAAACTTATGAATGTACCTTGTTAGAATCTTGAGTCTTACCAATTATCCCACCGAGTATA
>NW_012115633.1:4143403-4144060 GCF_000951035.1 Colobus angolensis palliatus | reverse complement strand
TACCAATTATCCCACCGAGTATAACTACTGTGGATATTCCTTTCCTTTGTGTTTTTAAAACACATTTCCATATATTAATTTTTATTGTTGTTTGGCAAAAATGTTTCTGTATATTCTGATACTTATGTTTGATTCAGCCCATTGTGTCATTTTCTTTAAGTTTCTGGGATCTTTGATATTAACTGACATGAAATGTCATGATTGACTTGTCTTAGTACAGGATTACTTTTATCCTTCCAGCTGTATACTTGATATGTTCTTTTAATCTAGAAATATGTTCTTTACATTGGTAATATATTCTTGCATTATACTTTGGATGGTGTATATAATATCCTTTATTTTAATTTTTGTTTTATTATTTTCTGGAATTTCTATCATCGGGCTTTTGTATCAGCAGGGCTGGTCCTATAAGTTTGTTTTCTTTCTTTTTTTTTAAATCATTTTTATGCTTTTATGTATAACTTCTTTAATCTTAACTGTATATTATTTCAGTTACCATATAATTACCTTACAAAAACCCATTTTCTCCCTCTGGCTATTCTTTTACATAGCATCCAGATTTAAATAGCTTCTCATAGTTTTTTTGTTTTGTTTTGTTTTGTTTTTGATGGAGTCTCACTCTGTTGCTCAGGCTGGAGGGCGGTGGCATGCTCTTGG
>NW_012115633.1:4136645-4140634 GCF_000951035.1 Colobus angolensis palliatus | reverse complement strand
TGTATGCTGGAAATTTTGTATAGGAGAACAACAGATGATCTAGATGACACTCCCAAAAGATACAATTCCAGTTTTACTCTATTCAAATGAAAACATGAGCCAGGTCTATCAAGAGATGATGACTCATTCTCTCTTGTCTACCCTGCGATAATACCCCCAGACTTCAGACTGGCTCCTGCTAGAGCTGTGACTCTTCACACAGGACAGACAGTGGGAGCGTTAGTTCTGTACTGAAAAGATTTTGAGGTTTATGTATAGGGTTCTCAAACCAAAGAGCTTCAAAGATTGCACATTTCTTGAGGACTAGCATATCTTTAATGCAGACTCATCTCTCCACTAGGACTTTATGTACGATTAACTTTGAGGCTGCAGATGTTTTCATATCACCATTTAAAACCTTGTGTCATAGTTCCCAGCACCTCCAGTGTATTTAGCAAGTATCTCATATTCTAAAAATGTCCACATTTTCCTCTTTTTCACATCAGAGTCCCACAGCCTGATCTGAACATGATCCTTAGAACTGGCAATTACACACTGCAAACAAAGCAGCCAGTAACCCTCAACTCACCATGAGCAGACATATACTCTGTGCAATTTTATTTTAGCACATTTTTGCTGTTTCACACCTCTTTGTTGTCTTCAGAATTTTTTTTTTTTTTTTCCGATTTAACTGACTGGTTCTAGCTATTGCAGGGCAGCGTTGCCCTTCCATAGTCTAGTGGATGCAACCTATATCCCCATACATTCTAGTGAGCAATTGAAAAGTATGTTTGAAAACACCCAGTTTATAATTCCTGCTTAAGTCCTCAGTCCCTACTCTTTTCTTCAGTTCTTCTGGTGTGCCTTGCTACAGATTTCACTTTTATGACATTCCACAACCAAGTAAACCTCTCTTTAAGTCCGAAAATAATTATTACTAATCGAAGTTTTGATAACAGGGCAAAATAATGTTTGTTCCTAGTCAAAGTTTAATGACAATATTGGCTTTACTGCCACTGAGGCACTGAGATCCCACAAGGTCCTGTAAAGATCTTATTCTGAAATTTCAGAGATCAGTTTCATCAGCTTTCAGAATGAACCATAGACACTGGTGCCCTGTGAAATCACTTGGGTCAATATGTAATTGAAATGTAAACACCCTCATCTAGTAAGGAGCTTTGTGTCAAGCTCATGGAGGGCTTCATAGGCTTTATAAACATTGCAGCTCTCACTGCAGTGCTGAATAAATGTAGATACTGCCCTGTAAAACAGTTCCCACTTCTCAGGATCAGGGTATCCTCTATACAAGGCAACTCTTTAGGACCTTTTACTCTTTTTTTTTTTTTTTTTTTTTTTTGCCGCCCAGGCTGGAGTACAGTGGGCAGTGGTGCAATCTCGGCTCACTGCAACCTCCGCCTTCTGGGTTCAAGTGATTCTCCTGCCTCAGCATCCTGAGTAGCTAGTACTACAGGTATGCGCCACCACGCCCATCTAATTTTTTGTGTTTTTAGTAGAGATGGGGTTTCACCATGGGCTAGGCTGGTATTGAACTCGTGACCTCAAGCAATCAGCCTGCCTTGGCCTCCCACAGTGCTGGGATTACAGGCGTGAGCCACTGCGCCGGGCCAAGTAGGACCATTTTCATCAGGGATTCTCCACAGTTGTCCTGATGACTTTTTTTTTCTCCTTTCTATTTATTTTATACCTGGTAAGATAAGAGTTTTCCTCCTCTTTTCTTTTCTCCCTCTAATCTTTATATATGTCATTTCTGCTATCTCTTATTCTCGGAGAGAGGTGGTTAAGAAAACAAATTCTTCCCTTTGTTTGGAGAGGTTGAGAAAACAAATTCTCCCCGTCGTTTGGAAAGAGTTTGTTTCATTATTTCTACATTCATCTCAACTGTGGAATCACTCTCAGCAAATATGTGGACTTAGTTGCCATTTACCTCTCCATAGCTGCACCCTTACAGAACTAGGTAGAGATATTTAAATTTCAGAAAAATATTATTTCCTTAATTTTTGAATTTGTGTTATTTCAGTGTCAAGTAATTCATTCAATTTCAATGGTGGTGTAAATATTATTTTCTGCTTTATTTTGTATATTTATGGGCTATTGTAAGTCTCTCATACTTTCTCTTTTTGTTGTTTCTTCATTTCTTTCAATTAGGCCTGTGTAGTGTCTAATAATAATTCGTCATGAATTAGATGAATATTTTATTCTCTGTTCACTGTCTGATAGATCCAAACCCTTCCTATCTTCCTTTGATTTTAGAGAAAAATAGTTTATCTAAAATCTTCGTCCAGGTTATCTCTTACAGGTTTTTTTTTTTTTTGAATAATATGAACTCAATGAGCTGTAGCCTATCTAAAAATTAATTTACTTTTCAAGTAACTCTTACCCATTTCCAACTGCTCATTAAGGTAAATTGACTAAAATTGTTATCAGCCAAATTTTAGCTTCAACATGCCTTACATTAATTATTATTTTTCTTTGCTGTCTTTTAATTTGTTACTCTATCTGTGTATTTTGCCATAAAATTCTGGCACTATGACACTCACAGACCTCTTCTCTCATGAAAATGGCCATACTTGTATCCTTACCTACAATACATGTCCTCTATTGGAAGTTTAATGAAGTACTGTCAATAATATTCTACATTAAGCAGCCTAAACTTTCCTTTGCAAACACATCCAAAACTTACATAAGAAGCCATTGTACATAATAACACGAATAATGGTAACTTTTGCATTACTATTTTTTTGATACCAGATGATATTCTGTGTAGTATCTCATTACTTCTAAACCACAACCATAGGAAGCAGACACATGATTATTATCATTTTACAGAAGAGGAAGCTAAAGCCCAGATACATTAAATAATATACCTAAGTTCCAAAGCTAATCTATAGGAAACTAAATTTCTACCTGAGTACTTAGACTCCAAAAGTTTTTCTCTTATACTCTACTAAAAGTGATTTCTACTACAGCTCATTTGATATTCTCGGTCAGCAAATGGAAAAAAGACAGATGGGTCTGAGGTAATGGCAATGTGCTTACTTAAGCTTAATGAAGTTAAGATGCCATTTGCTGTGGTGGACTCCTTAATGGTGAAATCAATACATTCCTGGCTTTCTGTGGGCAGCTATTGACATAGTGAATCTATTTTAGCCATTCTGTTAAATAGAAAACACACAAGTAGTACCCTTTAACCTAGTACATCATTACCATCCTATGTAGAATAAAGGCATTCATTTTTCCAAGGACAAGAACAAGAAAAAAAATGTTTATCATATTATAGCTTTCTTATAAGAAATCTCTCTGTGGAGAAAAAAAAAAAAAGTCTAACTCTCCTGTACCATGGACTCTGGTTAGTAGTTATGGAAAGAAAACTGTGTGTGTGTTCGTGTATGTGAATAATAATTGATTGGCAGAATAACAAGAAAATGAAGGATATTACTGTTTTTAATATATGTTTATTATGTAATATGAGAAATTCAGTTTACTATGACTGGCTCAATACTTATCAGAATGACAGTCACAATAATAGGTATCAAAAAGATAATGTTTAAAACTATAATGACTTGTTAACTTTAATATGTGTTGTGAAAAAAATTGATTTCAATCCCATGCTAAAAATTTTCTCAGCAGGATACCATTGTCAATTTGATCTTTGAGGAGGAAATGCTGAACAATGAGTCTTAAAAGCCTTCCCACCTTCAAAGGTGGAGAGTAAAGAATGTCCAAAATCCAAGGCTGTATTTCAGAAAGAAAAATATATAGTAATAAAAAATACTAAGTTTGATAGCACTAAACACTATGTAGCTGTGTAATGTGTAAAACTGCAGAAGTATTTCCAAGGGTCACATTAGAGTGATACCATAAAATACATAAAATGAGCTTGAAAACATATTGTTGGAAAACTTGTGTTTCTTAAGAAAGCGTCCAGGAGGCCAGACTTTTCTTGGTAACATATAGATCACAGTGAAAGCAGTCAGAATTTTCTGACTTTT
>NW_012115633.1:4132882-4134710 GCF_000951035.1 Colobus angolensis palliatus | reverse complement strand
GGAACAATTAATATCCATAACCTTTTCATTATAATGGGAATGTTTTAAAAGTGATTATAGTAATGGCTCCATAACTTTTTGAACATAGTAAAAAATGTTAAATTGCACACATTAAATGGGCAACTGTCATAGTAAGTGAGTTATATCTCAAAAAAGCTGTGTAAAAAATAAAACAACTAATTGGAAATGTAATTACACAATAGAACTACTTTTTATTTTGTCTCAAAAACTGTTTTCTGGACCATAGTTTCAAGCTTCTAAGGGTAACAATGAAACATTATAGTACTCATTATTATATAATACTAAGTACATTACTTATACTATGATGTGCCATCATAATTTTCATTTTACTTAATGTCATCATGTCAATATTTCACTTCACTTTATCTTTCTCATGATTTTTGCATTACTATTATTATTATTTATGTATTTATTTATTTATTTTTGAGATGGAGTCTCGCTCTGTCGCCCAGGCTGGAGTGCCGTGGCGCAGACGGCGCACTGCAAGCTCCGTCTCCCGGGTTCACCCCATTCTCCTGCCTCAGCCTCCCAAGCAGTTGGGACTACACGCACCCGCCACCGTGACCAGCTAATTTTTTCTAGTTTTTAGTAGAGACGGGGTTTCACCATGTTAGCCAGGAAGGTCTCAATCTCCTGACCTCGTGATCTGCCCGCCTTGGCCTCCCAAAATGCTGGGATTGCAGGCGTGAGCCACCACGCCCGGCCGATTTTTGCATTATTTTAAGTGAGATGATATGCATAGTATGAGTCTGAGTATCATAACATATTCTACATTCTAAGCGGTGATCATTGCAGGAGCTCAGCCCTATATATTATGAGCCGTTGAATGGTGTCCCTAAAGCCACTTCAGGTGTGTCAGAACCTAGAGGAACTGTTTACTCATGGTTACAGTTTATTGCAATTGAATGGATACAGATTAAAGAGAGCCAAGGCCAAAAAAGCATGGAGACAAGTTCAGGAAATGTTCACAGGTAAACCAAGAAGAAGAGGAGGATAATTCGAATCCCTATGGTTCAATGCTTTCATATCTAGAGAAAAAATAAAAATAGAGGTAGGAGTGGAGGAAAAATAGTATCCCTATGGTTTAATGTTTTCCTATCTAAAAAAAAAAATAAAGGAAAGTAGATTGTACATATACAAATACTGATTTTTTTCACCTTTAGGTGGTAGTTGTTCAGTGGATAATGTGTATCTGCATAAACTGGCAGAAGGGAAAAGCATGGACAACTTTCTTGACTCCCTATGTCTCCACTCAACTCAAGGCAAATCAAATCAACCATCAATCCTGCCAATACTCTCATCTTTGTATTTAAATAGACTCTCCTATTTTGTACTTTTTCACTTTCTCCTTATTATAATCATATTTAAGCTCCCAGCATCAAGAATTTGACTTCCTGCTAGTGTCTTCTTGGGCAGATATATAGAACTATTTTGAGTAACTTTATTTTATCAAAGCAAATGATGACAAACATTTATAAATATAAAATTAATTCAAATAATAATAATAATAAATGCTAACAACCATGTCCTCAGAGAGGACAGGCACCGGTGTAGCAGAAGGATCCAGAGACCATCTCTCTAGACGTCTAGCTATAAATCAATACTTCATTGGCAAAAAGGAATGTAAATTTTATTTTAAAATAAATAATGCATACAGGAATAGATGAATGAATATATATACACATACATATATGGAATATATGGACAAATTAATAGATATGAGAATGGTGTACAGAAGTTACTTAATTCCCATTGTAGCTGTCCATATACAGGAGAGTTTAGTCTGGGTCTCATTTTCCTAAAATAT
>NW_012115633.1:4130289-4131823 GCF_000951035.1 Colobus angolensis palliatus | reverse complement strand
ATGCAAACATTTGTGTGTGCCATTTCAATCAGGAATAACATTAATCTTTGTTTCATATTCAAAAATATGATTGTCTTTCATATTCACAGATGACAGCTTTGAGGATTTTACTCCAAAATGATGTGAATGAAGGAATCAATGGTTTGCTTTTTTTCCTGCAATGATTATTTCAATGATTAATTGTTTTCTGATTCTTTACAAGATTTGAACTGAATTATTTCAGGTAGACAAAAAACAGATCTACGATTATCCAGAATTTATTGCTGATAAAACTTTTATGCAGTATTTTTGTATTTGTTTTTCTTTATTATCAATCAGAAACCTTAATTGTTAAACGAATTGTCTCTATGTACAATGTGATTATTCTATAAATATGCTAATACATTTTTTAAATACATAAACCAAAAGAGTGTTCATTCGCTAAGAATTTGTTTTCAAGTTACATAGAATAAACTTATTTCTCAAAACATTTTGGCTTTCTATCTGGTCAACTTTATATAATAGTTTAAGATTCTCATTTGGAATGGAAAAATTATCTTTCAGGCCAATCATGATTTCCCAACGTGAGCCATGAAAAAATATTTCTTATTAAGTAAAACACCTTAAGTAAATACATTTTGTGTCCCTTTTAACTTTAATTCACTTTTTGTTAACATGTCTATTTTTAATTTTAAAGAGTGTTAAGATTATCTTTAGAAAAATTTTAGGTTCACACCAAAATTTCGAAGAAAGTGTAGAGAAAACTCTATACTTTCCTCTAGCTCACATACCTCCTGCTCCCATGCATAAACAGCTTCTGCCACTGTCAGCAAACCCCAGTAAAGTGTTATAATTGTTACAATGAATAAGCTTACATTGACACATACTGATTACCTATAGTCATAGTTTATGGTTCACTCTTGGTGTTGTGCATTCTATAGGTTTGGACAAATGTATAATGATATGATCCCACCATTATATACCAAACAGCCTATTTTTACTGCCCTGAAAATCTTCTGTGCTCTGCCTATTCATGCCTTCCTCCACTCTAACCAGTGAACACCACTAATCTTTTTACTGTCTCCATAGCTTTGCCATTTCAAAATGCTAGATAGTTGGAAACATAAATTATGTAGCCTTTTCAGATTGGCTTCTTTCACTTAGCAATATCATTTAAGGTTTCTCCATTTGTTTTCATTGCTTGATAAGTCATTTCTTTTGGGGAGGAAATAATATTCTATTGTCTCAAGATACCCCAGTTTATCCATTCACCTCTTGAAAGACATATTGGTCATTTCCACATTTTGGCAATCATGAATAAAACTACTATAAACATCTGTATGTTGGTTTTTGTGTGAACATACATTTCAAATTATTTCGAGTAAAAAGTTAAAACCATGATTGCTGCATCATATGAAAAGAATGTGTTTATTTTTGTAAGAAACTCCCAAATTGTCTTCCAATGTGGCTGTGCTAGTTTGCATTTCTACCAGCAATAAAAATTCCTGTTGTTTTGTATTCTTTTCATCATTTGTTGCTGTCAGTGTTACAGATT
>NW_012115633.1:4127036-4129269 GCF_000951035.1 Colobus angolensis palliatus | reverse complement strand
TGATATCAGTCAGCTTCTTATTAATCCTTCTATTGTTTACATCTGATTTTATATAGATATTCTCTATTGAGGCCACTGACATTGTTTTCTAAGAAGATACATGTCCCTTTCATATTTTACCTTTTCTTAAATTGTATAAATGTTTCTTTGTTATTATCCTTTTGTTCTTGGAATATATTTTTAAATAACTTTCTCAGGAAGATTGAATGGGGAAAATATTAGTTCATGCATACACAAAAATGACTGACTACATTTTGTCCTCATATACTTGGCATATAGAATACTAGACTTGTCGAGTTAGAAACCACTTTTTTATCAAAATTGAAAGGCATTGTACCCTCTCTTGATTTCTATTATCCTCTGCTACTTATTAATGCCAAATACCAGTATGATTATTGTCCTTCAGAGCTGATGTTTTTAAGAACATATACAATATAAATTATACCACATATTGTATATTTATCTATACTTTCTCAATATGGGCGGGGCAGATTAAATTTCCTGTCAGCAGTGTTTTGTAGTTCTCCTTGTAGAGGTCTTTCACCTCCATGATTAGATGAATCCCTAGGTATTTTATTTGTGTGTGTGTGATTATTGTAAATGGAATTGCATTTCTCATTTTGCTCTCAACTTGAATGTGACTGGTATAAATGCTACGGAATTTCGTAGATTGCTTTTGTATCTTGAAACTTTACTGGCCTTTTAACAGTTCCAGGAGCTTTCTGGAAAAGTCATTGGGATTTTCTAGGTATGAAAACGTACCATCAGTAAAGAAAGATAGTTTGACTTATTTTATGTTTAGATGCATTTTCTTTTTTTTCCCTCTTGACTGATTGCTTTGCTAGGACTTCCAGTACCCATGTTGAATGGGAGGAGATTGGGCAGCCTTATCTTGTTCTAGTTCTCAAGTGGAATGCTTCCAGCTTTTGAGCCACCACCCCCAGCCAACATAACTCTTAAGGGCCCTAAACTTTTCATCATGTTGAAACATTCAGTATAATGTTGGCCATGGATCTGTCATAATGGCTCATTATTTTGACGTATGTTCCTTCATTGGCTAGTTTGTTGAGGGTTTTATTATAAAGAGACCTCAAATGAGGTTATTTCAGCAATGTTCACAGCAGCTTCATCAGGAAGAGACTTCATTTTGAACAGCTGCTTTCTTTGTTCATCTACGAGAAGCAACTCCTCATTCTTTCACGTTTTATCATGAAATTGCAGCAATTCAGTCACATCTTTAGGCTCTACTTCTAATTGTATTTCTTTTGGTATTTCTACCACATCTGCAGTGACTTCCTCCACTGAAGTCTTGAGGCCCTCACAGTAATCCATGAGGGTTGGACTCAACTTCTTTGAAGCTGCTATTAATGTTGACATTTTGATCTCCTTCCACGAATCACAAATGTTCTTAATGCCATTTAGAATGATGAGTTTTTTCCAGAAGGTTTTCAATTTACTTTGCCCATATCCATGAAAAGAATCACAATCTATAGCCATTGAAGCCTTAAAAGTGTATTTCTTATATAATAAGATTGAAAGATGAAATTATTTATTGATCCATGGGCTGCAGCATGGATGTTGTGTTAGCAGGTATGAAAACAACATTAATCATTTTGGGTGTCAGGTGTATTGTCAATGAGCAGGAATATATTCAAATAAATCTTTTCTTCTGAATAGTGGGTTTCAACAGTAGGCTTAAAATGTTCAGTAAACCATTCCGTAAACAAGTATGCTGTCACTCAAATTTTGTTCGTTTTTTAGAGCACAGGCGGAGTAGATTTAATATAACTTTTTTTTTTTTTTAACGTGGAGTCTCACTCTATTTCTCAAGCTAGAGTGCAGTAACGCGATCCTGGCTCACTGTAACCTCCACCTCCAGGGCTCAAGTGATTCTCCTGCCTCAGCATCCCTAGTAGGTGGGATCACAGGCGCGCGCCACCATTCCTGGCTAGTATTTTTGTATTTTAGTAGAGATGGAGTTTCACCACGTTTCCCACGGTGGTTTCAAACTCCTGAGCTCAGGCAATCTGCTCCCCTCGGCCTCCCAAAGCACTGGGATTACAGACATGAGCCACCACCCCCAGCCAACATAACTCTTAAGGGCCCTAAACTTTTCATCATAATGAATTTGCATTGGCTTCAATTTAAAGTCACCAGCTATATTAGCCTCTACCAAGAGAGCCACCCTGTCCTTTGAGGCTTTGTAGCCAGGCATTGACTTCTCTTCTTTAGC
>NW_012115633.1:4124693-4126816 GCF_000951035.1 Colobus angolensis palliatus | reverse complement strand
TGGATAAGTCGACACACAACATCTATCTATTGAGCTCATAACTTTTTATGGGTCTGGTTTGTGGAGCCAAAAAATAATTTCAATAGCAACATCAAGGATCACTGATTATGGATCACATATTAAAAATGAGAAAGTTTTAAATATTGTGAGAATTACCAAAATGTGACAGAGAGACACAATGTGAGCATATGCTCTTAGAAAAATGGTACCAGTAGACTTGCCTGGTACAGGGTTGCCATAAACCCTGGTTCAATTTATTTTAAAAATGCACCATTTGCAAAGTACAAAACAAAGTGCAATAAAATGAGATATGTCTATATTACCTTATTGTTTTATTGTAATTTAAATATTTGAATTATCTATTTATTTGCTGCTAGTATTAACTGAGTTGGGGGCAACTTTTTAAATCTTTGCTCGCGTATCTTTTCTCTCATATTGTCGATCTCTCTTGTTTTGCATTAAATTATCTTTGAAACATTCTATTTTAAGTAATGCCCTATTACTAAAAATACATTCTTTTAATTTACTATTTGTCAGTTTCCTAGCATTATGTCTTCAATTTGAGAAACAGGACATTCTATATTCTGTTTAAAAATAGAATGATTATTTCTGTAGTTTTGCAATCTATTCTTTACGTTATGTGTTTCCATTCATGTTTTATTGTTTGTTTGTTTATTTTGGCTTTTTGCCTAAAGGTCTTATTCTCAAGATCTAAAGAGATGAGGATATGAAAGCTGACTAGGTGCTCTACGAATCTGTGTGGATCAATGTTTGCAGAGTTCATATTACTAGTCATTATACATGAGTAACTCAAGCCCACATCACATGCTGTATTGCTTCCAAGACAATCATTTAAATAATGAAGGAAAAGTCCCACTGATTTTTTTCTTAACCTAGGACATCTCTTTCTGTTTCTCACTATGTTTGTTGGAGAACAGGGAGGGAAGTAAATGTGTACACATTTTCCTATACAGACCTTAAATTAATTCTTGGATTTTTGCCTTATTTTTAATCCAGTTATCTGTTGTAGCAAGTTTTAATCCAGTTTTAATCCAGTTACCTGGTGAAGCAAGTCTGCAGTCTATACATAATTGTGCTGACATAGAAGTTCCTACCTTTTTAACAGCTCTTTTATTGTACATTCAATCTTGCTGTCATTACTTCCATTTTAAAAATTATCCATCTATTTTATAACTTCTCTACATGTCATATAGTGGTATCCTCTTTTTTTTCTCTCTAGCATGTTATAGATGTAAATCTTTGTTGTATTTAGTATCATTTAAATAAGATCTTTGCCACTGCTTAAATAAAAGCAGGCTCACTGATATGCTCAGTTTTACATTTTAATCTAGAAGGCTTGCAACTCTTTACTGGTAATTCCAATGGAATAAAATAAAAGAATAGCACCTTTCAATTAACCAACATAGGTAAATGTACTCATTTTCTACCATATCGTTTATAATAAAATTTGTAGGGCCACTATTTACAGCACATAAAATTGACTGTGTCCTGTTATGCCATAAGTGGATTAGAAAAATTAATATGATATGTTAATATGATATGTCATATTATATTTGTAATTCCATATATAGCTTATATAGCTCAATAGCATTTTATTTCTATTTAGCAATACAAATAGATAAAATTTGCTTGTTTTAGCTGATCTCTGGAACTTTCACTTGCCATAAAACCCTAAGTTTTTCTATTTTGTTTTGTTTGTTTGTTTGTTTTACCTCTCCACACACATCCAGAGTGATTTCATATGCATAAACGCAAAAAGGTGACATCCAAAATCCCTTAAAATTCTAATCCACTTATAGCATAACAGAACACATTCAATTTTATGTGCGTAAATAGTGGCCCTACAAATTTTATTATAAATGATATGGTAGAAAATGAGTACATGTTCAGTTGTACCTACAGAATTTATAATCAATCCTGAATTGAGGAAGCAAAGGGAAAAAAGCAAATTATTTATGTAAGGGCTCCATAAACATAATTTTGTTATTTTCAATCATCCATTGCATGCAAAGTAATATAAAGTATGCTCTTCCTACATACTGAGTGATCATTATTCATTCTCTGGGGCTTTCCTGTTCTGAGATGTACAGACTTAGGTGATT
>NW_012115633.1:4103639-4121233 GCF_000951035.1 Colobus angolensis palliatus | reverse complement strand
AGCGTCTCACTCTATCACCCAGGCTGGAGTGCAGTGGTGTGCTTTTGACTCAATGCAACCTCCACCTCCCAGGTTTAAGTGATTCTCCTGCCTCAGCCTCCCAAGTAGCTGAGACTATAGGGGCACACTACCACACCCAGATAATTTTTCTACATTTATCAGAGATAGGATTTCACCATGTTGGCCAGGCTGGACTCGAACTCCTGATCTCAGGTGATCCATTCACCTTGGCCTCCCAAAGTGCTGGGATTACAGGCATGAGCCACCACACCCGGCCAACTTTTGATGTCTTAATCAGAATTTTTTCCTTTTCTTACAAGTGAACATAATCTCTAAGTTCTCAATTCTACGATTTTCGTTTCTGATTTGCTTTTCTCCTGCACCAATCTACCTTTGCATTAATATTGATACCAGTGACTGTCATATAAGATGGTGAATTGGAGGCAGTATTAGCCTGCCAGTCACAGTTGGAAAAACAAAACAGTAAATAGAGATTCACACTGTAAACTTTTTTCCAAGAAGCACCGTAGGAAATTAACACAAAAAAGGACAGAAACCACAAACCATTTGAAAGAAGCAGCAGCCAGCAGCCTAAATCACAGCCTGGTGAAAACCTGTAAGTCCCCAGAATGTGAGAGGGAGAGAGACTACCTCCAGAAGATACACCCCATCTGGAGAACTTGGCAATTTAGCTCACAAGGGAAGGCCTGAACCCTACCCAGCACTGAAACTGAAACATGGAACAATGGGGAATATAAAAGTAGCAGCAGTGGGAAGAGCCCAGCATGCATTTCCAGTCTCCAGCACAGACTGAGGACATCATTCCTGATTCTTTGTCACAGGGGAGCTCACTGAAGTCTGCCAGCTAACTCAGTCAGCAGTTGCATGTTGAAAATGCTCCCAACTGAAATTCACCATATAACCTCGGGGGATGACAAATGCCTTTGGCCAGAACAGGGAGGTAAGTGGGAAGTGTGCTGCAACCATAAGCACAGGAGCTAGGCACCCTGGCTTTGGGGGTGGACAGGGAGGAGCATGGCCTGAAGGCTGTGCTTCTTGTCTCCAAAGGGAAGGCTTATGAGACGTCTGGGGCAGTTTTGACTTCTATGCTTAGACATGCAATTTAACTAGCTACTGCTAGCAAACACTGTGGGTGACAGAAATGCCTTGTCAAGTGTGTGGGAGCTGGATGAAGCTTACCTCACCTTCTAGTCACCACTCCCTGCAAAACTCTATTGCAGATGAGGCAGCTATGATTATTTTTGGAACATTACCCAGTGGCCAGAGAACTGCCTCCCAATGCCCCCAGAGCCCTCTGATTTCCCCGCACATAGAGGCAGCCCATAATCCTGTCTCACTTAGCTCCCCCTGATTTTGCCCTTCCACGTGTCCTGGTAACTTAACACAAAAGACAGAAACTGTAGGAAACCCTAATAAACCAGAATACCTCCCCTGGGTAATGTAATGCAAGCACAAATCCACCTGCTTCCACCTCAGCTGGTGCTCTTTTGTAAGTGCCACCTCCTGGCTGGAGGTCACCTGACAGACAATTACAGCATCTCAAGGTAGAATAACAATGTATCCATGAAGTAGAAAACTTGTGTGTGTGAGCTCAGTCATCATCATTGTCTGCAACACTCTGGCTAACCAGAAGGTTCTGTGTCTGTGCAAATGATCAGTCTGCTACTACTACAACTGGTATTTGAGAAAGCCAACACACTAAGGCTATTTGAAACCAAGAAATCTCACAAAGCCTACATCACTCCCTTGCCACATGTATCAGAGCATGTGCTGGTACCTGCTACTGGGACGCTTGAGGAGAGGTCACATCACTGGATCCCACTGTGCAGCTAAACCCAGAGCAACAGGAACATTTGCAGTTGTTTGGTTCACAGGGACTCCTACTCCTGAGGGAAGGGGAAGTAAACCACATCAAGGAAATATCTCATGGGACAAAAGAATCTGGACTGCAGGCCTGAGTCCCAGATTTTTCCTCTGGTGGAAAGCTTCTTTAAAGCAAGGCACAACTGCAGTGCTGAGTTAGCAGAGAAAATGTATAGCTCTACCAACAGACAAGCAGCTCTGGTGCTCATGAAAGTTCTTCAAGAAGACTCGTTTTCCCTTTTGTCCATCACTGCAGAAACAACTGGGGCATCTCCCATGGGAGCCTAGCATAGGTGCAAATATAGACAGACTTTCTGAGACACTTCAGGGTGATTGAACCCCCACAGGAGGAACACTCTCCAGATACAGGCTTGCATGAGGGGTAGAGTCATGATTCCTCTCCACTTGGACATCAACATTCCTGCAGATGTAAAAGGTGTCTGCCTGGTCTGAATAGCCAGAACAATGGGTCAGGAGTATGTCTGGGGAGTGGATAGCTTTCCTACTGGCCTGGCAGGGGAGCTAAGGTAGCTCCTACCTTTCCTTCTGACAAGACCTTAGTGAATTTCACTGAGAGCTTCCCTGACTGCTTCTGTCAAGGCTGGGACTTTAGCCCCACATTGCGTATTGCATTCACCCACCTACTTTAGTCACAAGCAGTTTCCACTCAGGGACACCTCCCCTGCTGGCCTGAAGCCTGAACTATTTAACCTAGTGGATAAAATATTGGGGAAAAATAATTTAAAAAGTGCATACCATGGTGGGGTGAGGTGAGCTTCAAGAGACCTCTGCCATTCCAACCCATAGGAGACAGTGGAATTGCTGGGACACTCAACACACATTGTTGCTACAATCATTATCTAAGAAAAGCCATTATAAAAAACAAAAACGAAACTCTATAACCAAGGAACTCACACAGTCTTTACCACTAAAGTACCAAGACCTGAATTAGGCTGCAATAAACTATAAACATTAAAGTCACATTCCTAAAAGGAAAAAAAATTTAAAAACATAGTCAAAAAACAAATTTAATAATAATTAAAAGACATAGCCTGCCCAAATGAGATGAAAAAAAATTCTAGTTATATAACAAAATAGGCTTCTATCGCATCCCCAAAAGATCACATTAGCTCTATGGCAATAAATCCAAACCAAAATGAAATCTTTGAAATACCACATGAAGATTTCAAAAGGTTTGTTATTAAGCTACTCAAAGAGATACCAGAGAAAGATGAAAACCAGCATAAATTAATTAAACAATTCAGGATATGAATATAAGTTTTCTAAAACGACAGATTAAAAAAATCAGAAGTTCTGAAAATAAAAGGCACATTTAGGAAATTACAAAATGCAGTGGAATTATTCAAAAATAGGCTAGAAAAAGTAGAAGAAAAAATTTCAAAGCTCAAAGACAAAGTTTTCAAATTAACCCAATAAGACAAAAATAAAGAAAAAAGAGCAAAAAGAAGTTAATAAAGATTATAAGCAATGTGAGATCGTGTTAGCCAAACCTAAGACTATTTGGTTTTCTCAAGGGAGAAGAGAAAGCAAAAAAGTTACAAAAAAAAAAAAAACTTATTTGAGGGAATAACTGAGTACAATTTCCTTGATCTTGCTAGAGATTTGGATACTGAAATGCAAGAGACCCAAAGAACTCCTGGTAAATTCATCACACACACCAAAAAAGTCTCCACCAAGGCATATACCCATTAGGCTACCTAAAGTGAATATTAAGGAAATAATTCTTAGATCAATGAGATAAAAGTATCAATCTTATAGGAAAACCTATCTGACTAATAGTAGACTTCTTATTAGTAACCTTGTCAATTATAAAAGGTTGGAGTCCTGTCTTCAGATTCCTTAAACAGGATAACTGCCAACCAAGAATTTTGTATCCAGCAAAAGTAAGTTTTATAAATGAAGGGGAAACAGTCATTTTCAGACAAACACATGCTGAGGGAATTCATTCCTACCAGACCAACTCAACAAGAAATGCTAAAAGAAATTCTAAATCTTAAAACAAAAGGTTGATATGCACCAGAATAGAATCTCTTGAAAGCATAAAACAATAACACAATGTAGAAAACAAAGTGTCTAAGTAACAATTAATGTAACTAAACCTCATATCTCAATACTAAATTTGAAAGTAAATGGCCTAAATGTCCCGCTTAAAACATACATATTGGCAGAATAAGTAAAGAATCACAAACCATGTCTCTGCTCCTAAGCATGAGAATTTGATAAACTCCAGTTGAAGGAGTGAAAAAATTTATTCCATGCAAATAGAAACCAAAATTGAGCAGGAGTAGTGATATGGTTTGGCTGTGTGTCTCCTCCCAAATCTCACGTTAAATTGTAATTCCTAATGTTGGAGGAGTGAACTTGTGGGAGGTGATTGGATCATGGGGGCAGATTTTCCCCATGACGTTCTTCTAGTGAGTGAGTTCTCATGAGATCTTATGGTTTAAAAGTGTGCAGAACTTTCCACCTGGCTCTCACTCTCTCCTGCCTCCATAGTAAGACACACTTGCTCTCCCTTTGCCTTCTGACATTATTGTAAGGTTCCCGAGGCCTCCCAGTTATGTTTCCTGTGAAGCCTGCAGAACTGTGAGTCGATTTTTTCTTCATAAATTACCCACCCTCAAATAATTCTTCATAGCAGTGTGAGAATGGACTAAAACAGAAAATTGATTCTGAGAGTGCAGCACTGCTATAAAGATATCTGAAAATATGAAAGTGAATTTGGAACTCGGTAGTGGGCAGAGGCTGGAAGGGTTCAGAAGAAGACAGAGATGTGAGGGAAAGCTTGGAACTCCCTAGGACTTGTTAAATGATTCTGACCAAAAATACTGCCAGTGATATGGACAGTGATGTCCAGGCTGAGGAAGTCTCAGATGGAGATGAGGAACTTACTGGGACCTGGAAGCCTAGTGGAACTGTGAGAAAAAAGCCACCATCCCCCAGACCCCAAAATGGTAAATCCACTGACAGCTTGTTCTGTGCACCTGAAAATGCTGTAGGCACTTAACGCCAGCCTATGAGCACAGTCACAGGGGCTCTCCCTGCAGAACATCAGGGTTGGAGCTGCCAAAGGCCTTGATAGCCTATCTTTTGAATCAGCATGCTCTGGTTGTGAGATTTGGAGTAAGAAGGGATTATTTTGGAGCTGTAAAATTTAATGGCTGCTGTGCAGAGTATCAGACTTGCATGAGGCCTGCAGCCCCTTTGTTTTGGCTGATTTCTCCCATTTGGAATGGAAGTATTTACCCAATGCATGTGACCCAATTGTATCTTGAAAGTAACTAAGTTGTTTTTTATTTTACAGACTCTTAGGTGGAAGGGACTTGCCTTATCTCAGATGAGATTTTGGACTCGGGTTTTCTTGTTAATGCCAGAATGAGCTAAGACTTTGGAGTGCTGTTGAGAAGGCATGATTGTGTTTTGAACTGTGAGGAAAACATGTTATTTTGAAGGGGGCCAGGTGCAGAATGATGTGGTTTGGCTCTGTGTCTTCACCCAAATCTCATGCTGAATTATAATTCTCAATATTGGAGGAAGAAAGTGGTGGGAGGTGATTGGATAATTGGGGCAGATATTCCCCATGCTGTTCTCATGATAGTGAGTGAGTTCTCATGAAACCTGATGGTTTAAAAGTGTGTAGCACTTCTCTCTTCGCTCTCTCTCCCTCTTCTGTCACCAGAGTAAGATGTGCTTGTTTCCTCTTTGCCTTCCAATGTGATTGTAAGTTTCCCAAGACCTCCCAGTCATGCTTCCTGTTAAGGCTGTGGAACTATATTTCAATTACACCTCTTTTCTTCATAAATTACCCAGTGTCAAGTAGGTTTTACAGCAGTGTGAGAAAAAACTAATATAAATAGCTATTCTTACATCAGATAAAACAGAATTTAAGGCAGCAACAGAAAAAAAAATCAGCATGTAATGATAAAAGGATCAATCAAACAAGAAGATGTTAGAAACATAAATTTATGTGCACCTAACATAGGAGTGCCCAGATTCATGAAACACTTACTACTAAACCTAAGAAATGAGACAGGCAGCAACATGATAATAGTGGTGGACTTCACCACTCTACTGACAGCACTAAACAGATCATCGAGACAGAAAGTCAACAAAGAAATAATGGACTTGAACTACACTCTGTAACAAATGAACCAAACATGTATTTACAGAACATTCTACCCCAGAACTCCAGAATATACATTCTTCTCGTCAACTCATGAAAGTTTCTCCAAGACAGACCATATGGTCAGTCACAACAAAAGTCTCAATAACATTAAAAATATCAAAATTATATAAAGTATCTTTGCAGACCACAGTGGAATAAAACTAGAAATCATCTACAAAAGGAACCCTCAAAACTGTACAAATAAATGTAAGGTAAACAATACTCCTCAATATTTTTTGTGTTAACTATGAAATCAAGGTGAACATTTAATAAAGTATTTGAAATAAATGATAATAATGACACAAGTAATCAAAACCTCTGGGATACAGCAAAAGCAGTGCGAAGAAAAAAGTTTGTAGCACTAGATGCCAACCTCAAAAAGTCTGGAAAATAACAAATTGACAATTGAATGTCACACCTCAAGGAACTAGAGAAACAAAAACAAAGTAAATCCAAAGTTAGCAGCAGAAAATAAATAGCAAAAATCAGAGCACAGCAAAATGAAATCGAAACAAACAAACCAAAAAATAAAACACCAAAAAAAAAAAAGTAATTGACATGGTTTGGCTTTGTGTTCCCACCGAAATCTCACCTTGAATTTTAATAATCCCCAGTGTGTCAAGTGCAGGATGAGGTGGAGATAATTGCATTCTGGGGGTAGTTTCACTGATGCTGTTCTTGTGATAATGAGTGAGTCTCACAAGTTCCAGTGATTTTATAAGCATCTAGCATTTTCCCTACTTGCACTCACTTCTCTCTCCTGCCGTCCTGTGAAGACATGCCTTCTGTCATGACTGTAAGTTTCCTGAGGCCTCCCCAGTCATGTGGAACTATGAGTAAATTAAACCTCTTTTCTTTATAAATTACCCAGTCTCAAGTATTTTTTCATAGCAGTGTGAGAGCAGACTAATACAACAATGAAACAAAAAAAGGCTTCTTTGAAAAGAAACAAAATTGATAGACCATTAGCTAGATTAGTCAAGAGTAGAAGAGACACAATTCAAATAAATTCTATTAGAAATGAAACTGGAGACATCACAACTGACACCGCAGAAAGATAAAATATCATTTGAAAATATCATGTGCATGAACACCTCTATGCACATAAAGTAGAAAATCTAGAGGAAATGAATACATTCCTGGAAACATATAACCTTTCTTGATTAAATCAGGAAGAAACAGAAACCATGAACTGACCAATTACAAGGAGTGAGACTGAATCAGTAATTTAGAAATTGCCAACAACAACAACAACAACAAAAAGCAAGGGCCAGGTGGATTCACAGCTGAATTCTACCAGACATTCAAAGAAGAATTGGTGCTGAACCTACTGAAACTATTTTCAAAAGTTAAAAAGAGAGGGAATTCTCTCCAAGTTATTTTATGACTAGTGTCACCCCAATACCAAAATCAGGAAAGAACATAGAACAATAAAGGGAAACTACAAACCAATATTCCTGATGACTGTAAATGCAAAATTCTCAACAAAATATTAGATAACCAAATGCAACAGCACATCATGAAAAACAATACACAAGGATCAAATGGGTTTCATCCTAGGAATGCAGGGTTGGTTTAATATATGCAAGGCAAGATATGTGATACATCACATAAACAAAATTAAAAACAATAATCATGTAATTATTTTGATAGATACAGAAACAGCATGCATTTGAGAAAGGCAGCATCCCTTCATCATAAGAATTCAATAAACTAGGCATAGAAGGGACTTCCCTCAAAATAATAAAGGCTGTATATGACAAACCCATAGCCAACATCATACTGAATGGAGAAACGTTGAAAGCATTCCCTGTGAGAATTGAAATAAGACAAGAATGAAATAGTGACCACTTATATTCAACATAGTACTGGAAATCCTAGCCAGAGCAATCAGGCAAGAGAAAGAAATAAAGGGCATAAAATTAGAAAAAATAAAAGTAAACCATTGCTTTTCATTGATAATATAATTGCTGTATTAGCCAGGGTTCTCTAGAGGGAAGGAACTATATATATATATGTGTGTGTGTGTGTGTGTGTGTGTGAGTGTGTATAAAAACATGGTTGGCTTCCCTACTTTTGAGGTTTTGGAACTCTGACTAGCTTCCTTGCTCCTCAGTTTGCAAAGAGCCCACTGTGGGACTTCACCATGTGATTGTGTGAGTCAATACTCCTTAATGAACTCCTATATATATATGAGTTTATAGATTATATATACTATATATTATATTATATATAAACATATTTATGTCTGTGTGTATATATATAGGAGTTTATACAGTGGATATATTTGAGTTTATATATGATGGATGACTGATTGGAAAGGGGAGAAAGGGATTTTTTCAGAGATGATGAAAATTTCCAGTATTTTGTATAATGGCTATATATTTGTCAAAACTCATCAAACTGAACACTTAAGATCTGTACACTTTACTGTATGTATATGAGTGTATATATATGTATATATAGTAGTCTATATATACATGTATTTGTATACATAGGTAACATATGTATATATTATACATGTAACATATGTGTATATATTATATATGTAACATGTGTATATATATGTGTGTTTTTGTGTGTATATATATATAAAACACCTCAGGTTACAAAATCAATGTACACAAATAAGTAACACTGCTATACACTAATAACAACCCAGCTGAGAAAAGAAATAAAACTCTTTTACAATAGCAGCAATTAAATAAATAAAACACTTAAGAATGTACTTATAAACCAACCAAAATACCTACAACCAACTAATCTTTGACCAACCATATAAAAACATAAATTGGGGAAAGGAAACCCTATTTAATAAATTGTGCTTGGAAATCTGTCTAGCCACATGTAGAAAAATAAAACTGGATTTCTGTCTCTCACCTTATAAAAAAATCAATTCAAGATTCATCAAAATCTTAAATCTAAGATCTGAAACTATAAAATCCCTAGAAGATAGCCTAGGAAAAACTTTTCTGGACATTGGTCTAGGCAAATAATTCATGACTACACCCCCAAGAAGCAAATGCAACAAAAACAAAAATTAATAAAAGGGACTTAATTAAACTGAAGCTCTTCTGTACAGCAAAAGAAGTAATCATCAGAGTAAGCAGACAATGCACAGAATGGGAGAAAATATTTGCCGACTCTGCGGGTGACAAAGGACTAATATCGGGAATCTACCAGGAACTAAAATTAGCAAGAAACAAAAAATAACAAATAAAAAATCCCATCGAAAGTGAAAAAATGACATGAATAGACATTTCCCAAAAGCATATAGACAAATGACCAATAAACATAGGAAAAATGCCTAACATTAGTAATCATCAAGGAACTGCACATTAAAACCACAATCTACCTTATCCTGAAAGAATGGCCATTATTAAAAAGTCAAAAAACAATAAATGTTAACATGGACGTGGTAAAAAAGAAATGCTTATATACTGTTGGTTGGAATGAGAATTAGTACAACCTGTATGGAAGAAAAGTATAGAAATTTCTTAAAGAACTAAAGGTTGGATTACTATTTGATCCAGCAATCCCATTATTGGGTATCTATCCAAGGGAAAATAAGATGTCATTATATCAAAAAGATGCCTGAACATGTATGATTATTACAGCATAATTCACAATTGCAAAAACTATGGAACCAATCTAAGTGCCCACTGACCAATGAATAGATAAAGAAAATGTGGTATACATACACCATGGAATACTACTCAGCCATAAAAAAAAAAAAGAATGAAATTATGTCTTTTTCAGCAATTTGGACAGAGCTGGAGGCCATTATTCTAAGTAACGTAACTCAGGAATGAAAATCAAATACTGTATGTTCTCACTCATAAATGGGAGCTAAGTGTACACAAAGGCAAAAGGGACTATGGAGACACGGACAGGAAAGGGTAGAAGGGAGAGAAAGGGACAAAAAGTATATATTGGATGCAAATTACACTACTTGATGACAGGTGCTCTAAAATCTCAGACTTCACCACTATATAATTCATTCATGTAACCAAAAACCACTTATACACCAAAAGCTACTGAAAAAAAAAACAGAGAATGGGACATAAAAATATGATGATGGCTGAAAACATTTCCATTTTTTGTGAAAGACATAAATTTCCAGATCTTAGAAGTTCAGAGAATACCAAGCAGAGAAAAATAAAATGAAAATCGTACTAGGGCACATCATAGTTAAACTATTAGAAACCAAATATAAAGAAAAACTCTGGAAAGCAGCCAGAGAAAAATTGCATGTTACAAGCAAGGGAAGAATGATTTGAAGCATCGCTGACTTCTCATCAGAAACTATAAAGGCCAGAAGTCACTGGAATAACATCTTTAAAGTGCTTGATAAAAGCCAGTCAATCCAGAATGCTATGTTCAGTGAATATACCCTTCAATGATTAAGACAAACGAAAGGCATTTGTAGATTTAAAAAAAAAAAAACCGGCCGGGCGCGGTGGCTCAAGCCTGTAATCCCAGCACTTTGGGAGGCCGAGACGGGCGGATCACGAGGTCAGGAGATCCAGACCATCCTGGCTAACACAGTTAAACCCCGTCTCTACTAAAAAATACAAAAAACTAGCCGGGCGAGGTGGCAGGCGCCTGTGGTCCCAGCTACTCGGGAGGCTGAGGCAGGAGAATGGCGTGAACCCAGCAGGCGGAGCTTGCAGTGAGCTGAGATCCGGCCACAGTACTCCAGCCCGGGCGACAGAGCGAGACTCTGCCTCAAAAAAAAAAAAAAAAAAAAAAACCTAAGGGAATTCACTGCCAGCAGATCTGTGCTACAAAGAATGCTAAAGGAAGTTGTTCTTCAGAATGGAAACACAGATCTTCAGGAAAGAATAAAAAACACTTGAAATGATACGTATGTGGATAAACATAAAATATGATTTTTAAAATAATTTCTTTAGAATGCATATAATTAATTAAAATAAAAATCATTACATTGTATTGTGTGGTTTATAGTATATGCAGATATAATACATTTGATTCTACAGCAAAAGGATGAAGGAGGTAGGTAATGTACTTATTCTTACTTTTATTTTGAGACGGTGTCTCACTCTGTTGCCCAGGCTGGAGTCCAGCGACGTGATCTCTGCTCACTGAAAGCTCCGCCTCCCAAGTGGCTGGGACTACAGGCACCCACGACCACGCCCAGCTAATTATTATTATTATCATTATTATTATTATTATTTTTAGTAGAAACGAAGTTTCACCTTGTTAGCCAGGATGGTCTGGATCTCCTGACCCCATGATCCACCGACTTCGGCCTCCCAAAGTGCTGTGATCTTACATTTTATGTGAAATAGTCAGAGTTAACAAAGTACACTATGTACACACTGTGGAAATATAAGGATGTATAATTCTAGAGCTACTATTAAAAACACAATGCAAAGTCACAAGTTAAAAAGCTCATCTATGTTTTAAAATGTAATTGTAAAAAATCCCAGAAAAATTCAACTTCATGCAATAAGGTGGATGAAAGTCAAGACATCCTGAGCAAAAGAAGCCAAACACAATAATAAACACTCCATGATTCTACTCACATGATATTCTACAACTGACGAACTAATAAACTGGATCTTCAGCAAGAGGAAACTGTTGGCTCTTTGGGCGGAACAGCAGGGCGACATGATGAATGACTAATTGGAAAGAGAAGAAAGGGATTTTTCTGAGGTGATGAAAATTTCCAGTGTCTATTTTGTATAATGGCTACACATTTGTCAAAACTCATCAAATTGAACACTTAAGATCTGTACACTTTACCGTAACTACACTTCAATTAAAAATTAAGTTGAAAATATATTGACACCAGGCAGGCCTGATGAAAATGTAAGATTGCTAAGTGAATTAATGAGAGACTGCCCTAGGTAAGTAAATAATCTGTAATAAAATATTAATTTAATCTATAACCTATGATCAGGCAAAAGCAAATCATTTGTTATTTAAACAGCCAGTCTCCTGCACTTGAAAAAATTCCTGTGTCTATGCTGTTCTTCCTGCTTGAGGAAATCTCTCTCCCGGGCATACTTCATTTCTGCCAAAATCCTACTCATCTTGAGGTCCTATATCAGTGGGCATATACTCCAAGCAATTTTCTCTTTTATCTCAACCTTTAACATTATAGGACAGTGTGGCTCCCTTATTCTACTTATATGCTGTATTTTAAAAATTTCATATGTATTATTTCTTCTAAGGTTAATTTTTCACTAATATCTTTCTCAATTAGTTCCATAGTATTGGCAATTTCTGTGTGTGTGTGTGTGTGTGTGTGTTTTGTTGTTGTTTTTTTGTTTTTTGTTTTTTTTGAGACGAATTCTCGCTCTGTCGCCCAAGTTGGAGTGCAGTGGTGCCAGCTCAGCTCACTACAAGCTCCACCTCCTGGGTTCACGCCATTCTCCTGCCTCAGCCTCCCGAGTAACTGGGACTACAGGCACACGCCACCACGCCCAGATAATTTTTGTATTTTTAGTAGAATCGGGGTTTCACCATGTTGGCCAGGATGGTCTCGATCTCTTTGACCTCGTGATCCGCTCACCTCAGTCTCCCAAAGAGTTGGGATTACAGGAGTGAGCCACTGCGCCTGGCTGGCAATTTCTGTTTTAAAAGCAGCAGTCATTACTACCAGTCTTCCACCATGCCTTATCAATAAGCATTTCTCTCCTGACATGTTTATTTAGGTTAATGGGATTGTTACAAAACAGCTGACTCTAGCAAGAAACCCCTGAAGACAGGCTTCTTGACTCTTCCTTCTTCCTCACATTCCTAGACATTTCTCTTTACCTACATTAGTTCATACTTCTCTTCCAATATAGCAAGTTCCTCCCTAGACTGTAAATTCTCTCTAAACAAAGGGTTATGTTTGTTCATATCTATATAGCCAATGCAACACAATGCTGACTCATAAATTATTAGCTAATTTTAAAAGTTCTCTTATTTTTTTTTTCTTTTTCATTTCTGTCTACTAACTTGGTCTCTCTAATGTATCCAAAACACATAGTTTTATTTCTGCTTTGGTTCTTTTGCAATTCTCGGTTCCCTCTGCCTAGAACATTTCATCACAGGAAAAATATTCAAACAGCTCCCTCACTTATTTCATATTCTTGTGTTCTCCATAGTCTGACATTTTAGAATATGTTCATGAGAATGGGGTGTGAGGTGCTGGTGTGGATATATTCCAGGTAGTAAGTAAGCTCTGTAATGCTTGGGACTTGGTTTATTTTTCAACACTGTAGCTCCAAGTTTTCAGAATGCAGCCGGGCGCAGGGTCTCACGCCTGTAATCCCAGCACTTTGGGAGGCCGAGGCAGGCGGATCACCTGAGGTCAGGAGTTCCAGACCAGCCTGGCACATGGCGAAACCCCGCCTCTACTAAAAATGCAAAAATCAGCCAGGCCTGGTGGCAGGGGCCTGTAATCTCATCTACTCCGGAGGCTGAGGCAGGAGAAGCACTTGAACTCAGGAGGCGGAGGTTGCAGTAAGCTGAGATCATGCCACTGCACTCAAGCCGAGGCGACAAAACAAGACTCTGTCTCAAATAAATAAATAGGATTTTAAAATAAAATAAAATACATCTGGTATAATGTAGGTGCTCAATTATTTCTTAAATGAATAAATGATCTTTTAAATAATTAGCTGATTAATTAAGAATGCCCCATTCCCACCTATACAATTACTTCAGCATGTCAGGCACTTCTTAATTCTTCCTTATGTTTTATGGGGAATAATAGAAAGGGCTCTTAATTTGTATATCCATGAGCCAAATTCTACTGCTTAACGCAACTTTTGCAGTCCACATAATCTTCTATAGGGCTGGGAATTTGACTTTTATAAATGTTAAATCAAATTATAATAATCTTCTATTTTAACATTTGTTAAAGTTTTCTAACATCCATGAGATCATTCAAGTATTTTTTTTGGGGGGGGAGATAGATTGCTCTTCAAAACACATTTTCAGCCTCATTCTCCAGCTATGATAATCACAGGAATATTCTATGACATAGCCACATTTGACATTTTGCTATCCTGAATGTATGGTTTTATTTATGCTTAGGAACTTTCCCACCAGATGCTATTTTTATCTGGAAGTGCCATTATCTTCTTACTACAGATTTTCTGATATCAATAATGTAATGTCCTTGTTTCTATGATGGTAAGTCAAATACAATGCAGATGTTAATATAAGAGTACAGTTGTATCATACATTTAAGCAAAACTTGAGGTCATAAGGGGATAACAGGGGCCTCAGTGTTCAAGATTAGAAAGGATCATAAACGCAGAAATTCAGAAACCTTAAACAATGGCAACATAGATTTCAAATAAGCTGACACCAAAGTAATGATGTTTTTAAAATTTTTGTTTTTATTTTTATTTGTTTTAAGTAACTTTGAATGTCTCATGGTTTGTAAGGATAGTCAAAAAATAATTTTATCCAGAAATAAAGCCAAAGTTTGTTTTATATCGAATACGTAATGATTTAAAGTTTTCATAGAAATCCTTACCGGAATTTTAAATTACATAAAATTTTTTGTGATTAAGTAACAAAATACTTGTTACATCTTAAGCAAAATTTTTCAACTGAAAAATAATGATTGCCATAGACTGGAGTTCTAATCATCAGTTTACATCCAAATTTTGCATATTTTGTATTCTTTTTATTAAAAGTTCTATAAAAAGTCAGCAGGTATATGAAAGAGAAAATAGAACCTTACTACTGCAAAAAATATCAGTTTAGTGGCCTTAATCTGCCATCTTGTGGTATAATAGCTTCATCTCACATTTTACACATATTCTCTAGGCATTTCAAAATATTTTCTTAAATATATAGAGTAAGTATAAAGGTTGGCTTTATTTTTCTACATTTCATTTTTAAAAATACTTGAATATATCAATTTTATTGTTTCTCTATGCACACATTTACTTGTTACTGAAAATGGAAAAAAATAACACACGGAAGACTTCTTTTAATACAATTCAAATTTTTGAAAGTCAGAAAATGAAACTATTATGCTCTTGCAAACTACCCAATGTTTTCTTTCCCCAAGTTACTTTGTTACAGATTCTTGATGTTGGGTTACATTTCGCTGATTTCAGCTTTCTAAGACACATGGGAACACTTAGGACCTATTGATGCTTCTTTGGATCAAATCAAAGAGTGGAGCTAAAGTATATTGAAGTTGTTCAAATACATTCAAACTATACAGATCCCTTATGAATTACTGGTATCACAGTAGAAAGGAAAAGATAAATGAAGAAAAACACATAAAAGAACTCATTATCAAAATTATTGTTATAGTCTGTAATAGTATAGAGTAGCTTTCTCAACTGCTGAATAATATTACCAGCAAGAGTAAAAAGTACAATAAAAAAATGATGGCTGAATCTGCTCAGTGTCATAATTCCCTATTCTAGCATTCTCAGAAGGATTCTACCTAGTGCATGCAGAAAGTGCAGCCACATCTGAATGGTTCCCTTCTCAATTCAGTCTGAACTCCTCTAAGCCCAGTATCTGTTAGTTCTCTTTGAAGCTGAGAAAATCTGTGTACTAACAGGTATCAATTTTACCACCCTTTCTTTCTGCACAGATAACTGTGTTCTCACTCCCTTCCCCCTGTAAGGCAAGCTATCTCTGATATCCTGGAAAATAATTTCTCTTCTACCCTGTTGTTGAGGTAAACCTCTGACAGATGAAGATGAGTTGGGAATTGGGTACCAGGATCGACAGTCAAGTTACTACGGTTCTTTATCGACATGTTGGAGCAGAAGTTATGAGAGTCCTCTGAATCATCCTGAGAATTTTCTTTAGTAAGCATTTGTAAAGATTCTGGGATCAAGGGTGGGTTAAGCCTTGTGATGGTTTCATAGGTGGTCTAGTCACAGCGCTATGCTTCTTCTGGATCTTTGGGTCCCAACACAAGGTGATACTAGACTCTCAAGCTGCCACCAGGTAGTCTGGAAAGTACTGTGTAGCCCAGAAATAACTTGAAAACCCAAGCTGTAACAAACGTTAGTGAAAGAACCAAACTCTGATTTTTTTTTTTTTTTTTTTTTACACTTAAGTATTTTTCTAAGCCAATACTATCTTAATCGGTGTTGTATGTTGAATTTCAGTGCCCAACATTTGGCCATTTGGATTTGTTCATTGGTAAGTCTTTTTTAATATTATTATTTGTCTCTCTTTAAACAAATCTTTCAAATTTTCAAATTATTTTGGAGGTGAAATTTTTAAAATACCATCATATAGATTCCTTTGTCTTGATAATGATGTTTGTTACAATGCTGTTGGCCCAGTTGCTCTTTGATTAGTATTTGGGAGTTAAATGTAAAAGTAAATACAAAATAATTTTTAGATGGAAAATCACATTAAAAACATACTGGGAAATAAGAGTTAATATCACATGACCAGGGGTTAAAGTATGTTTTTATATTTTCTTTAAAAATGTAAATGCACATTTTTACCACTAAGACATACTAATTGTTTCCTCAATAAGCCACAACAGAAAAAAACAACTGTTTCTTATTTTATATGGGAATAAATGTATTTTGGCTTCAAATCATGACCTCAATAATCTAAAATATAGAAATCTGAAGTAAGTCAACATTTCACTGTGATCAAAAAGATTAGCCTTTAAGTAATTGTTGCAGAAAAACAAATTTACTCATTTATTTTACCTGTATTTGTTAATCTTGTATTATAAACATCAGCTAAGAATGCAATTATAGAGTGAACATAAACATAGCTCTTTTATAATTTTAAAGTTATGCTAAAATATTTTAGCAATAATATAATCATGTGACCCATACATCATTTCTAGGAAGAAGGATTGATTGAATATTTTTAAAATGTCTGCTTTGGGGAGTGGCACCAGGGAAACAGTAGAGTGGGAAGCTCTAAATTCCTGTGTTTCATCAGAAACACAATAAAAATATCAGAAACATTGAGAACTCTGTCTCAAGTTTGTAAAACAGTCAAAGTCTTATAGCAGTAAGTGAATGCAGAGTAAATAAAAGTCAGGTAAAAACTCCCCTGGAATGCAAGGAAATCTTAGCCAAAACAAGCTAAACCTAGAATAATCAAAATAGCAAATCCTAGGGAAAGGGAATATCTGATTACCAGAGTTAGTCCATTAAAATTTAGTAGTGTCCAGTTTTCAATGAAAAAATAATAAAGCCATACAAAGAAATCAGAAAGTACTGGGACACTCAAAGGAAAAAGTAATTCACAGAAGTAGGCCCTGAAGAGGCACAAACATTGGACTTTCTATACAAAGACTTCAAATCAAATGTTTTAAAATCATTCAAAGTGCTAAAGAAAAGTATAGAGAAGAACAAAAGGAAAACAGCAAAATAATACATGTGATAACAATATCAAAATAAAGATATAAATTATATAAAGGATCCAAATAGAATTTCTGGTGCAGACAAGAAAATTTCTACTTAGTCGATTTATATCAATAAATTTAGCTTAATCCATTTTTATGTTTCTTGCATCATTCAATCCTGTATTTATAATATCTATTCCC